>NC_053164.1:126820231-127185231 GCF_016835505.1 Polypterus senegalus | reverse complement strand
TGGCCCTGATTGAGCTCAGGTCAAGTTTGGCTGTTCCTGTAAGATTATTCTGATATCCTTTTGGTTGCAAAAGCCATGGTCTGAAAAAAATGTAATCTCATCATTGAAAGGACAGGGGTACAAAAAAGTACCCAAAGCATTAAACAATCCTGTGGAGCACAGTGAAGACAGTCATTAACAAGTGCAGAAAAAATGGCTCAATAGTGAATCTACCAAGATCTGGATGTCACTCCAAGACTGAAGAGAAGACAAGGAGAAAACTGGTTAGGGACGCCAATAAAAAGCCTACAGCAACATTAAAGCAGCTGCTGGATTTCCTGGAAAGTACTGGTTGTCCCCTACTTGTGACAACAATCAGTTGTATTCTTCATATGCCTGGACAAAGACAAAAGCGTTTTCCCACAAAGAAAAACATCCAAAAGGTATACCCAATCTCCCACAGCCATGTGGAAAAATGTATTATGGTCTGATGAGATCAAGGTTGAACTATATGGGCATAATTCTTAGAGGCATGTTTGACGCAAAAATAACACAGCACATCATCAAAAGAACACCATACTCAAAGTGAAGGCAGCATCATGCTTTGGGCTGCTTTTCTTCAGCTGGAACTGGGTCTTTAGTCACGATGGATGGAATCATGAATAGGGCCAGCGGAAGGTTATCGGGAAGCACCTAGAGCTTGTCCAGGTGAGCATAAAAGTGGCCACCTCCCTCCATTAGATGGTTGGAGATGGGAGGAAGAAGGACAAAGCTCGGGAGGAGAGGAGTGGAAGCGGACCTGAAGAGAGAAAGGCATTGTGAGAGGCCTGGACTTTGGGGGAGTATTGGGTTGTGTGTGCTTCACTTATTGTACATAGTCTTGTAAATAAACGTGTTGTGGTGCTTTAAATGATGTCTGCCTGTCATTGTCCGGGCTGGTCCCCACACATGACAATGACCCAAAGCATACATCAAAATCAACAAAGCAATGGCTTCATTAAAGGAGGATCAAATATTCTGGAATGGCCCTGCCAGAGCCCAGACCTTAATCAAATTGAAAATCTGTTGGGTGACCTGAAGAGAGCTGTGCACAGTAGATGCAATTGTAATTTGACAGATCTGGAATATTTTTTGCAAAGGTGGAGTGGGCAAAAATCGCCAAGTCCAGATATGCCAAACGTATAGACTCTTAACCAAAAAGACTAATTGCTGTAATAAAATCAAAAGGCGTGCCAACTAAGTATTAATTCAGGGGGTGTGCACACTAATGCAACCAGGTTTTTGTATTCCTTTTTTTTTTTTTCATTTTTTCACTAAACAGTTTCTGATTTATTTTCACTCTTTGTAAATATTTAAATTTTCCAATGAAGATGGAATAATTTCTGACAGGATTTATCTTGTTTTCATTATTTTATTACACAAAATCTATAATTTTGGCAATGGTGTGAAGACATTTTATATCCACTGTATATAAAACCTAATAATTGGGGTTGAATGGCACCACCACATCTCCTGTCTACTTTAAAACATTTAAATCGATAGTGTTATATAGACTATAGCCAGTTTGTGGCTCACTTCTCTGACCTCAATATCATAATCCTTTTCTCAAGAGCTAATATGAACCACTTAACTCTATCATTAACCCGTCTTAATACAAAACATTGTGTTAATGTTCTAAAAGCATTGACTTCAACCAAAACACTTCAGTAACAGATCTGCAATGTTCCTCCAGAATGGTGCGAAGACAGTTGATTGTGTGTGTCCATAATGGCTTTAGAATGCCTGAATTTTTTTAGTTTAATTTAACAAGTCTTGAAAGAACATGTACAAACTACTACATCCTGTTCAAAAAAAAAAAAGGTTTAGATAACCGTACCAACCATGGACTCGGTAGATATGGAATTACACTTGTGTTTTGTCTAAAATTGTTCACTGGGTCATCTGAAGCTCCCATGTAGCACCAAGGAGAATTTAGATGCCCGCGGTGTGTCCTAATTCTTGGTCACAGGTCAACTCCAGATGCAATTAAAAGAAACACTGCAGAGCAGCAGAAGATAAAAGAAAACATAATGCAAGGTGAACACAACTACTGTGTGTGAAATAAACAGGGTAGAGATCACCAGTATTGGGGACCAAGTCATTTGTGTTTCACAATTGAGCTCTAAGATTGTACTCTATATATACTATACCATTTCAGATTCCTGATATGTGTATTAAAGGCGAGCTTTGGTGCATGTGCATTACCTAGAAGTCCTCTTGTTTGATTTTTTTGCTAGTATCACTCCCTAAAATATGTGAAAAGCTGTCTTGCATAATCATAGCTCTGTACATCAAGGCCCCACAGGGAGGACAAGCTCCCATGCATACGCATAAAATGATAAAATAAACAAGAAAAAAAAAAAAACCTTGCAGGCAGACGAAAGCAGACACCCATCTTCCCAGCTTCCTCCACACAGAGTCGCTATTGTAGCAGACCTTTTCACACGACACCCTAAACCAGCTGTCACCCATGGCGGTCAGCTCAAGGAGGACACTGCATTGGGATCCAATTGCCTCTCTCTGTGCTGCCTGAGAGCCTTATTCAGTACAGCTTCATTAGAGAACACCTAATACCTGCAAAACCCTCCTGGGAGAGTGCAGTCTGGCTAATCTGATGGAAAGAAAAACAGAACAGCTACAGCTAGCATTTACAAGACCAAAAAAAGAAAGTAAAAAACAGGGCTGAAGAACAGTCTCTTTATAAATAAGCTATTTTTCTCACACAGAGCAACTCTGGTGATTTTGCAAAGCAGCCCTTGTTTAAACATTGATGTGGATCCCACAAGAACTTGAAATTCAATGCCCGCTTGTGCTGTAGATAGGCACTAATTGGGACACGTCAGTCTTTACAGATGCACTCATTTTTACAGCCATGCCTTACTATCATGTACATGTAGGGCAAAAGAGTGCCAAGGGAGCTTGTGCCAATGGATCGGCATTTTGCCCTACTCACAGTTTCAAGTCCACACTTAAATGGAATTCTTTTGTTTAGTACATTGCAGATTTGGAGGGTGATCACAAAACTCTTAAAATATCACTGGAACTCAAATTTTGTTGAAACACCTCATCATTGATTTCAACTGGAAATTTGGCCCAGAATGACACCAATTTATTATATAAATATTTTGGCGATCTTGTCAGTCCTTGTTGTCTATAAGAAGCAAATATTCAGTCTAACTTGAACAGATATAAAGCATTGGCAAAATTCAAAATATGTCAGAGGCTGACTACACCATAATGTAGGTCCCACCTGCCTGTGCTTGTCATCGGTCTACTTCAGTCTGTTTGTTTTGTTTTCACAAGTAAAACATACATTTATAGCTTTTACTTTTAACTTTACACTTAAAGTGGTAAAAAATTGAATTCATCCATTGTAAATATTTTACAGCTCAAGGTTGTAGTTGCTGGAGCCTATTTCAGCATTACTGGCCATAAGGCTATGAGCACTCCTGGACAGAATAAAGGTAATGAAGTAAATGCTACTGAAAAAATTGATCAAGACGACAACAAACCAAGACTACTGTCCTAACAGATTCCAAATAAAATAAACCCCCTGGTGCTTACTATCATTAGGAAAAAGGGAGTTGAACCTGTCTCATTTAGGCCAACTCCATCTGTTACTGATGATGTGACTTTTCCACTGAAACCCACCCTAAACCTGACCTTAACCTCTAAAAATGTCTTTGGCCTCCTAAGAAGTACACCAGCCTTAAAATATCACAGCTTTCTGTTAACAATACAAGAATTTTGTATACTGTTTATGTGCATACTTTCTTTATTTATATTTAGAAACATCTTATTCTAATTTTATCTTCATTGGTTTATTTATGTAACCAAGGTAAAGTCTTCAGTTAATAAGTAAGCAATGGCAAAATTAATATTACAGATTTCATTAAGACAATGTTTAGATTCTGGTGTTTTTAGAAGAAAATAATTTGCAGGTTTCTTTATATTATACTATGTGTAGCAACTGGATGTTCTGTGAAATGTGCAACATAAAATAACTATTGAGATATACATTACAGCTAACATGCCTAACATGTGGCTTGTATTGCACAGACAAATATATACACATTGTATTTTCTATTTTCAGCATTGCTTCATCACTGAATAGGGATTATGAGATATGTAAAGCACCTGGAAGATCAAGGGGGAATGCAGCCCTTAATGATAAGTAGCATCTGGCAGGAGTTTGGCTTAGGATGGCATTTCTCTCTAGTAAAACAACACATATGCAGGCTTTCTGTTTCTTTTATTGAAAGAAACAAAACAGCATAAGTTAACAGACAAGAAACATCTATCTTACGGTTTGCATGATGATGTCAGCAGTATATAGAAAGAACTATCATGAAGGACATTTCACTCCAGGTTTCATGCCTGAAAATGTGGAAATACATTAAAGTACCAAATGGTGAAAAATGCAGTCTAACAGAGTTTAATGAAGCCTGATGATTGGAAGACTTGGAGTGTAGCATTATTTACATTACAGAACAGGCTCACTAAAGTGATACATTAACAGTGAATCAGTAAACCCATAAAACAGAAGGACTCTTCCTGATATACTAACTCATAATTTCAAATTCTCTATAGCTCATAGGCCTACATCCTCAAAGGACAAGTGATTTCTTGTTAAGAAGCCCTATCCAGCTCAATATGTAAATGCCTATCACCTACAATATTTCATCCATTCAACGACTCTGGAGGTAGTTGAAGTTAATTCTAGCAAAGGCAGAGACAAAGGAAGTGTCTTAGTGATTGTTTATTACACTGAAAGCAGGAAGTGATCTGAGTAATGGCACATTTGGAAAGAATACTAATAATAAACAAAAAGGGGCATGTACTGAACTTGTAATTGATTTCAAATAAGAAATGTCAAACAAGGAGACTGCCTGTCCCAACTGCTGTTCAACTGGGTGATATAAAAAGACATAAGGAAAGTTACAGAAACAGAATCTGAAAGAAAGATGTTAGGCAGAAAGATCATATTAAGATATTAAAGCCTATTCAGATAATTTAGTACTCACAGGTCAAAGCAATCAAGAACTGAGAGACATGACAAGGGTTTTAATAAAGGAGGCCAAAACAATTGGGTATACAGATCAATATTGATAAAATACCTCTATGTAAGAAGATGAGAAAATTCATGGTTATTTGACAATAGAGAGAGCTTCTTTTAGCAGAAAATTATAAATAAGGGCTTAGAACAAAAATATAGTAGGTGAAAATCTGCGTTGGGAAAAATGATAGTAAATATTGCTGTCAATAAGAAAACAAAACAAGGGTAACACTTAACTAAAAAGATGGAGAGTATACCCATGGTTTTGAAAAAAAGTGTCTTAAGACAGATTTTTGGGCTAGTGAAAGAAAATGGTGAAGAATAAAAAACAGAGCTTTATAAGAACCTTGATATTGATGCTATCATCAAAGGAAGATAAGCAAAATGGTATGGCCATATACAGTGGTGTGAAAAAGTAATTGCCCCCTTGTTAAAAAAAACCTAACTGTGGTGTATCACACCTGAGTTCAATTTCTGTAGCCACCCCCAGGCTTGATTACTGCCACACCTGTTTCAATCAAGAAATCACTTAAATAGGAGCTGCCTGACACAGAGAAGTAGACCAAAAGCACCTCAAAAGCTAGACATCATGCCAAGATCCAAAGAAATTCAGGAACAAATGAGAACAGAAGTAATTGAGATCTATCAGTCTGGTAAAGGTTATAAAGCCATTTCTAAAGCTTTGGGATTCCAGCGAACCACAGTGAGAGCCATTATCCACAAATGGCAAAAACAAGGAACAGTGGTGAACCTTCCCAGGAGTGGCCGGCCGACCAAAATTACCCCAAGAGCGCAGAGACGACTCATCCGAGGGGTCACAAAAGACCCCAGGACAACGTCTAAAGAACTGCAGGCCTCACTTGCCTCAATTAAGGTCAGTGTTCACGACTCCACCATAAGAAAGAGACTAGGCAAAAATGGCCTGCATGGCAGATTTCCAAAACGGAAACCACTGTTAAGCAAAAGCAACATTAGGCCTCGTCTCAATTTTGTTAAGAAACATCTCAATGATTGCCAAGACTTTTGGGAAAATACCTTGTGGACTGATGAGACAAAAGTTGAACTTTTTGGAAGGCAAATGTCCCGTTACATCTGGCGTAAAAGGAACACAACATTTCAGAAAAGATCATACTACCAACAGTAAAATATGGTGGTGGTAGTGTGATGGTCTGGGGATGTTTTGCTGTTTCAGGACCTGGAAGGCTTGCTGTGATAGATGGAACCATGAATTCTACTGTCTACCAAAAAATCCTGAAGGAGAATGTCCGGCCATCTGTTCGTCAACTCAAGCTGAAGCGATCTTGGGTGCTGCAACAGGACCCTAACCCTAACCCAAAACACACCAGCAAATCCACCTCTGAATGGCTGAAGAAAAACAAAATGAAGACTTTGGAGTGGCCTAGTTAAAGTCCTGACCTGAATCCAATTGAGATGCTATGGCATGACCTTAAAAAGGCGGTTCATGCTAGAAAACCCTCAAATAAAGCTGAATTACAACAATTCTGCAAAGATGAGTGGGCCAAAATTCCTCCAGAGCGCTGTAAAAGACTCATTGCAAGTTATCGCAAATGCTTGATTGCAGTTATTGCTGCTAAGGGTGGCCCAACCAGTTATTAGGTTCAGGGGGTAATTACTTTTTCACACAGGGCCATATAGGTTTGGATTTTTTTTTTCAAACTAAATAATAAAAACCATCATTTAAAAACTGCATTTTGTGTTTACTTGTGTTATATTTGACTAATGGTTAAATGTGTTTGATGATCAGAAACATTTTATGTGTTCACACCACTGTAATAAGAACAGATCAAGACCTAATAAAAGAGAAAACAGTTTATGAGGAAGAAATCTACTGAGATGGCTTGACTCAAATAAAGAGGATGCAAAAGAGGTGGAAAAAGGTGCACAGTAGATACCTGGAGAGGCAGAGGTGCACAGGAAGAGGCGGGTGTGCAAAGCAATGGACCAGCTTTGTTGTGTGACACTGCCTCAGTAATTTTGTATATATTAGCGCAGTAGCTTCTCGATACATGAAAAATGCAAATAAAACTGAAAGCTGAAAATCTACCATCTATACACACATTTTCCAACCGCTGCAGAGAACGCAGAAAGGTGAACATCCCCCTAGTCATTTCCAATATCAGATTTACTTACTGAAAACTGAAACCGTTTCTTCTGCCTCATCTTTCTGACCTACCACTGGTAAATCTTTAATTTACTGAATTCTTTAATCAGAAGGGAACCGATGACGACTTTCAAATGCAAAACACATGACATCACTTGGTATGGGAGCTAATATTATGGATAACACTGAACAACAAGGACTCAGAATAACATTATCGTATACAGAGTGCAGGACAGCTGATCTTGAGGGCACATTCAAGACTGATGATTACATCTGAGGATGGAATGTAAGGCATTGTAAAAGCAAATGCATGCACATACAAAAAACCTGATGTAATCAAGGTAAAGACTATGACAAGCATAATAAGCTGGGGGAAAAATACCAGACAAGCACAGTATGCGATGAGACAGCTGCTACATAATGGAAAATAAAATTGGCTTTCAGGACTCCAAGGTTCAATTACAGATCAAGGCCAAAAGCCCACCCAACAAACCACCCCCCCACCAACTCTGCCATACTGGTAATAAATATAATGTCAAAAGTTAACGAAACACACCTGTAGACAGATCCCAGCATGCAATCTACCTGCAGAGAAGTCAGAGCGTGCCTCACAAATCATAATGTGAAGCCAATTTTTCCAAAGGTCAAATATGTAATGGATCCATAAATATTTATTACAGTCTCAAGCCTGTCTCACTTAAGAAAACTGAGAAAGCAAAAAAATGGTAGTAAAGAAAATATTCTCCTGGCCACATTTTGTACCCAGGGTCATAATAACCGTAACAATTATCAACTATTTCCATATGAAGGGTCCATTTAGGAAATGACCACGTCAATATAAAAGGTGAGCTGAGGGTGGGGGAATAATCACCAGATCAGTATTAAAAACTGAATATTTAAACTAAATAGTGGGCCTTACATTCCAGTGACAGTACTAGACACTGATGGCATCGAATAAATAGCTAATAGGTCATCCTACAGTAAACATCAAATGTGATTGAAAGTCACTTTGATTTTTATTTATGTAATATGAAATTAAAATTCAACTTCATAAAACAGCTGCTATACAAAAGAAAAATGATTAATGAATATTAGAATGAATAAAACAGGTGAATAAAAAATAAAAACCCAGGATGAGGTTTACTGAAGTGAGAGACAGGGCTTGTTGTCTTCTGGCAGATGCCTTTAATTCAACTTCAGGATTCAAAGAGCTACCCGTTTCTTTCTGCCCTTTACCTGTGTGCTATTCCCAATGCTGTGACTAGTGACTGCAGTCATCTGAGCTGTTATAATAGACTGCTAGTAATGCCTCATCACCTGTAGTGATTTCCCACATAGCAAAGTTGATGGCCATTGCTGGGACTGAAAGTTGCCATCATCTATAATGTCAAGGGTAAGCTCAGGGCGTTCAAACTGAGCCTTGCCTCCATGGTGCCAACATGCCTAATAAACCTTTACCTCTACATTCATGAAGCGATTAATTCACACTGCTAAAAGTCACCAGTGCACCGATGTACCTATCATTAGCAGCTGCCATCAAACTGTCCTGTAACTGAAAGCTACCAGATTTATTTATGTGCCTTTTAAATTCATGCCTATCCTTCTTACAGTGATTACCAGAAAGATGCTGATGGGTTTTTTAATATTTGATAAATTCATCACCATTTTGACTTTGCTATGATTAGATACTGCATAGGACAAGCCACTATGATCGCAAAGAAGGGATATCAATTTGAAAGATGCACATTTATTTAAAATTAGATTTCAGACTTTCCTATATACAGGGTTTGATCAGATATTGTTCGACATCCCAAAGCTATACTGAAATGGTGCTATATGAGAGCTGTAATCCATATTAACAAAACATGAGTCCTCAGACCAGTAAGATTCTATTGACCCATACAATGAGATAGATTATGTAAATCTGCATCTACCTCACATAATATGGTCATTTTAAAAATGTCTAAGAAACACAATTTTTTTTTTTACATCTACAGAAACTTTGTCAATGTTAACCCAGTTATGGCAGATGGCCAGAGAGGGCCAACCCAAGCTGAATGATGAGCTGGTGTGCCATGTAGCTGAACTCTCCTCCTGAAATTATATACGTTTAAAAGTCTGGCAGTAAAAAAAAATAAAACCTCTCACATTTTTGTTTACCAAAGTGGTCAAATGTTGAAAATCACAGTATGCAAATATAAACTGTGCTGTCCTGAAACAGTTTTGCATGCACAGAGGATCAACCTGTGTTGAGATGGCAGTTTAAAGTGGGCGCCTGGAGACCGTGTTTCCTTGTCTTAAAGCAGTCTCTGTATCTCTTTAACTTATTTGACTAAACTCTTGTGTACTATCCTTAGTTTTCCCACATTACTGGCAATGCATTTAAGAAAGAATGCTTTATGCTGCAAAGAATTCAAGCATTTATTAAAGGGGAAAAAAAATAGTTTGAAATGCCAAGGCTGCTTGTTGTTTGATTAATTTAGTTTCTCTGCATAGTTTGTGCTTAAAACTAATTGAGTCTGGAATGTTCTCCCGCTTAAATATGTCTGTCGCTTAAATTCAGGGTGCATGAACCCAAAATGCTCCTTTTTGATTTTAAAATTTGAGCTACTAGCCTTTCTCATCCACTGAAACATTTCCAAGAAAACATTCCTAAACCATGTTGAACATAAAGGTTACAACTGCAGCACTCTCCTCTCTCTCACAGAGGACAGTGATTGTCATCCTATCACTTAGTAATAAATACATTGAAAACATACCTGAGCTGGTGAGAACTGGGACACACGTGGACTGATCGTCTTCTCTACAGGGGACCAGGAATCAGTGTGGGCACTGCAACAAAAACAGCCAAAGCTTTATGACTTTGTATCACAAAGCAAGTAATATGGAATGTCAACCCAATATGTTATGGAACATATTATTTTTCTTAAAAACCCATATGGTTCAAATTATATACATATTTTCTTTTTTATTTTAACTTATATAGCAAGCCTGGTCTTACTTATTACTAAAAATGTGGATTTAAGAGCAGGCCATAGGCAAAGTCTTTGCAGGGTACAGTACAGATTTACATAAGAGTAAGCTAGTGTGGACATGTCTGTACATTCCCCTACTATCCAAACATGTGCCCTCAGGTCAGATGTCAGTTCCAAAATGACCTGGAGTGTGCCTGGTGAAGGATGGGTACACAATCTAAAATGTAACTTAACTGCAGTTACCAGCATGGGCACTGATTCAAGGTAAATTAATCAGCAGACTTCAAATTTGCTTTGATCTTGTTTAGAAGGGTGTTTGCTCATGATGATGTTTTACGTAACTCGGTGGAAATCTTCACCGCTATTACTGCTTATTGTTGATACTAACAGCATATTCAGCTCTTGTGTTTGGAGCAAAAAGCTTCTCACTTAAATTCTGCCTGCAATGTAATATCATTAAACGCCCACTAAACCACAAAAACATGTGGAATTTGTCTTTCCTGGCACCTTAAATCTGATGCACTGAACTCTGTTTCTGTCTCATTAAAAGCACTGCTGAAGTGCATAATCCATTATTTCATGAAATTCCTAGTTATTACACAGGATAGTGAAATAGAACCTGCTTAAGTTTAAAATGGGGAGCATTTTTATCAATTAAAAAGCAGAATGTTTCACCGATTCTGCTTATTAATTATGTTATCTCATGAAACACCTATCTGTTATATAATCTAACGTGCCTCTGGTTTGAATGGCTAAAAGCTGAGACATGATGAAAGAAGATGATAAAGAAGGGTGACCCAGGAGGAAATAGGTAGTGCTTTCTGAGAGTTCTCTAATGCAAACAACTTAGAAGGTGCTAAATATATCAGACATTCTTTACAGAAATAGAAAGAAAGAGAGGTACAGTGGAGAGCTGAAATAAATATGGAAGATCTTCAGGCTGATAAGAGCACAGCATACAGTATCAAAATGGTTGAGTAGGGACTGCATTACCTTTGTTATAAGGGCAGACAACAGGGTGACCACTTTGAACATAGTGCCATCTAAAGTGATGAATGGATCAGCCATGTATGGAGAACAGGAGCTACTAAAAATACCCATAGCCTTGTAATATTGTTGAAAATGCATAAGGAAATACATAAAAAAAATGACAACACAATTTTAGTGTTGCAAGCAGGATTTTTCTGCCTTGTAGCAGAACAAAACTTTCAGAAGGCAGGGGAAAGTGACATCATAAAAAAAGGGCATACACCAGTCCCACACAGCTCTCTACCCAAGGATCAAATAAAGCAAGAGTCTGAAATGGAGAAAGGCAGTGTGTGAGGGCTAGGGGAATAGCTGAGGAATGAAGTGCTTTGTGCTGCTTTGGTGGGCAAGTAGAAGATCAACCCTACTTGACAGACAGAAATCAACACCTTATAAAAGTTAAGGTCATATAAGATGTGTGTTTGTTAATTTGTCTAGTTACCTTTATTTCTTCCTTCCAAAAGACAATGTACTAGATTACATGGGTCCTATAATGTATTGAGGCATCTCTTACACTGTTTGCCCATCTACGATTTAAATCAAATTACTATTGTTGCATGTTATAACTTTTTTTAACATTATTGTAGCACCCTGCTACATAGAATTAATACCCTTTTCTTTTTTTAAAAACTTTTGTTACTTTGTCAGCCACAGTTGTTCTGAACATTACAAATTATGGCATGATTTGTATGAGTGGGAGGTAAATCTGAGACTACACAGAAGCATTGTGACTTAGGACAAAAACTTTTACGTTGTTCTATACTTGTTCTTCAAAACCCCGCTACCTAACTGCAGTCTCTGTCTGGAGAAACTAAAAGAAGGTGAGAGCTAACTGGAATTACAATACAGGCAGTCCCCGGGTTACGTACGAGATAGGGACTGTAGGTTTGTACTTAAGTTGAATTTGTAAGTCGGAACAGGTACATTATTTTAATAAATGCTATTGTTGACCGACTGTAACCAAGTGCTCTGCCAATGAATGATCGAGTCTCACCTCTCTCTGAACTTTTTATTATTTGTACTTTATTTTCCATGGTGATGTTTTTTCTCTTCTTTACTGTATCACCAGTACATGCATCAGATTTGTGTTTCAGAGACATTGTTAAAGGGTGAAGAAAAAAGGTTAAGATGAGCTCTTCTGCACAGCACTGTACATGCTATCAAAGCAGGAAGGCACCCCTCGTCAGCACGTCTGGTGTACTGACAAGAGACAAATTCCTGCTATGCACGTAACAGTAAAAACAGGCTTGCTATTGAGAATGAATGGGGGCGGCGAGGGGTGATTCACCATTCGCCCACCATACAGTCACCTCCACTTGCATATAGTATGCTGCCTACAGCGTCTGCCCACTGAGAACAAACAGGGTGCAGCCAAAGGCGGGTAGTGAATCGCCCACCACTGCCCTTATTCAACAGGCAGCCACCTGGGGCACACTACAATGTTGCCCCCCGCTGCCCCATTCACCCTCAATGGCCTCCGTTCAGCCACAACTGGGTCACTGCTTGCAGTATCACCAGCCGCCCACCGAGAACGAACGGGGCAGCCTTTCAAGGGACACGACACTGCAAGGCTGTGTGTTGGCAGGCAGTGAAACGCCCCCCTCAGCCCCATCCAGCCTCCGTCCAGTCAGGAGCAGTGGCTGCGGCGGCATGGTGGGCGGGCAGCAAACCACCCCATCAAGCCGCCGTCCTGCACATGAGCAGTAGTTGTGGCCCCGGTGACTATGGACCCCGGGTCACCGCTTGCCGCATACCCAGCTGCACACTGAGAATGAATGGGGTGTGGCTCCCACTGCACCTGAGAGGGACACTACTCTGCGCGAGCAATGAAATCACCCCTCCAGCCACTGCTTGCAGCATCCCCAGGCCAAAGATGACAGACTGGCAGTTACTGAGGAGCCTGGCAGTTACTGAGGAGCCTGTGTTACATCCCCCAGACAGATGAAGGAGCAGCTGCGGCCCCATTCTTAAGTCGTATGTCAGATGTCCGTAACTTGGGGACTACCTGTACAAACGAAGCCTTCCCTCAGTAAGCTCGTTCTGTAGGCTACAACTTTGATAAGCCTTAGCAGTTACTGAGAAAATCAAATCAGAAATAATAATAAAAAATAGCTAATGAGAAAAATAAAAAAAAAATATATATATACCCAATCTCAGAGTCTCTTTGCAGGTTTTCTGACTAAAGCCCAAGCATCAAGTCATGCGGAGAACAGAAAGTAAAAGTAGTCATGCAAAATGAGAAACTAAGAGAAGAACAAGTGAGGAAGTGTCTCCTCCTTCAGTCTGAAGAATTCCCTATTAGACAGCACATGACAGAAGTGACCAGCTCTTTATGAACTAGTACAGTGTTGTGGGAGCAAGCCAGAACATAACCTTGCAGTAAATGGCACAAAGCAATAATTAATCCTGAAAGAAACATCAGTCAATGGCAAGAAAACCTTGTAAAATATTTAAATGAAAGGCAAGTGTTTTTGTGGGAGGAACGCAGAGATCCACACAAAGTTCTGATGAGTGTTCTAATGCCATACAGTAAATATTTCAGCTAGGAATCAATCCGGGCCTTGAGTGCTAATTATCTAATGTCTTTATGCTTTATTGCTTTGTCTTCACTAAATTCCATGACTATAAAGCACCACAGAATTGGATAACACATAATACTCAAATGTAGCATGGAGGCATAGTTAATAGTATAGCAACACGTTTCTAGAGTACTTGCTTAAAATCCTGGAATGGTGAAGGGTAAGTGTTCAACTGACTGGCAACGGTGTATTGTAATAATTTTGATGAGTGGATGCCTCTCCTGCTCTGATATAAATTTCAAGAAACCAAGAATGCACTAGACAAAAATACCAGTGGTGTTTACTGTACCTCTTGCTGCTGTAGGTGTTGTCCCACTTGCCATTACCCATGGAATAACGGGAATTCAGTGGCTCTGGAGAAAAAGGACTGGCCAGCGGAGAAGTTGGACTTGGAAAGGTATAGTTGTTATAGTTCTCATCTCGGCTACACTGCAATGCCTCCTAGAAAAAAATTAGTAAAAACAAAGAGGATCTGTGAATAATGTAAATTTGCATTTTGTGTAGTCAGACCCAATGACTAAACACAAACAAAGCTAAAGATCATCTACAGCTGTTCTGAAACTACAGGCACCAGAATGACTCCACTGGGTGTGGCATACTTTACCAAAGTGACATACAGTATATGCAACTTCCTAACTCTATTTGACAATCCAATAAACAACTTCCTAGTTTCTACCATGGCTTTCCCATATGTAGTTAGTGTATCTTTCCTGTTCCCAAAGATCAGTGCTTTGACATTCACTCTGTACTGGTCAAAACTCAAGAAAACAATTTTATCTTACAGTCTGGTAGACAAAGTATTGTACACATGTGGCACTACTCACTTTATAAAACGCTGTAATGTACAGCAATGGCAAGAGCAACTACAAGTCACTGTGTATGGTAGCAGTTTAACAATATGCACAGTCATGGTGCAGCATGCTCATATCAGTCAGAGTAAGAATGTATACTGCATCTCCTGTTAGGCAATCAGTGTGATAATGTAAGCAAGCCCACTACACAGTGTGCTATAAAACATGCATGTTGCATCAGCGATTGGGCTCCATAAAATAGCAAAATACAGTGAAACATACTAGTGCCCAGCTTATTACCCTTTACTCCACTTACCTGAAACTTGTAGCCAAGGTGATCTGGTGTTGAGACTCCATTAGACTGACTGGCAGGAGCAGGCTCTGGTCTGTTGAAAACAAAAAAGATATTTAAGCATACATTTTTGGGAATGGGGTGATGATTATACCAATAAAAATGTTGGAACAGCACTTGCGTAAATGTCAACAAAAAAGGTAATTAAACATCATTAGTTTAATTTCTGTTTGTAAATGATGATACTCAAATCTAACCTAACTTTACCCATCTTGCTGGCAGGATTAAAATAAAATTAATACATTTTATAGGAAATGAAGCTGTAATATGGCTTTGAAAGAAAGGTGGGTATGTGACATGGCAATGCAGGGCAAAACTCTGTTAAATTGTTTATACTGTACCTACACATACTTCTTTTAGGGCATCACTATTCATGTTCTTTTGTCTTATTAAGAAGATTTAGTAGTTATCCTCCATGCGCACTCACAAGTTTAAAAGAAAAATCAGTTTCTTAGAAATTTTCCAGATTGCTATTTTTTTTTATAATGGAACTGGTCATAACTGTGTGGAAAACACAAATATCCATCCATCCATCCATCCTCTTCCGCTTATCCGGGGTCGGGTCGAGGGGGCAGCAGCTTAAGCAGAGAAGCCCAGACTTCCCTCTCCCGGCCACTTCTTCCAGCTCTTCCGGGAGAATCCCGAGGCGTTCCCAGGCCAGCCGGGAGACATAGTCTCTCCAGCGTGTCCTGGGTCTTCCCCGGGGCCTCCTCCTGGTTGGACGTGCCTGGAACACCTCACCAGTGAGGCGGAGAAGTAGCGGCTCTACTCTGAGCCCCTCCCGGATGACTGAGCTTCTCACCCTATCTTTAAGGGAAAGCCCAGACACCTTGCAGAGGAAACTCATTTCAGCCGTTTGTGTTCGCAATCTCGTTCTTTCGGTCACTACCCATAGCTCATGACCATAGATGAGGGTAGGAACATAGATCGATTGGTAAATTGAGAGCTTGGTCTTACGGCTCAGCTCTTTTTTCACCACGACAGATTGATGCAGAGCCCGCATCACTGCGGGTGCCGTGCCGATCCGCCTTTCAATCTCACGGTCCATTCTTCCCTCATTAGTGAACAAGACCCTGAGATACGTGAACTCCTCCTCTTGGGGCAGGATCTCTTCCCCAACCCTGAGAGGGCACTCCACCCTTTTCCGGCCGAGGACCATGGTCTCGGATTTGGAGGTGCTGATTCACATCCCAACCGCTTCACACTCAGCTGCGAACCATTCCAGAGAGAGCTGAAGATCACGGGCTGATGAAGCAAACAGGACAACATCATCTGCAAAAAGCAGTGACCCAATCCAGAGTCAATCAAACCGGACCGGATTTGTGAAAACACAAATAAGCATGATAAATTTTGTCAGCATTGGTCCGAACTTCTTTCAACATCCACATTCCCAAATCCCCTATTAACTACATCCAAATGACTGGCACTCTGAGAGCTCTGCCATGGATATCCATGAATGACTCACATCACCAACTCTTCCAGGTAGTATTTCATCTTTAATCCAGAATAAAATCAGACAGAGCCTTAGTGCTACCATCAAATCAGGTGTGGGGAAGTTCTACTGAGTCACACATCATTTCATGTGTTTTCAGTTGATTTCATTTTTATATTTGTTTTTTTCTAGTCTTTGTTCGCATCTTTTCTAGTCTTTTTTTTCTAGTCTTCCACAATTAGTCTACCCATTAATCTTTTTTTATAGTGCATTTTACCTAAGTGTTATGTGGTGGTGTGTTTACAGGTTAAAATATGACAAGATATAGTATATTACATGATAATAAAGCAAATAATATTTAAAAGGGTTTCTAAATATATAAAAAAAAAAAAAACTGAGGGAACTAAACTGACGTAGAGTGAATTTGTGTGTGTGTGTTCCAAAATGGACTTCCACCCTGTCAAAGGTCAGTGCCTGCCTTTTTTCCTGAATCATAAAATTAAATAATAAATGTGTTGCATTATTTACAAAATCAACTTTTGAAATAAGGTTCAATGATTTTAAAAACTTATGTGAACTTAGTTAAAATACAAAAGTAACACTTAAAAAAAAAAAAAAAAAAAAAAAATAGAAAAGATTTTAACAGGTTCGTAAAATTGTTCTTGGGATCTTTATTTTATGGCAACAGAAATAACAGGAAATTCTCATCATTCCAGCACAAACAGAAAAAACAGTATCAGTTTGAGGAAGATAAACTATGTGTAACAAAAATAAAGACAATTTCTGCTATTAAGAACTTTCGATGACAATCTCTAATCAATCCTTATATGCCACTATAAAATCATTTTTCCTGTTATACTTTTCAGAATTACACTTATACTCATTGGTAGAAATAGCTTGTAACACAGCACGCCAGATGGTACTTGAGCAAATAAATTCTGGCAGTTAGATTTTAACATAATTATGATATTCAGAGTCAAGATGCAGTGATAATATGGCGCTATGATCATGCTGCTAACATTTTGAGCTTGCCTTCTCATTTAGATGAAGGCCATTAACTGTTTAGTTGACAGGTGAGAACACAGGCACAAACATGTTAATAAGATTTAGTATTGATTGCCAAAATTCGCCTAAGAGTTCTTTACACCTAATTTACTGTTTTCATCAAACATTTTCCTGGAAATACTCCCTGAAGCCAGGTTAGGTAAACATTTTTTTCAAGTACCATATGATGCTTTTTAAAGCTAGCATGACATCTCGGAGCTGTAGCAGCCATTTGCAGAAGTTTTACGCTGGCCTACTATAAGATTGTTGCTGCTCTGCTTGTGATGTCACAACTGGATCAGTGCTGCAGTTGGATTTCCATCCAACATGTGTTTAAGAAAATTAAAAAAATACTTGCAATACTTTCATTTGAAGAGTACACAAGCTGACCATAGTGAGTACTGTCACTAGATATACAACACTGATCCTTGTCTGCTGGTAGTGCAACACTACTGGGCTAATTTGCATGCATAATTAATCATGTGCCCAGCTATGATCTAAAACAAACCTCAAAGGAGCCCTCCCCTCCTTATGTCAGAATGAGAGCCCATTAAATAATAATAACAAAAGATTTATTGGCATTTACAAAGCTTTTCTTTCTTTTAGGAGTGCACAAGGACTGGACTGGTGAGTTTTTTGGTGTTGTGAAGAAATTAATATGTGCTTGTCTTTCTTCCTCATAGCAGAATAGCAACAGTGCAAAAGAGAAGCCACCATTGCAACCAAATGCAACAGGCTTTCTTTGGTGATCAGATTAGCACAGTAAATGACACGTTTCCATACTTCCTTGGGCAGATTAACATGTTTGCCCTTAGGTGGCAAGTCAGATTAGGCAGAAAAACAGAAAGAAGGTTCTTTTTTTTATATGATTAGCTGCATAATATTTTGCCACACTGAAGAAATCAAATTCTTTCATATCAAGTACACTGAGCCAAAGGATTGTGGTGAAAAAGAAATAAGAGGTCTCCACCTTCAAACCTACGAAAGTTATGACAGTACCACTACTGCCATCACTTTACCCACATAAAAAATTTTCAAACCTTTTTATTCCAATTTAGGATTGTATTGGGCCTCAGTGGGTAGAGAGATTAGAGGCATGCCAATGTTAAGAGCCAGAGGGATAATTCCTACAACTAACCTAACTAGCATGTCTTTGAGCAGGTGGAACAGAAAACCTATAAAGACATACAAAAACCATAAAAACTACCTACAGGTGTTATATGTAAACCCAGAATGCTAGATCCATGAGACATCAGTTTTAACCACTGTACCACTCATATATTTAATGAAAAACAATCTGGAAGATGGAGCAAAACTACTGTACATTAAGTAATCCATGGATTCATTGACATATTAAGTACAAAAACAACCAACGATATATTATTTATTTAGAAACAGGACAAACATCTTTCAAAAATAAACAACAACCAATATTTTTTTTTCTTTCAATTACTAAAGTGTCCTCACAAGTGATTCCCCTAACCTTGTGGATGATGCACGAAAACACTAACCTAGTTCTGAAATCTGCTTTTCTACAAAAAGCGACCTGCTGCAAACAGACCACCAACAGGTTACACATTGTTTATATTTTCCACTTAGTTAGGGCTATTATAGAGAAAACTGCTGAGGCAGAATTGCCCTTGTCCATTACTAACAGTGGAGATTAGATTTATGAATTGGCTTTGTTGGAAATACAGTGCTGCTTACAGTGCTGTGAATGCTCAGGAACAAAGCATTTGCTAACATGCAACAAAGGCAAATGAATTTCTCTTGTGAACGCTGGCCTGGACACAGACAGACGGACAACATATTTTGCTCCCAACACACTGTTTATTTACACTATGTACAATAAAGTCAAAGTCACGTGCACTCACAATCCCCAGTGCCCATCTTTGTGCCTTCCTGGCCGCCTCCCGTCCTCTCTCTCCAGTTCAGTCCTGCTACCTCCCGACATCCACCAATGACTGGAGGGAGGCGGCCCCTTTTATGGGAACCCGGATGGGCTCCAGCTGCTTCCCGGCACTTAACGTTGGCCACACTCCTGTGTGGCGGAAGTGCCGGCTGCGCACCCGGAAGCCGTCCGTGTGCCCCTTTCGTCTTCCCCCCGGCACTTCCGCCACACCAGGATCCCAGGATCAATAGGCACTGGGGCGCCGCCTGCCGGTGGCCACGGGTCCCTACAGGGCTGGGCTTCCAAGCCTTGTACCCGTGGCCCCCTGCATAACCAGGATGGACCCCTCTCTCGGTCTGGAGGAGGCACACGCCCTCCTCTGGTCCTCGAAGGCGTCCCGGCCGGGCTCCATCCCCGGCCAAAGACCACATGGGTAAACCGGCATCGGGGCGCCGCCTGGCGGTGACCACGGGTCCCTACAGGGCTGGGCTTCCAAGCCTTGTACCCGTGGCCACCAACATAACCAGGACGGACGCCCCCTCGCGGTCTGGAGGAGGCACAAGCCTCTTTATGCTGTTCTTCTATCCAAGTCCAAAGATCTCTAAGCAGTGACATCTGAAAAGAACTCATATACCGTATGTTATGGTAAAGGAAATGTATATTGCAATTACTTAGTTTATAATTAGCCAATGAAACTAGGTGTTTTGCATACAAATATCATAAGATTATACCATACTATATATGTACTACTATGGGTGCATTCCAAAATATAAAGTCAGAATTAGGCAATCTGACTCAACAGTCAGACCCAATACTGCCTAAATGACTGTTTTTCTACTGGTACATCTTCCACTGAAATACTCACTAAAAATTAATATCACCTTAATTTCTATCTACACCATGGAAGTATGTTTTGTTTCCAGCAAAGTATTGGGCAATCAAAAAAAAAACAGCATATTTTAATGTCAATTGATCTGACATGCTTCTCGTCACTACTATCAAAAACATTTTTGAGCAAATGCATAGATTCTGTTACAGTAAAAAAACTTGTGTAATATGAAGACGACATATAGTAAAGCAAAAATGAGTAACCAGTGGGACTAAATGGTAGTTTAAAATTCTCAAAAGTTTTGATTATGGAGGTCCAAGAGAGATCAGTCTGTTAAAACAGCGAATCACATGTTCTCGGACAATGAAAGATTAAATTAGAACTGTATTCAGAAAAGAAACTAGGAAAAGCTACTTCAAAGAATGAAGCTGTAGGAACCTGAAGTAAACTGCAGAGTCATGTAGTCAAAGTGTGTATCATTACAGAATAACAAAATAAATACAGTGATTCCGGAAAGTATTCACAGCGCATCACTTTTTCCACATTTTGTTATGTTACAGCCTTATTCCAAAATGGATTAAATTCATTTCCTCAGAATTCTACACACAACACCCCATAATGACAACGTGAAAAAAGTTTACTTGAGGTTTTTGCAAATTTATTAAAAATAAAAAAACTGAGAAATCACATGTACTTAAGTATTCACAGCCTTTGCTCAATACTTTGTCGATGCACCTTTGGCAGCAGTTACAGCCTCAAGTCTTTTTGAATATGATGCCACAAGCTTGGCACACCTATCCTTGGCCAGTTTCACCCATTCCTCTTTGCAGCACCTCTCAAGCTCCATCAGGTTGGATGGGAAGCATCGGTGCACAGCCATTTTAAGATCTCTTCAGAGATGTTCAATCGGATTCAAGTCTGGGCTCTGGCTGGGCCACTCAAGGACATTCACAGAGTTGTCCTGAAGCCACTCCTTTGATAACTTGGCTGTGTGCTTAGGGTCGTTGTCCTGCTGAAAGATGAACCATCGCCCCAGTCATCCAGGATGTCTCTGTACATTGCTGCAGTCATCTTTCCCTTTATCCTGACTAGTCTCCCAGTTCCTGCCGCTGAAAAACATCCCCACAGCATGATGCTGCCACCACCATGCTTCACTGTAGGGATGGTATTGGCCTGGTGATGAGCGGTGCCTGATTTCCACCAAACGTGATGCCTGGCCTTCACACCAAAGAGTTCAATCTTTGTCTCATCAGACCAGAGAATTTTGTTTCTCATGGTCTGAGAGTCCTTTAGGTGCCTTCTGGCAAACTCCAGGCAGGCTGCCATGTGCCTTTTACTAAGGAGTGGCTTCCGTCTGGCCACTCTACCATACAGGCCTGATTAGTGGATTGCTGCAGAGATGGTTGTCCTTCTGGAAGGTTCTCCTCTCTCCAAAGAGGACCTCTGGAGCTCTGACAGAGTGACCATCAGGTTCTTGGTCACCTTCCCTTTCTAAGGCCCTTCTCCCCCAATCGCTCAGTTTAGATGGTCGGCCAGCTCTAGGAAGAGTCCTGGTGGTTTCGAACTTCCTCCACTTACGGATGATGGAGGCCACTGTGCTCATTGGGACCTTCAAAGCAGCAGAAATTTTTCTGTAACCTTCCCCAGATTTGTGCCTCGAGACAATCCTGTCTCAGAGGTCTACAGACAATTCCTTTGACTTCATGCTTAGTTTGTGCTCTGACATGAACTGTCAACTGTGGAACCTTATATAGACCGGTGTGTGCCTTTCCAAATCATGTCCAATCAACTGAATTTATCACAGGTGGACTCCAATTAAGCTGCAGAAACATCTCAAGGATGGTCACAGGAAACAGGATGCACCGGAGTTCAATTTTGAGCTTCATGGCAAAGGCTGTGAATACTTATATACATGTGATTTCTCAGTTTTTTTATTTTTAATAAATTTGCAAAAACCTCAAGTAAACTTTTTTCACGTTGTCATTATGGGGTGTTGTGTGTAGAATTCTGAGGAAAAAAAATGAATTTAATCCCATTTTGGAATAAGGCTGTAACATAAAATGTGGAAAAAGTGATGTGCTGTGAATACTTTCCAGATGTACTGTATATATAGATAACATTTTCTGACAATTTACATATAAGCTACAAAATCAACATTTTTTAAATAGAAAGCAGACATACTGTGGCATGTCAGATTTTTCTAAATAAAACATGGCAATTTTCTAAAAACATGGCAAGGTGGTGCCAAGAGACTCTGCTGTATGCACTCCTTATTTCTTTGAGATATCGTCATCAGTAAAAATTGAGGAGATGCCAACTGACAAAAGCATCACCTACAGTGAAGTCAAAGAGTATATGAGAGAATGCACTCACTGCTTATTCGAATACCTTGAAAAAAATATGGTTTTAGGCTAATACTGTGCAGATCCTGTTGAGTAAATCTACTTTTTTTCTTCCTTCTGGCTGCATTTTCCTTTTTGTTGACAGATATACTCCATTCATGTATAATCTCTTGAAATCCAGGAAATAATGGAGCCAAGTTGCTAAAGCTTTTTGAATCACTTTCTTGGTTTCAAAAAGTTAGAGAACAGTCATATAACTGATTTTTTTGTAAATCCATTACATTATAATTGTGACTAACAAAGAGGGGGTAGTGCTCGTTTTGATTTGATGAAGTACTGTATCACATATCAGATACTTGTAAGCTCTAGGCTAAAGAAACCCCCGTCCTTAGACCTGGCAAAAATGTTCTTTGATCATAGGTTAAAGAGAATGTTTTTTAAAAACAAAAAGTAGCCAAAGAGGGGTAGGTTTTATAACAAAACTAATCCATTTTAAATGGAGAGTACCATTTTGGTACTCTGTCAATAGAGCAATCCACCAGCTTTAAACCTTCAGAAAATGCATTTCTGAAAATGCCAGGTAATTGTAGGTATTTTTATCTGAGGCATCTCTACATGTGAGGAATGTTATCTTATGGTATGACAGAACTTGGACATGAGCCTTGCCATTACTAGGGCTTTCAGATGTGTGCATAGGGACTAGAATCCTGCATGACCTGAAGAACACAAGATAAATGTTGCAGACATGGGGACCTTTTCACTCTCAAGCAGAGGAGAATTTGGGTTTAGAACTCTGAAACAGGTTTTCACTGGTTTTACGAGGGGTATTTCAAAAGTCTGTTTGCACAGACTTTTGAAATTGTTCCCTGTGGTGGATTTTTTCAGGGAGTCTTATTCAATTATTCACAAAAACTTCATGAAATTTTAGGGTTAGCAGATCATCATGGAGACAAGAAATGAAGTAAAAGTGAAGTCTGGATTTTCAACTTGGATCCTGAGACAAAGTAGCAGAGCATGGCTTGGTCTGAAAAAAGAGCACAACTGCCAAAGCAAACCCATCATGTGAAGTCTGCCATCAAGGTGATTTCAACATTTTCTTCACTTGTGAAAGAATCATGGCCGCCATCCCATTTAATGAAGGCTACTCCATGTCATTAAGCATCTACAAAAGAAATGCTTGGCTGAAGTGTACCAAAATCTCAAGAAAGGTCACCCCAAATGCAAGTTGAGCGACTGGTTTCTTCATCACAGCAACATTTTGGTATTTTGAGGTACCAAGACCATTAATTTGCCTCTAGGATAAACCTTATGAATGATCAACCCTACTCACATGATCTGCTCCCCTGTGACTGCTGGCTCTCTTCCACAAAATCAAGGCCAACATGTGTGGAAAATGCTATGAGGATCAAGAAGACATGATCAAGGAAATGAATGAAGAGCTGACAAAGCTGAAAAAAAGAGTAATTCCAGGAGTGTTTTGAAAAACAGGTCCACACACTGAAAAAGTGCATAAAGGACAGCAGCAATTATGTGAAGTACAGAATGACTGTTAAAGCAAAATGACTTTTTGAACTCCCCTCAAAGATTCAAATGGAAAGGAGATTAACTATTTGGGTTGTGACAAAAATGGAAAAGTTTAAAGGTACAATGAACACAAATTAGATACCTGTAGTTTGCTAAACTATGTTTCACCATAAAGCCAGATGTCCTCCCTGCTAGGATTTAGCAAGAAGCAATAGTGAAATGTATGCTCAACATATGTGTAAAGAGAATAGTTACTGTGATTTTATAGCTGTTAGAGGCTTTGGCAGTTTGCTCAATACTTTGTTGTTATTTTATTATAATATACACCTTTGTCAACAATTATCCTCGATTAGAAAATTTATATTTGGAAGTGACTGTACCAGTACTAACCTAACCAAATAAGTTACTCAGAATTTTTTCACAGATGTTCTCAGACTGTTGTTGATGTATCCCATGATCTGGAGAGGTTTATAATTTTCAATTCACAGACCCTGTGTCTCAATTTGTGTGGACCTCATCATTGAAGTTTCTGTAGCCCACTAGTATAACATGATGATTTTCAAGACTCACCACTCAGGACTTGGGAAAGCCAGATAAATATTGTAAGCAAACAATGATTAGAGAAGGGGAAGATACACTAACTGCATTGAATTATGAACAATGAATTATGAGGCTGTTTACTGGATTGCCAAGCAATACAACTTAAAATTTGAAATGTTAAATAGTGTTTAAAGAGCCTTGCGCTTCTCAGTTTAGCATGATGTACAACACCCAAATACAATGATTCTAGCACAAGAAATCTCAAAAAAGCTATTGGTGATTTTTGGCTGTGTGTGTGTGTTTAGTTGCTGAGCCTGACTAAGCACAATACAAAGCATCTACAGCTCATAGATCCTCCCTGCTTCTGTGTTGTAGACACATTGTGGTGTAGCCAAGATAAGCATTCAAACAGCTACTCCTATCCAAGTCCACTTTCTCCACTAGTAAGTCCATTTTCTCCAGAGTCAATGAGCCCCCACTATCCTGTGTGTAACGGTAAGTGGCACACCACCTATGGCAGTAAGAGGTATTAAATGTAACAGTAGCATTTATTTTGTTTTATTTTCTTAAACTTTACATCAGATCAAAGAAGGTAAGCTGTCCTGTGCCCAATATTACTAATACACCCTCTTACCAGTTGGTTGAATATACTTTAAAATAGTGCTAAATACACCATAGTCTCACTCAGTGGAGGTTACAGTTTTGCTAAAGTAATACATACTTTTGTTATTTCTTTTATGGGGAACAATAATAAATGAAAACACAGAGTTGTTACAAAGTTGCTACAAAGGCTTTATGTATCAATAATGAACAACATTGTTGAAATATTAATTTATTTTTATATAGCTGCCTATAGATGAAGCATAACTAAACATTAAAGGCTCTTCTGTTTTTGTCTGTTATGGTAAGCAATAGTTTACAAACATCAGAAACAAGTACTGCAAATTTGATATTGTTCATTACGATACATTTTCATAAAACAAACATCCCTAAAAAAATGACAGATTGGTAAATTTAATTCTGTTTTAGTACATTGAACAAGAAAAAATATCATCATCATAACTCTCACAGTACCTACTGACCCTAGTATTACATGGTAGATAACAGAATGGGCATAATTCTGCCGATTAACACAAAACAAAGGTCACCATAGCTTTGCAGCAGGGAAAAAATATTTCACCTTCAGTAATCTGGCCCCAGGTGCTAAAGGCTACTGTGTGTTTTAACCCCAGGGAAATATGCAGATGTGAATTTGAGAACTGGGAATTCAGACAATTAACAGTTCAGCTAATGAGTTAAGCTGCTCATACAATCGGGCAGCACAAAGCACTCTGTTCTGTGAAATAATTAAAGATGGAGACACTAGCAGCTCACCAAACACTGGGTCCATTCAGTATTATAGTGGCATTTTAGGACTCATTCCTTTTGCCATGAAATTTTGTTTGTTAGCTTGTAAGGTGCTTTGTTTACAGAACTACAGCATATGAAGACTAATTGACAGACATTTTAAAGGTCTAGAGAAGGCCTTGGAAGAAAACGGAGTAGGGTAGGGACACAGTTAATGTCAAGGGAATGGATTAAATATCAACAGGGGTGGTCCTATAATGTGCCCATCTCTAGAACAGGAATATTGCAGCAACAAAAACTGGGAAAATCGCTAAAAGGAAATTAATCTAATTAAGCAACAGGAATGTCATCAGATGGTAAACAGGAAAATGATGCTAAAAGTGTAGTTAGTCATAATGCAGTTCTGTGAACTTATGTTTAACTATTTTAACAGAATGCAGAAGAAATTAGGAATAAGAAATGAAAAAAATGTCTCAAAAATATGGACCCTTCCAGCCATTGAAACAAATTGAAGAAAAGATTTTTTGGAAGTTCATACTCTGTGGTCACTTTGAGCTGTGACAGGTCAAGACAGGGATGTGCTTCCTGTTATTCTGTTCCAAACACCAGAAATTTTCAAACAGAAATATATTATGTTCAGATGCTTACAATTCAACAAACAAGTAAACTTTACAGATGGCTATCTTACTGGAGGAGTTGGGTAGATACCAGACCTAAATAACAACCACACAGCTATGTGGTTGGAGTCCTGCAGTTCTTTGACAAGAAAAATTATTCTAATTCCATAAAATTTAATAAGTTTTGATATTGGCAACGACTGCCTTGTGATGCGGCAACTGGTTTAGAGCAAACTACCAAAGCCACAGTAGCCTGCCAGGATAGAACTTGAGCACCCTGCCCTACATGTAAACTTTGTACACACTTAAAGGTTATCCTATTTTTCAGCATTCCTTTTTATCATTTTATTATTGCTGAGATAATTGTTTGCATTTATAATTTCTTTACACACTCATTTATCCAGAGTCTACATTTGTTGTCAGAAATATGAAGTACTTACAGATCTTAATAGGCAAAGATTTAAGCCCGTGTCACTGAAACATACAAACTGTGTAAATGAGAAGAGCACTCTAGCCACTGAAAGAGATGAGCCTGGATGATATTTGCATTAAACAACATTTACTACATCAGTCTAACTTATGTTAAAATTTCTAATTTAATCTTCTATAAAAGAAAAGTTTAATAATAAACCCAGACATCATTGTCAAAAGCTGAACAAATTTGTGGGAATCTTTAAAGTTTACATTATCTATCTGAAGTGGTATAACAGTTTCATATTGTATTGCTTATTACTCTCCAGTACTAATCTTTTTCACTCAGTTAATAGTTGTACATTATGGCCCCTTTGTTCTAGGTAAGTCTTTTTGCAGAGAGGCTGGTTTACTTGTATCCTTGAGTAACTGCCTCCCTTTATAGAGCGCTGGATAATGGATAACCAATTTCTAAACCATTTTGTAAAACACGTGTCTCCTCCACATTCTTTCTGCCTCAAGAGGACAGTATCATGGATCTTGGCAAGAAAACTATGTTGTTTATTCTCCAGTGCACCAACCCAGTGACCTTTGTGACAAACATCCACTTTTTTGTTTCCAGGAAATAAGATGTACCAACTACACTGATTTTTAAAGAACATATGATGCTAAAGGACAGTGGCTCTTATAACAATTGTTTCTGGCATGACAAGGTTTCTTCACACAACAAGACAGTAATGCATCAGTTTCTCTTATTCCATCAACCTTTTCATTCAATTATTTCTTGAGCTCACTTATTTCAGTATATGATAGTAGGGAAGCCAAGTCCTTGTAGGAAGCTTTGGTCCCAAAAATTCTATATTTAATTTCATTCTTCAATTCTCTTGTCTAAGACAGGCATGCCAAAATGACAAAACTGCTTTTCCTGTTCAGATTTCTTTCCAACTACTGCCAATATTTGTCTTGTTCACGATAATGTTTTCATCATTCTTCAAAGATCTTTCCCAGAGTCTACCACCATGCCTTAGTTCTCTTTTATGTGTGCTTTTCTATAGCTACCCTCATACCATGACCTCAATCATTAGTGCAACCTTAGATATTAGAAAATATAAAATAACTACCCACACAACAGTATGACTGTACTCAAGTAAAGTAAATCTTTCAGATCTTATTTTCTGCACAGTACATCAGGATCTGCCTCTGGAGAAATATATACCAAGTGCCATGGCAATGGAGACCAACTATTATAGGAAAACACATACACAGTTGACAAAGGCATTTAAAAGACCTGACAGAACTGAACGTTGGCACATTTAAAGAAAGTGATGAGAAAACTATTCTGAATAATATTCTTTCCTGTAGTTATGAATTTTCAGTATAAAACTTCTAACTGCAAAATGCAGAACTTGTCATTGCCTGAGAGATACTGAAAAACCAAATATAAGTAAAATGCAATTGTTGTATGAGAAATCAGCAGTGAAAGCCAAATGTGGCTGACGGCTCAGATTTCTGAAAAGTCAGCTTGATAATACATATATTGAAAACTATCCTGAAAGATATTTAGTCAAGGATTGATCCATTCATGTTTCACAAAGGATGCTGAACACATGAAGTGGCTGGAATCATGAAAATGAGCTATGAAGAGAACTTGGAATTTAACCAGAATTGTCAATCTGATAACTTTCAAGAAAGCTTTTGATAAGAGTAAATTGGAATATTTACTCACTATTCTCAAAACAATCAGAATGTACTAGAAAGACATAAAATCGACTGTGGCTTTATGCCTGGGGAAAAAACAGCAACAGGAAGAACAGATAATGGTGAACCAGGTGATCAAGGGTTTGCAAGAGGTGTAAGTCAGGGGTGCATATGATTTCTAATGCATATCATGTGTATATGGAAGAAGTGATAAAATAAGCTTTTGAAAGATCTGTCAGTAGCACCTTAATTAGAGGAAAAAACAGAAAAATACTGGAGATTTCTAAATGACAAAGCAGCACTCACTAACACAGAAGAAGGACTGTAAGTTTTAGTTATCAGGGTAAAGGTAGCATCAAACGATTTTGGGCTGAAGATAAATATAAAAAAGACTGAAATGATGAGGAGATCTTAAAAGAAAAGAAAGAAGTATAAATATTTCTATTGAAAGTAAAACCTTGGAAGAGGTGGTGGAATTCTGGTGCTAGGGTCGCCTTATCACATCATTGAATGTTGTTCTAAAGAAATCGGAACAGGAACAGAAATGGGTAGTTATTAAACACTATTATAAAATGTGAAGAAGAGAATAACGCATGTGAATTGTGAACAAGGCAAAATGAAGACAAAGAAACTGGAAAGTTTAGAAATATGGATTTGGCAACTATTGATGAAAAAATGTTACAAAGAAAGGAAAACAAATGAAGTCCTACAACAGCATGGAATCATTCTGTCAGTCATGAAAAGGAAGACAACTTGGATTGGATATATGCTAAGATGGAATGATGGAAGAATTAATTGAGAGAAAATTACTGGAGAGAAGACGAAGAGGAAAGAAAAAAGATGACAGTCTTAGGTATAGTTCAGAAAGAAGGACATATGAAAAGATGAAGCGCTAAATACAGATTATATTGTGCCTAAATCCTGTCTACAGGCAGAACACTTGATGATGATGAATTGTTGCCTAGCAAAGCAGATAACTCATAACCTGGTCACAATACTTAAAAACAGACAGTAAAAGAAAGAACACTGGAGGAGGCGGCCACAGTTGTAATTTACCTTTTCCATCTTTCTGCATACTCATTAAAGTATTTTTTCTGGGTGTGTTCTTTCTTTTTTTTTCATTTTCCAGTTCTGTATATACGACCAATATAGCACCTTTCAAACTTTTAATCTGAAATTTGATTATTTTGGAATCAAGGAGTCTGCTCAGTTTGTGGCTGTGGCAGGAACACTGCAATTTAGCTGGATTCCTGAATCCTCAAGCACATCATGATGCTGTTATTTTTGGGAGACAGGCGAAAGGAAGTGGCCTGAACAAAGCACATTAAAAAAATCCCAAAAGAAAGAGGGGTGGGAGACAGTAAGAACTGTGGGTTTCAAAAAGCGCCAGCCTCTGCTGGCACAAGGCATTACTACTTGGCATAACTCTGTAGTCTATATGGTTTTTCTTAGTCAGACACCACTGTCTTTTTTTTTTTCCTCTTTGCTTGTTTACTGTGTCTGAAGCACAGTTTTGCATACAACTGCAAAATAAACTTTGCTAACTCATGCCTTGCTCTTGGAGATGTCGTTAACACTGTTCCAGTAACAGCACAGAAAACAAAATTACAATCTCATATTATTTCTATTTATTTTAGCAACTTTGCCAATTCCAGAAGGACATGCAGGCCTTTTTTCAAGTTCTTCTATGTTAATCCAGGATAGGAAAAAGCTGGCACTGCATCTTTATGCCATGCTACATGCCTGAATAACATAACTTACATTATATTACTGTACAAAATCCAATGACCAGTGACAACAAGAATTCTCTTATGGAGAATTTGTACAGTCTTCTCCTTATTATGTGTAAATTATAAAAACTAGTCACTAAGTTTCCCATCTCTTTAAATTGCATTGGATAACCACTGTTTTATTCAGTGTAAAATTGCATCTTTTGAAACAGATGTTCAGAAAGAGTCTGATTCTGCCATTTAACCAATCACCAAAGAATGGGCTGAAATCAGTAGTTACATTCAGGTGGGCAGATATGCTGTCACAGAAATTCATTCAGTGTTTGGTTACCATGGTTTCTCAGTGTAGAAAGGCAAGGCCAAATGAATATGAAATAGAAAAAATCACATGAAGTTGGGGCATCCCTAACTTATAGATGTGCTGATATTGCCCATCTACATAACCAAGAGGAAGAAAACTGGTAAAAGCCAGGACAAAATTCAACAAAAACTACTGTCCACTGAACCCCTGCCCTGGCATCCTTTCAAATAACAGGCATTATGTTATTGCAATATTCAGATCATCCCACAACTGTGCTACATTTTGTTTAAGTTCTGTCAAGAGGCACCAGCTAGCAATGGTATCATTTAATTTCTGTAGCATCTAGTGTCGCATTCATCTTCTGTTTTTTTTTTTATTTTTCTTAACTTTTGGAAAATCTTTAAAATGTAACATCAACAAAATTAAAGAACAAAGCAGTATACAGTTTGGCAGAAAAATAAAGTACACATTAGGCACTGAAACATATACTATAGTAATCGCATTGCTTTCCTATTTTGTACTTTTGAAATATTGGTCACATGTAAGTTTAGTACAGTTTATACAGTTCTACTGCTTGTCAATAAGACAATACATTCATTCTACACACTAATTCTTTTGATTAAACAAGAAGACAATACAACAGGTGTTTTCCGCTACTGTGACGGGAAAAAGCATGTCTGTGTGAAGGCATAAAAATGAAGTACATCCTTGCATCTTCTAAGAGAGGGTGCACAAAAGGCCACATAGCTTAACTCAGTCACGTTGTCTTCACCTACTGAAATGGCTCAGAGATCAATATATCACATACATACATACAAACATAAACCAAATAAAGGAAGACTTTTTAGGGTCTTTTGTAACAGTTATCCCATTCACTTTATGAGTGATACCTGGATACTTTAGGATAAAATAAATTGGGCTTATATTTGCCACTTGGGTTTAGATATATCACTATTTTCTGGTAAATTTTAAGTATGCTGTGAATGTATTTTGGGGTTATTGGGCTTTCAGTATTTAGTAACTCCAGTTATAGGCCAGAGAAGGAGGCATTGTTGTTGACAACAATGTTTTAGTCAAAAGAGATACTGTTTATGCAAATACAATGCATATAATTTAGGAGCCATTAGTTACACATGTGTAGTACATATAATGTTTAAATGGTTAAACTTGACAAAACCAATGTTTTCATTACTGTGAGTTAGCTGCTAATTTATACTGTTTGTGTAGGGATTCCAAAGAAGTACATACATTATTTAGGGTATATAACTATATAAAAATAAAAACCTGGAATGTTGAAACATTATTTTCATGGACAATTGGAATAAGGCCTACTGATAACTGGTGCCTCTATAAGATTTACTTTCTGACTTGAGTTCAGTGTCACTGGGGCAGGCACCTACCCACCACAAACTTAAACTGGATGAAGGAGATTATCTCATGCTGACCTTTGTACTATTGCTAAACCTAAGGAAGGACCCTTGCTTAGCTTTGTGGCTCTGATCTTTTGAAACTTTCTTCTTAAGTCAGCATCTATTATCTCTGGCTTTTTAATTGCAGTCCCTTCATTCATGATTTCAAATGGTCCCTGGTATTCAATGTGATTGTACTATCTCTGCTAGAGCATAGGATGCTAACTTGGTCTGCTTGTCTTGAAAGCATTATACCCTGTTCATGTATTTCAGTTGTATTCTGTTGTGCTTGAGCGGTTCAGCTCCATTTGTTACATGACCCATCACTACTTCTAAGTACTTTTGGATATGTAGAATTTAATTTGATGCTGGCAGGTGAAAATCTGTCAGGTACACTTTCAGAGTCTTCCTATTGTCTACCCTGGTGCTTTTTTGCAAGTGTTTTCTTAATTAATTAATTGTCACCTAAAGTTTTTGTAATGGGAACCTGTAAAGTGTTTTTAATGTTGCTATATGAAATAAACACTGATCTATATTATTTGTAAAGCAGTATATGACCTTTACACTGTACAGTATAAGTGACTCATTAACAAATGTGGCTTTCTGAATGATAATGATGTCTTATTAATCAAAGTTCTTTTATCAATCACAGTCTTTTTATTAACACAGCTTATCACCAGAGCATAGATCTTGTAGTTCAACACTTTGTTGTACGTTTTTTTCATCTTCACTATATGAGTTAACAGACTCCTTCACACAATGTGTGCTACTGAAACACTGCCAAATGTGTTTTGTAGTATAGAAGTCATAAACCCTGGAATCCAGAGAGGTAAGGAAGACATATAAAGTAGACTAGTCTGAACACAAGCAGTCTAGTCTCATCTGGCCTTAACAAGTCAGCTTTCCATTCACAAGAGAGGTCCAGACCTGCAGCATATTCTCATCTTAAAACATCTTGCAAGTAATTTTTTTTTTTTTTAACTCTAATAAATCAGGTGGCAGCTTTTAGAAGACATAGGGAAATCACACCCCCACTCTTAGCACTCTATAGTTAAATGAGACAATAAATGGACCACAGTACTAGGTCTAACTGATACCCAGTGGAGTCACTAAGCCCAAGTGTGAAGACAAAGATGTCCGTCTAATACAGCAGTTTGCAAAGGGAGTGCTGTGGAGGGTGATATGCTTCACATGGCAGTTTTGAAAAAAATGTACTTTCCTTCGGGATATAGAGATCTATATCTATATCTATATATATATATCTATATCTATATATATCTATATATATCTATATCTATATATATCTATATATCTATCTATATATATATATATATCTATATATATATATATATATATATATATAGATATAGATATAGATATATATATATATATATATAACTATATGTATACTGCTCAAAGAAAATTAAAGGAACACTTATGGGAAAAAATCCTGCTGGATATCTATGCTGATATGGACTGGGTAGTGTTAGGAACAAAAGGATGCCACATCATTTGACGGAAATGAAAATTATCAACCTACAAAGGGCTTAATTCAAATACACCCTGAAAATCAAAGTAAAACAGGCTAGTCTATTTTGCCAAAATTTCACTGCAGCAACTCAAAATCATAATCAGTAGTTTGTATGGGCCCCCACGTGCTTGTATGCATGTGTGACAATGTCGGGGCATGCTCCTAATGAGACGATGAATAGTGTCCTGGGGTTCTCCTCCCAGATCTGGACCAGGGCATCACTGAGATCCTGGACAGTCTGAGGTGGAACCTGGCAGCGTCAGATGGACCGAAACATGTCCCAGAGGTGTTCTACTGGATTTAGATCAGGCGAGCGTGGGGGCCAGTCAATGGTATCAATTTCTTCATCCTCCAGCAATTGCCTGCATACTCTTGCCATATGAGGCTGGGCATTGTCATGCATCAGGACGAACCCAGGACCCACTGCACTAGCACAAGAACTGACAATGGGTCCAAGGATTTCATCCTGATACCTAACTGCAGTCAAGGTGCCGTTGTCTAGCCTGTAGAAGTCTGTGCGTTCCTCCATGGATATGCCTCCCCAGACCATCACTGACCCACCACCATAGCGGTCATGCTTAACGATGTTACAGGCAGCATAATGTTTTCCACAGCTTCTCCATCTGTGAAAATCACAGGGCGCCAGTGGTGGACCTGCCAATTCCGGTATTCTATAGCAAATGCCAATCTAGCTCCACGGTGCCAGGCACTGAGCGCAGGGCCCACTAGAGGACGTCAAGCCCTCCGGCCACCTTCATGAAGTCTGTTTCTGAATGTGCGGTCAGAGACATTCACACCAGTGGCCAGAAGTTTCTTTGACTTGATGCTATACTCTGATTAAAAACTGTTCCTTTAATTTTTTGAGCAGTAAATATATACTGTGTGTGTGTGTGTGTGTGTATATATATGAAAAGAAAATTTTTCAGTTTTATTTGAAAACCTCAGTGTATTTAACAAAGATATTATACAACATGCAAATACACTACCAGATTAAATATTTGTTAAAAAGCTATAGAAATACCCAAGCTTTTAATCATCCTTAAATGATTCAGAAGTTGAGCTAGTAATGTGTGAGGTCCACAGTTTTAACAGCATACACAGAAAATTACATATTGTCATAATTTATGAGGCATAATTTTAGAGCAAGGAGCAAGCCAGAATCGACACATGCAGGTTGTGAATAAGGGTGTAACAGGCTTAATCGGATCATTTACATTAACCTAAAATGTTAACATGTTAAACATAGAAACTGCCATTTTAGATGGTTCTACAATTTAATGGGCTATCAGTGAAGACAGCAGGGGATAAAATTTCTTATCAAGGTAATCAATCTTGTAAATAAACATGAAACATATAAAAATATATTTAAAAACAATGTGTGAAAGGGTGGCAGACAGATATTTTATGCCCAAACATCAAAGCCCATGAAAGGCCGGTTGTAATTTTCCTCCAAATTGTCTGGAGACTAGGAACAAAGTTCTAGGGAATCTATGGGATAAGCTTCAAAATAAATTTCTGATAGCACTATTATGACCAAATAATCACTATCCTTTAATTTTTTGAGCAGTAAATATATACTGTGTGTGTGTATATATATCACTCCAATTAAAAACTATAGAGGCTACTGAGCTCTTGGACACCTTCAATGCTGCAGACAATTTTTAGAGCTTCCAGATATCTGTGCCTCGATCCAATCAATTGAACGTACCACCCATGGACTCCAAACAAGGTATAGAGGCATCTCAATGATGATCAACAGAATGGGATGCACCTGATCCAGAGTTTCACATGTCATAGCTAAGGGCTTGAAATCTTGTGCCAATAAAATATTTTGTTTTTTCCCTTTGTCATTCAAAGGTATTAGGTTTTTCTTGACGAGGGAAAAATGAATTTTAATGATTTTATTAAAAGGCTACAACATAAAAAGTAAAAAAGTGAAAGGGTCTGAAAACGTTCTGAAATTATACTGTATGTACATACTATTATCTATTTCCTTTTTTTGTTAACTATGGAAAGCAAGCATATAAAAGACCCACTGCATTTGTTCTGTGATAAACTTATAAAAGAAAAATTCCCTTTTATGTAAATTATAAGCAAGAACTGCTGTACCAGCAACTTCAGGAAAAATAAAATGAGAGAGTTATGAAAAATGATGAGGAGTGAACCTGATAAAGATATAGAAATCCTCCTGAAATTATGAAAATTTCAACAAGTGTCAAAAATGTATGCTATCACAATATGAAAAATATGAGTCCTAGGAATAGTTGTCATTATACACGAAATAGCACTCAACAGTAAACCTACTGCATTAATCATTTGTATAATTTAAAAAAGTGAAAGGCAGTTTTTCTAAAAAGGAAAAGTTTCACTAGTGCGGCAGGGCCAACAGGGGAGAAAATATTAGCAACCTGATAATACAATTGTTCACAAGAAACATTTTAACATTTAACAATTATAATTATCACACCCAACAAGAACATCGTTTTTTTCGCAGTAGAGTGCTAAATGAAGTCTACAGCTCTCTGCCAATGACCCTCAGAAAGGACTTGGTCCAATAATGCTATCAGTCCCCTTACCCCAGTTTATTTGTCATTAGCCCATTCCTTCATGTCAACATGAAGCTGCCCAGCCTTATTTTGGGAGCTTGGCACAATGCCTAGCCCAATGGAAGCCCTAATTGCCATTTACAGTGTGGCATTGTCCACTGTATGTTTGCTTCTGATCATCAAAGAGACATGAGGTCAGCAAAGAAAAATGCATAAATATGAATAACAGCAAACAGTGGGTGAGAGCACATAGGCAAAAACATGTTATACTGACAGGATGGAGACATGCACAGTAAGGACACTACACAGAAAGCACCTGGCACTCCCTGTCTGCTTAATCACATTAGCAGTTTGGTCCTGGCAGGCCTGGCAGCCCTGACTTGTGGGCACAGCTCCACTCCAATTTGAAAGGAATGTTTGGAGAAAGAAGGAATGCTACATAGATGTTTATCACGAAAGTGAACAAAATAACAAGGCAGCCCTACTTTCTGGAGCGCCTCCAGATGACACTGAAGAGAATTATTGATTCCTGGAGGACAACACTAGCTCAGAAATAAATAACAAGTGTGCCACATGAGACCTCCTGTACGATGAAATAGGCAGGATAGGAAATGAGTTTGGCTGCTGTCAGCTGAGGTGACGTGGGGCTGGGGGATGGGGGGTCTGTTTGGAAGTAAAATTTTTCATTTGTTGTCATGCAAATGAACTGCATACCTCTGATCAGTACAGCATTGCCAGAGCCTTAGCTTCAAAACCCATATGCAGACTCGCTATAAGTGAGTCAGAATGTTCTCCAAATGTTCTTATGTCTTTTACGCCAGTAATCCCATCACATCTGAAATATATGCATATTAGGTTAAGTGGACACTATAAACTGATCTCAAACAGTCATGTTCATTCTCTAATAGCCTGGCTTTCCATCTATATTTAACTCCAGCCCTGGACCAAATGCATCTGTAATGGACTTTAGTCTCATGACACTGTGAATTGATGTACAAATGAAGGCATGCACGCATACCATTAAGGAACATTTAAAATACTAAATGTGCCAAAACTTGTATTTTATTACTCAAAACCATGCAACAAATGCAGAACTATTTTAATACATTTTCATGTCTAGGGAAAGTAAAGTAAGGCATTGTGCAGTGTTTTCAGAACCTAACAGTTTGCAGTCAAGTATAGCCTTGTGCTAATAATGAACTAAGGAATATTCATTTCATCCTTACTGCCTGCCAAAAAATCATCCTTGCGATTAAACCTAAACCTCCTGTTCACGGTTCTATTGCCAGCTGAAGTAAAAACACAAGACCTTCTTCAAACAGTTCCTTGCAAGACAAGAGGAACCAACGACATTACAACTCAGAAGCTATACAAAATTCTTAAAATCAAGACCATGGTGAACACTGAAGTTGTATTAAAGAGGAAGCTCTCCATATACACCACACTCCTAGCTTTCAATCATGATAAATATGCATTGCAAGTTCTAAACAGGAGAAGACAATAAACATTTAAGGAAGGCTTTATTTCAGACTCAGCAAAGCACTGGACTTGAAATTGAAGAAAAGGACTGAACTTGACACTTCTCGAAACAGGTTTCCCCAAAAACATTGTTTTTTTCACCTTTTTCTATTTTTCCTTGTCTTGACTTGGCTGTAGCCATCAGAAACATGAGTTAAGATCAATCACTGTAAATTTTGAACCGTTTTCACTCATTAACTATATCTTATTGTTCTATCGAATACAACTGACATACTGTTGCCAATCTCAACTAAATCGCAACTGCTTGTGTAACTGACCCTTCGAATTTGACAAAAAGCAGCAAGGTAGTGTTGTGGTTAGCACTGCTGCCTCACAGTTCTAAGAGTCAGAGTTCAAATTTCTAGTCTGATCATTCAGTGGCACATTCTGTCCCTGTAGCCATGTGGCTTTTCTCTGATTGCATACTCTAAATAGTCTTGGTGTATACTGTGATGGTGTGATGGACTGATATGTTACCCTGGTTTGAGTTTTGCCTTGCCCCCAAAGCTGCCACTCTATTTTGGGGAAAAAGTCTGGTTAAGCTGAGATTAATAAGTCATCAAGCACCACCCTTCAGCTCTGATATGTCGCAGGTCTTTGCCAAGACAGGAATATGCACTTCAACAAAAAACAAAAATCAACAAATCTCTTAGAAATTTTTGAATCTGAAAATTTACCAAAATTGCAAGTTTCTCCTCATTTTCAACACTCACTATGACTTAGCCTCAAATGATTTTAAATCAAACTGATAGACAGTACAGCTTTAACCAAAAAACCTTTATTGAAAAATAGTCTGTTAAGGCTATTACTACTAATACATTTTATTTAAAGAACATCCTTTCTCGTGCTCAAAGCACTTTATTATTAGCTGTTAGTCACATAATATGTTGTTATTTAATGAACAACATTAATGGAAATAAAGAACTGTAAACATACATCTAATATTTCTTAACTGATCATTAATGGACTGGCTGGAATCTCTGTTAATACTCAATGCATCAACCTATCAATTTTCAAAGTTGTGTAATCTGAGGTTCTAATTATATTACCTTTAAATTATTGCATTCATTGTATTTTTTTTTGTCAAAAAAAGAATTTTGTTGCTGTATTCTTCATTACACATTTTTTGTTTGAATTAAACTGATATGTTTGTTACAAAATGTAAACACTGAAGCTAAACTGTACATTGAAAACTCTAAGAATTAGTGGATGACATTTAAATTATTATAGCATTAGTTTCCATTGTTGGAAAAAGAAAAACTTAAAAAACAAGTAAAAAAGGCATTTCCCATTAAGTTATAATCATTAATTATACAAAGTACCACTTCTAAGTCAGTAAACATGTAACACTAAGTAGTACAGGATAGTCGTAGTAATGTAATGTACAAGAAAAAAAAATGTTATAAAGCATGGAGTGCAACTTTCCTACTCAAATGAGAACTCACAGATTATGTAAACCATTTAACTCATCGGGAAAAATAATATCTAGAAAGAATGCCATTGTCATTTTGATATATATCATGTCAATGTGTGTATGAGCCATATATACAATATTGCAATACAGAGTAATCAACATTTATTAAATTCAGTTGCAGTACTTAATTAGTTTTATTCAACATTTTTATTATATAATCCATATTTTTCTTTTTCTTTTTTGACTATTGAGATATCTAAAAGACAAAATGTTCTGAAAGAGAGAATCAGCCAGTAAAATAGACACACTCATTATAAAAATTGGCAAGTACAATTTGGTGCTCATACTGATAATTTTCATACAGATGTTTGTGGTTAGATGCAATGCAAAAAAGTTAGTTTGTTTTCAACAACCCTGTAGGCATGCCCATTATATGAAAATCCAATGGATGAGAGAACTTGGATAATATGTTAGGGTTTTACACCACCAGTAAATAATACTGCTAAAGGACGTCACAGACCCCTTGGCAATTCCTGCCGATTATAAATTTGCAGGAGCTAACTTTTTATGTAATTAGTTGAAGCCATTCATTGCCAAGTCAACACGCTGCAGCAAATGCCTAACCATAGTGCAAACTGTGTGCAACAATTTGTTTTTCCTTTGCAACTGGTGCAGAGAATTTTTGTGCTATAGTGCTGTTATAGATCAATTACTACGTCTTGTACAACAAAATGCCTCTGTCATACGTTCTCCCTAGTTTTCAGCAATTAAATAAAATTCTAAACTTTAACAAGCTAACCCATAAGACAAGAGGCATCCATCAGCTTCACATTTAAAGTCACAGGCACTCAATTTATAGATGCTGCACTTTCCTCTGTGCTTTTTGAGCCATTATAGATGTTCTCTAAGAATGTTTCTCAGGGCTGTTTAAATATCACGAGTGTATCCATAATCATGGATTTTTCTAAGGCCATTTTGAGTTAACAAGAAATGCTTTTTATTTGTGGAACCAAAAGAGCCTCTATTGTAAAACAAGGCTTATTCAAGTGAGACTTCATCAGCTAACTCTTGACTTTCTAAACATGCTTTATGGAATAACCCCTTAGTCCACATTTAAAAGCACATTTACAAATTTCAAACTCATCTCTGAAAACAATCGTCAGTTTCTAGTACCTAGTAGCAATGCTTGTCTGATCACTGTTTATGAATTGCTTATAATTTCACATTTCTCCTGTACCTGATGGGGTGGCTTCATCATTTTACCCACCTTAATCAGGTGTCACACAAAACCCTCCATCTTCAGGCAGTTGAGTGCATTATACTTTCTCACCTTTCAACTGCACACTCAAAACATCATGGGTTGAGACTCATCTTTAAATCCATGAAGTTACTCATCAGGTCAGGGTAGCTCTAATCCTGTACTCATACACATGATGCAGAATTTCCTTTAGTGCCTCTTTGTATTTTGTGGCCCTGAGATTTTAGTTGCTTTTAAAGACTAGGTCTCGAAGCAGCCCACTTGGTCAGAAGGGCAGCATGATTCCAAGCAATCCTATCTGGGTCTTTGTCCCCTCTCTAGTGGCCAGGAGGTGTTGCACCTCAAGCATTTAGTCTCTAGCCTCAATAGTATTCTAATAGCCTCAATCTTTTTTTAAGGACAGGGTTAGACACTCCAGGTGTCCACTGCTCAATAGCATCTTGTTAACATGGTATACTTTCGCCCATTTAAAAATTCAGTGGCTATTTGTTTTGCTCCGTTTTCTCTTGTCACAAATGCTATATAATTAACTTGCTGTTCCACACGGCTCCACCCACGTAGCAGTGAAACAGGACAAACTTTAAAAATCAATAAACAAACAGGTATCGCTAGCTAAGCGGAGGCAAGGTACATTCCAAAACACCAAATCAAACAGAGACTAGCACTTGAGTGAGGAGTGCCCAGTCCGGCTCCCCACTGCTGACGTCATGCTTCCGCCTCCCCTCGGACTGCAGCCTTTGTCTCGGATTAGCACGAATATATCGTGATGAAAGTAGTTTGCAAAATCAACCAGAATGTTCAAGCACATTATAAAAAAAATGATTTAAATCCGTTAAGTAGTTCTCTCATTCACTAGCTAAACGGAGGTAAGGTACATGCCCCGAGGCTAGCGTGTGAGTAAGAAGGGCCACGCCTCCCTCCCCTCAGCCCGTTACATCTCTCTCAGATTTGTGCAAAAAAATCAGAACCGAAAGTGAACAATCATATTTAGTGCAAAAATCAACCCGAATGTTGACGCAGATTATAGGAAAATATCTAAATCAATTAAGTAGTTCTTTCATGAAAAGCAGAGAGACAGACAGACAGACGTTGGATTTTATATATATATACTGTATATTTATATATATTTTCGGGTGGGGATTGAATTAAGGTTTGTTAAGTTTGACATGATTGCATGGAATGTTGTTTTCTTCAAATAATACCAATAAAGTAAAAAATGCCATTAAAAGATGTAAAAACCTTCATGTTCGGTGCCGTGGTCCTGTACATCCATCCATCCATTATCCAACCCGCTATATCCTAACTACAGGGTCACAGGGGTCTGCTGGAGCCAATCCCAGCCAATATAGGGCGCAAGGCAGGAAACAAACCCTCGGCAGGGCGCCAGCCCACCGCAGGTCCTGTATATCAATATATCAAATTAAAATAGTTTGAATAGTCCTACACCAGCTAATTTAATTTTTAGCAGCCTGGCCCTACTTGAACTTGATACTTATGACCGGACTTATTTCAGTTTCCTCTTTGATGTCCATCCTTACATTCCAGTTCACTTCAGTTTGCTTAGCGTCAGTTGAGTATGAAGCTTCTTTCAGTCACTGTCTAGTCACTTGCCACCTGCTGTCACATTCTGATGATTCTGAAGTTTTTATCACTGTTGACTATAACAACATTCCTAACAATCTTAAGAGTCTCAGAAATTCAGGAAATCTTTTTGTAGCCAAGACTCTCTGACATAATAAATTAAATCGGACATGTTTATTGTTCTTCCACTATCTTTTAACCCAGTCTTTGATTTAGGCTTTTAAATATTTAAGTGATTCTACATGGGAAGGAACGGCACTTACAATATGATATTGTCTGAAATGCTAGGTTATGACATTTGCCAGAGGTAGATGAAGATTGGGTCCACATCCCAAACTGGTCACTTTCTGTGAAGAGTCTGCATGTTCTCCCAGTCTGTATAGGTTTCCTCCCACAAAGATGTGAGGGTTATGTTAAGGGATCACTCTAACTGGCACCTGTGTAATGAATCTGATGGTGTGTGCCTGAGTGTACCCAAGTGATATATTGGTGTCCCATCCATGTTTGGTTCCTGCTCAGTGCTGCTAGGACAGGCTCACTGGTTTAGAAAATGAATAAATGAATACATAAGAGATAAAATGGCAATTTAATAATTAATACTGGTCCTTTGTTGATAAAGGTTCTTGAGTTTTTAAATCTTGAAAACAGAAGGAGATGGATAATCACATTGGATTTTATTTTCCACACATAAATACATTTTGACATTGATAACATTATTTTTCAGTTAAGTAAAGTAATTAAGCACTTTAGCGGAGACAAGGAAAACATAAGGAAAGCTTGGCACTCCTTGGAATTCTTTAGTTCTTCCATCCTACAGTTATAGACATCACCATTTACAAGTTTAGCACACCAGTACACAGCATCATTTACAGGTGTTGCTGAAAATAAAACTTAAAAGGGCATCACAAATAATGTAAATCAGGTCACAAAATATAACCAAAAATTTAATAGTGTTTATCTTTGGTAAACATTCAGATGAAACATTCAGGAAATACACTGGAAACAGACAGTCCCCAACTACCAACACCACCTCTGTGGCAGTAAGTCAGTGCACCTATAGCATGGCCAGCCTAAAACGTCTGAGCAGATCAGAAAAATTAATCATGTTCAGAGTTTGACTGAATTAGATCAAACATAAAGGCTTACCTTTCAACAAGCAGGAGTAGTGTGGCATTGCTAGACTTGATTTTATTCTGTGCCTCCACGTTCAGCATGTCTGTGGTGCTCTGACCGTTGATTTCAAGGATAACATCCCCAGTCCGAAGGTCAGCCAAATCAGCCTTGCTGCCTCCATTAACCTAAAAAACAATGAAAAAGATGAAAAAAACATGCAGTACATTTTGACTGAGATAACAATGGGATAAACTGGCCAAGAACTACTGTGTAAAAGCTACCTCTGTAACAATTAAATGTTTCTATTTATTTTTAATTTAAAAAAATCTGAAAAATTCAAAGCATTAAACCTAGACAAATAAACACATAATGCCATTCTTTCAAAAAATGCATAAGTTCTTGGCAGCTGCAGTGACATACACACACAAACATACACACGCAACTGCTACCTTTTACCTTCACCTCATTCTTTGCTCCTGGAGTGTTCTTGGCACACTTTAACCCTGATCCTCACCTTCCTGTCTGCCAGTGACTTGTAGTCCAAACAGCAACACAATGGGATGTGGGTGCAGAGCCTCATTTGCTATAATCAGCAACTTCCTTTACTAGTGCTGTTTATTAAATTATCCCAGACAGGTTTTCAGCAGCATAGGAAACGCTGTCAGAATTCCAAGACAGAAACACAAAGAGCCTGAGACACAGCAAGAGTCTGTGAATTCATTGAGACCAGTCCAGCATTTTGTAGATGTATTCATTGAAGAGGTATATGACAGGACTGATTCAGATTTCTAGTTTTATCTGTCCTTTTACCAATCATTGTCATCATCTATTTATTCTTTCATCTCTTACTTAACTTACTTTCTTCATGAATATATAGTAAGATATGGAATGGGATCAGTGAGTGAACTTGTGCAACTCATATATAATCTTTGCACATTTTTATGCTGAAAGTTCTCAACTTAAAAGGTATCTTCTAGAAATGTGTGCATTTTAAGAGTCAAGGGAGAGGGCATTTTGAGCTGAGTAGTATAAAGGTAGAACTAGGAGTGCCATATTGTAGCATTGATAAGTGACAGAACCATGTTAAAAAAAACAAAAACTGGACCCTAGGGTAAGTGTTAAGGATGCTGAGCAACACATGACATGTATGGGATGCATAGAAGAAAGATTTTAATCAGAAATTACTTATTGTATTCTTTTTAGGCACAGTGGGATATTAGTTAGCCAGACTTACAACTTCAAGAAACCAGGACTGAATACTAGCCCAGTCGCTGCCTGTGTACAGTTTACTTGTTGTCATAATCAATGTGTCTGCACAACATTTTTCAAATTACTTTGGTGTTCTTTCACAATTTAAGCAGATTATAAATTTTAATTTACACAGCATGAGCAAGAATATCTGTGTGGGTCTGTGCCCATAGGAGTGTGGGCTGTGATGAGCTAGTGTTCTCACCAAGACCAGCTTCTCCCTTGGGAACAATGATGCTGGGGTAGGCTCTGGCTCTTCAGTAACATCCACACTGGGTGAAGTGGGTACAGAAAATGACTGGAAACATTCTTTCTATAATTTCAGCACACAATCTGATTTCCACTTTGAAGCTATATTTCGGAAATGTTCATAGCTAGACTTTTCATAGTGTTTCATTGCACAAAGATTATAGCCCCTTGGAATACTCTTTTAACCTAATCAGAAGCTATGGGGGAGAGTCCCAGAGCAAGGAAAACAAGCCCAAGTCTAGAAAGTCAATTACAGAAATTAAAGTTGTGACAACAGTGGCATTTTAAAGTTACATTTCTTCTTCACAGCACTCAGGTGCAAGAAAAAAACGAAGCAAATCATTTTTCGATGCGGGCTGCAATTGGTGTGGGTCATCTACATCCAGCTCACTGTGAATTCAGCTAAAGCAACTAGGGAAAGAAGGTTAGTTCATTACAAAGCTTACACATGCAAATATCTACAAACTGACAGACATTACTTCATTAATTTCGATTTATAATAAACCTAACATGTACTGCCTTTGGAATGGCTGACACAGAAGTATTTAGAGAAATCTGACTTTACCACAGGCAGAAAGTCATAGATAGTGACTTTTCCAGGAACAGAAAGTAGGTTGCACCACCAAGCTGCCCTTTTCGTCCAGCTATCGCTATGCTCAGTTAAACTTTATACCCTGTATGTAAGAAATAAGGTATATTCCTAGTCTGAATAATTATGATTGTAACAACAGTTACCTTGGAGACAGAGATGGGTTTTTTAAAGTCTCTTCCTCCTGATATTCTGAAGCCCCAAGGAGAAGGACCCTTCAGGTTCACTTGGAGAGCCATCCTAGGTTACGGGCCGCAGCTTCAAAAACTCCTCCACACCACGCTGACACCAGAAAAACTGGAAAGAAGAAACAATGGTTTAAGAAAAATCTTATGGAGCTTTGGTGGTTCATATATTCCTTAGTACATTACTGCCACACCATATAAAAGCAAAATCCTCTATCATTTCTGCTCTCTGCTGAACATTTCTTCTCCAACATTATCAACAGGTCACTGTTTTCCTTGAGGTCGTCAATATGCAGACAAATTTCTATATACGCTATATTCTCTAGTCCGTTATCCCTTAGAATGCTAATTGCTGATATAAAGGTAGTCCCCAGGTTACGGACATCCGACCTACGACTTACGAACAGGCCCGCAGCTGCGACACACACGCCTCAGTAACTGCTGCTCCGTCATCTTTGGCCTGGGGTCGCTGCAAGCGGTGGCTGGACGGAGGCTGGAGGGAGGCGATTTTGCTGCTCGCATCCCTCGGATGGATGCCTGTTGAATGGGGCAGTGGTGGGCAATTCACTACCCGCCTTTGGCCGCACCGTGTTCGTTCTCGGTGGGCAGACGCTGCAGGCAGCATATTGTAGTGGAGGTGACTGTGTAGTGGGCGGATGGTGAACCGCCCCTTGCCGCCCCCATTCATTCTCAATAGCAAGCCTACTTGTACTGTTATGTACATATCAGGAAGTTGTCTCTTGTCGGTACATCAGACGTGTTGATGACGGGTGCCTTCCTGCTGTGATAGCGTGTACAGTGCTGTGCAGAACAGCTCATCTTAACCTTTTGTCTTCACCCTTCAAGAATATCTTTGAAACACAAATTTGATGCAAGTGCTGGTGATACAGTAAAGAAGAGAAAAACCATCACCATTGAAAATAAGGTAGAAATAATAAAAAGGTCAGAGAGAGGTGAAACTCCATCATCCATTGACAGAGCACTTGGTTACATTTGGTCAACAATAGCATTTATTAAAATAATGTACCTGTTCCGACTTACATACAAATTCAACTTAAGTACAAACCAACAGTCCCTATCTTGTACGTAACCCGGGGACTACCTGTACTGGATTCCCATGCTCATAACCAAGACTAAAAGAGTCCTCATTACACTCAAATATGGTCTATTTTATTCATCTTACACAGTCTCGTTTTAATTTTGGGATTCCAAAACACCCAGAAATCAGTTTGTTTTAAAAGCTGCTTAAGAAATATTTATCTGTTGAGTAGCAGTATTTCTCCACATCAGCTTTTACTGTAGTTCATGGCTAATTAACATTACTTGAGGAAAACAGGACAACATTGACATGGGGGTATACTTTCAGACAAAACAGTTTGTGATTTATTGTTACACTAGAGCTCATAAGTCATGCAATGCAGAAAAAAAATAATATTTTAAGTCTGGAATCAGCACTGTCATTTGTATTCTTTGTACTGATCTATTACGAAGACAATACAGCAAGCTTCATGCAGCAATTTTGTAAGTGCACAGTAATCCCTCTATAATTTTTAAACAAATATGAATAAAAGACTAACATTTTTTTCTTTATAATAGAAATAATGCTTTCACTGAGATTGCACACTGTTTATTTATAGATTTTTGAATCTCATTCACAACCCAGTACCAGCAAGGCAAACGACCAAAAATGACAGTAATGCAGGGGCTAGTAAAAGAGCAGTAACAAATGGGGCACAAGTCAGTTTTATAGAGTCCTCTGCAAGGATGTATTATTAAGAATTTAGAATTACACAAAAGATTATAATTTTTATTCGTTTAAATAAGGCCAATCATTTAAAAAATACTCTAAAATGCCCCAGCTGTTATGGCTGTAAATAAAATTGCTTTCATAACTAGAAGAAAGAATACAAAATGCAAGTCTAATCTCATTAGACGGGATAATGTATTTTCTAAAATAAATGCATGATTATTTTTATGAAGACATCATCAGTATTTAATCCAAATCATTTCAAAGTCCTACTAAAATGTGCATTCATAAAATTTACCTATTACTAAAAAAAAAGCTAACTGGAGCTTAGTCATTCCCACTATTACAGGGAAGGAGAAATAAAATAAAAAATATACTGGCAATTAATGCATCATTAATACACCTTAAAAAATAACAATTGTATTGCATTTCACAATGTCTTTTGCTTTATTGTTTTCTAACAGTAGGTGAACCTAAAGAGATCTTGCTTCATGTCCACACCCCCTCCTCTCAGACAGACAGGCAACAGAAACCAAGAGTCACTATTTATCTGTAATTTAAAGCAATGAGAAGTGACAGACCATTTCCCATTGTTAACTTTGTTTGCATGTTTTTCATAGCATACATAACAGTTTGAGATTAAATTGATCTAAGTGTGGGGGATGGAGAAATCCCACTTCATTTCTATAGGGATGTTTCTGTCAAAGTTACCTGCATGAAGTAAATGTCACATTACAATCTTCACAACTACAATCTTTCACTCAGCTGTTGTGCTACATGTAAATATGTATCAGGTGTTATATGTTACATAGATTATATATTGTGCTTTAACCACAACATGTTTTACAGTATTTAGTTTGGCCATTACAGTTTATGTGAACGTTGCGATACAAATATTCCACCTGTCTGGAGTCTTTTTCTTTGTCAAACTTTGTCATACTCATCCTGTGTCTAACTAGTTTTATTATCCACAGTTTCCAAAAATGTATTTTCTTAACCAATTCCTGAATAAGTATATGAAATGAAACAAAGCATATTTGCTGGCAGCTTATTAATACTGCTCAGATGACAGTAACTCTGTGACCTAACAGATACAGTCATATGAAAAAGTTTGGGAACCCCTCTTAATTCTTTGGATTTTTGTTTATCATTGGCTGAGCTTTCAAAGTAGCAACTTCCTTTTAATATATGACATGCCTTATGGAAACAGTAGTATTTCAGTAGTGACATTAAGTTTATTGGATTAACAGAATATATGCAATATGCATCATAACAAAATTAGATAGGTGCATAAATTTGGGCAACCCAACAGAGATATTACATCAATACTTAGTTGAGCCTCCTTTTGCAAATATAACAGCCTCTCGACACTTCCTATAGCCTTTGATGAGTGTCTGGATTCTGGATGGAAGTATTTTTGACCATTTTTCCATACAAAATCTCTCCAGTTCAGTTAAATTTGATGGCTGCCAAGCATGGACAGCCTGCTCAAATCATCCCATAGATTTTCGATGATATTCAAGTCAGGGGACTGTGACGGCCATTACAGAACATTATACTTCTCCCTCTGCATGAATGCCTTTGTAGATTTTATGTTTTTGGTAATTTTCTTGTTCCTGCGTAACGTTAACTTTGTGACTGATGCTTGAACATTATCCTGAAGAATTTGTTGATATTCGGTTAAATTCATCCGACCCTCAACTTTAACAAGGGCCCTAGTCCCTGAACTAGCCACACAGCCCCACGGCATGATGGAACCTCCACCAAATTTGACAGTAGGTAGCAGGTGTTTTTCTTGGAATGAGGTATTCTTCTTCCGCCTTGCAAAGTGTTTTTTGTTATGACCAAAAAACTCAATTTTTGTCTCATCAGTCCAAAGCACTTCTCCAAAATGAATCTGGCTTGTCTAAATGAGCATTTGCATACTTCTTTCTCATCACCCTGCCGTACAGATGCAAACTGCGCTGAATTGTAGAATGATGTACAGATACACCATCTGCAGCAAGATGTTCTTACAGGTCTTTGTAGGTGATCTGTGGAATGTCTGTAACCATTCTCACAATCCTGCGCATATGCCACTCCTGTATTTTTCTTGGCTTGCCAGACCTGGGTTTAACAGCAACTGTGCCTGTGGCCTTCAATTTCCTGATTACATTCCTTACAGTTGAAACTGACAGTTTAAACCTCTGAGATAGCTTTTTGTAACCTTCCCCTAAACCAGTGCTTCTCAAATAGTGGGGCGCGCCCCCCCTCCGTCAAGGGGGGCGCGTTTGACCTCGGGGAACATGCTTTTTTATTTTTCTTTTAAATTTTTTTTGAATTTAGAATGCACTTTAAATCTTTTCTGTTACATTTAATAAAGCTATTCTTTATTGTAAATTGGTCCATATTTCTTTCTTTTTTTATTCTCTTATACGTTAATAAGGATACAGTGTTATGCAGAGGTGTACTTATAACAATTTTATAGACAAATGATACTATTTGTAGTCATGCGGGGGGCGCAAGATGTTTTCTTCTTTCTAGGGGGGGCATGACAGAAAATAATTGAGAAGCACTGCCCTAAACCATGAGACTGAACAATCTTTGTTTTCAGATCTTTTGAGAGTTGCTTTGAGGATTCCATGCTGTCACTCTTCAGAGGAGAGTCAAAGGGAAGCACAACTTGCAATTGACCACCTTAAATATATTTTCTCATTATTGGACACACCTGTCTATGAAGTTCAAGGCTTAACGAGCTAATCCAACCAATTTGGTGTTGCAAGTAATCAGTATTGAGCAGTTGCATGCATTCAAATCAGCAAAATTATAAGGGTACCCAAATTTTTGCACAGCCAGTTTTTTACATTTGATTTAATTTCATACAACTAAATACTGCTTCACTAAAAATCTTTGTTCGGAAAACAACCCAATACCCAGATGTTCCTAGGAAATAAAAGACATACCACTGTTATTTTTTTGTTGAAAGCACAGTAAATTATTATGCAGGCTGAGAGGGATTCCTAAACTTTTTCATATGACTGTATATTAGACACCAACGAGTTATACCACTGTTAATATCAATTGTACTGTAGTTTACACTTTGCTCAAGTTTAATGTCAGAGTACCATGAAATTATGACCATTGTTTAATACATTGCCACACTCTGGTAGACACAAATATTAAAAGTCAAATGTGGACCATAACTTTCTGTCTCAAAAATGATTTATTTTATCATCAAAAAATTGGATATAATTCCATTAATTGGTGTATTTTAAGCCTACCTTTTCCATGAGAAAGTTGAAGGAATTAGAGCCTTTCCTGTCAGCAAGGTGATAAACAAGAATGATCCGTAGCTGGGAGATCAATAGCAGGACACACTTATGCCTAACGTCATACCAAGATAATCTTAAACTACTAATTTACCTATACAAGTTTATTATTTACCACTAATTTTAAGTTTACATAGAAAGTAGCAGCAGTAACCACTGTACCATCATTACACTCGAATACACAGTTGCTTTATGAATTACAGTAATATCACAATATACAGTATCATTTAAGAAATAAAACAAGGTTTTTATTTTTCCAAAACAAACAAAAATATTTGAAATGATTTGCAGACAAGTAGCCATGCATTGGCTTTCTTTGGTGTTGTATTGTTATGGCTGTATCTGAGAAGGACTACCCAAGAAGGCTGGAATTTAGAGCAGAATTAAAGTGACCATTTGCATGGAGCCTGCTGCTGGAATTATTGGGCAATCCTATAAAAGAAGTTACACCTGTTCCGAAAATCCCACTGTATGGGTGGCACACTTAGAAAATAGAATCAGTTGGTCTCTGCCATGTAACTTATAGACAATAAACAGTGATGGATTTGCTCCTTTGTAAACATACTATTAAAAAGTACACCACCCAACAGCAATACTAGACGAGATGGGCATATTCCCTAGACTGGCAATGAATGGGTGCGGCTAAGAATGGATGTGGTAACCTAATCATCAGTGATTAGCTGCTATTAGTGGCATGAAGGCGTGGAACTACATTCTTTGAACACAGGGAAGCCTGAAGGCAAGCAACATGTCTCATCACGTGTTAAAAGCACCCTTATCACTTCAACAAGGGGCAAATGCAGCATAGCACAGGTTTGAGTCTATTTTAGGGGATGAGGGAATAAAACAAGCAAAAACATTGTTGAATTGAGTAGAGGAGATAGAGAATGAGAGTAAATAATTACACAAAAGACAAAATTATTTGAATGACTGCATTGACCAAGAATTCAAGTGCTGTTTAACATTCATATTTTAGGTGCTATTCTTATTCTGGAGGAGTACTTCCATTAACCTGCTGTAAATCTTTAAATCTGCCCTCTTGTAGATCACCCATTTATTTTTATATGCATGTCCTTGTACAAATACAAACCCTTTTTTAAAAAGTTACCCAAATACACCATTTCATCTTTCTAAATGCATACGATAATTAAAAGTCTTAAAATTCTACTTAGTTGCTTACTGCTGAGGTGTTTCACATAGCATTTCTTCCCACACGGAAATTAATACACCACCAAAAAGACATTTCTTTATATTTTTTTTATGGGAAAGGAATTCCCATGATACTGTACTTTTGAATTAAAAACATGTATTTTCCCCTCGCTCAATAGTCAAGAGTCCTGTATTCAATTCAGAAGCACAGTATTATGGGAATGCCTTTCCTGTTTATGTTGTACACTGATTTTTCATTCTGTGACCATTAATACTAATTTTAGCAAAAAACTGCATGCATTTTGCACATTTTGAGCATACAACTGGATAATAGTCAAGTGGAGTATTCTACATTAATAACATAAGAATGTTTTTTTTTTTTCTCCCCATGAACATTTTTCGCATTGTTTTGCCATTGTACAGCATTGGTCGCCAATTGGTTTCTATTAAATTATAAACTTTTTTCTGATGTTCTCCTTCTTAGCCAACACTACACACTATATAGGGTAACATAAAAGTCTTAGCTTTTTTGGGTGGAGTATTACTTTAAATCTGTTTATTTTATTTTGTCTGCACTGTTAATGAAGTTGCTTTGGCCAATATAAAGATCTGAATTCCATCAGTTCAACAGTAACGCAAGAGTACATTTTTAATGCCTGATTCTAAGACCGTGTTTAAGGACAAAGCTAGCACAGAAGGTTGTGTCATCTCAGATGACAAACACCAACTTATCAAATACCTTCTTTCATATTCAAGAGATGTACGAAAACAAACACAATGGAAGAATTATAATCTCCAATTTTCTGAATCCACTTTCTAAGGCCATAAGGTGCCACATAAAGCAATTTAACTCTGACTGGGTTACCAAATGAATCAGGTCGGATGAAAAAAAATGCATATTTGACCATTTTAGAGTTGCCAGCACACACCTGATATGGCAGGAAACTTCAGTACCTGAAAGAAAACCCCGGCAGACATGGGGAGAATAAACAAACTGTGCATAGACAGCTTTAGATCAGGTTTTGAACCAAGGAACCTGGAATTATGGGGCAGCATTGCAGAGGCCAGCCAATCATTCAATTCAACCTTTACTTCAAATTGGACCATTAACTACATACTTAATCACAAGGTGGTTTACACCACAGAACAAATGTGCAAGTAGATTGTCCATGTTCTGAACTCGGGAAGCTATATGAGCAAGTTAGTGTTGTTTTCTCTTGAAGTGATGCATATAATACACACACGTTTAGTTGTACTATTGTAGCTTCTTTTAACAAGAAGAATCAAAATCATCTAGGAAGAGGAAATGTGCATTAAGGATGTAATGACAAATGTGAAATAGGCACAAATACACATAGATTGCTCTGAACTTATATCAAGTACATCTTTCCCACAACATGTGCCCAGCACAGGAATTCTGGGAGGAGGCAAGGCATCTGTTGTACTTCAGATGTTTTAAAAAGGTCAGTAAGTTATGTATGCACCTTAGGAGTGGCACATTCAATGCGAAAAGAAAATTATCAAATCAAAAGACTTTTTAGGAGAGCCTCTGCATCAGACACTAATGTGCCTATTGTTTCTGGGCAACTTCTCTAGGCAACGCAAGTGAGTCACAAACCACCATGAAAAAAGTTTCATTCAATTTCCTAAAGAATGCAAGAGAAAATATGTGCATCAGGAAGGAAGGAGAAGGACGTGTCTTAGGAGACTTCGTTGGATCTTCATTAGCCTATAGTCAGTCCAATGTGGGCATCTTTAATTGCCAACTGGGGGGGTCTGATATGATTCAAATTGTTAAGAGAAGGCAGTCACATATGTCTGTCTTTATAAAACTAGTAATATAACTCCTTGGCTGGAAGTACTCAATGTTAGTGTGTCAAAGAGAAGATGTGTGAATTGCTCATACTGAAAAGCAGTTTTGTTTTCTTTCTCTCCTTCTGAACTACTTCTACAGGGTCGATATTGCATCCCATAACCGAACCTGCTCTTTTAAATAGTTTGCTGATTCAATGGGCTTCTCATGAAGTGATTTTACCAGCCCAGCATACCACAGTGTGGAAAGTGGAAAGCTGAACTGGCTATCACAGACTTGTAGAATATATAAAAGGATTACATTCCTCACATTAAAGGAACACGGTTTTCCAAGAAAATAGAAAAGACTCTGCACTGCCTTTTCTTATATAGTTTCTCTGTGTTACGAGAGCAATCTAGCCTGTCACTAATCTGGACCACAAAGAATTTATAGAAGTACACAACCTTTTTATCCAATGCTTGAACATGGACCGTGAGTACAGGCTCTTTAGTGTGGTGAACATCAGTAACCATTTCCTTGTTTTTGCTGAGGTTAAGATGCAGACAATTTGCTTTGCATCAACAAAGTTCTCCACCTGACTCCTATACTCTTTCCCCTTTATCAATACACCCCATAATTGCAGAATCATCTGAGAATTTCTGCAAGTGCCATGACCTGGTGTTATATTTAAAGACTGAGGTATACATAATGAAGAGGAATTGACACAGGACTGTTCCTTGTGGTGCTCCATTCTGCTCACAACCACATCGGACACAGATGGCCTTGGAGTATTTCATGTGCCTGTTGGCAAACTTTAACCGAAATATCATTGTGTTTTTCTAAACAGTGGTTTTCTCTTTGCCACTCTCACATAAAGCTTTGAAAGCTGAAACATGCAGGCAACTGTTGTCATATGCACAGTCCTTCTAGTCTCATCCACCGCAGCTTGAAACTCCTTCAGATTTACCATAGGTTTCTTGGTGGTCTCCTTCATTAGTCTTCTTCTTGCACAGTCATTCAGTTTTAGTGGACAGCCTGATCCAGCTGTGATAAAGCTAAGTCATAACTGCTAGGGATATTCATTTAGTTAGATATTTTCTTTTATCCATCCCCTGACTTGTGGTTTTCCATTACCTTTTCACTGAATTCCTTGAAGTGTTCTTCTGTTTTCTTTGGTGCTTATATAGGTTAGGCCACAACAGGACTCACTACAAGTTGGACCTTCCAGATCAGGCATATTTATACTACAATCAATTGAAACCCTGACTACAGCCAGGTGATCTCCATTAAGTTAATTATGTGACATCTAAAAACATTTGGCTGCACCAGTGATGACTTAAGCATGTGATATTAAAGGGAGTGAAGACTTATGCAATCAATTACATCGTGTTTTAGATTTATATACATTTAGAGCATTTTCCAGAGAATCTCTCCATTTTGACATCAAAGAGTCTTTTTATGCTGATCAAAGTGAAAAAAAAAACAAAAAAACAACTTAAATCCACTTTGATTCAATAGAAAGTCTTTAAGGCATTAGTTTCATTTATTGGGGTCAATACATTTAAATCCACCTAAACTCCTCTTCCTTGTAATGCATTAGCTTTTCTAAGCATCCATAGCCCTAGTGCTTTTATTTTGGAAGCCAACCATGTTAATCATTCAGACTTGCTTAATGTATGTCCCCTTTCAAATCGTAGCTCCCTGGGCAAGCCTAAATTTCATTTTTTTTTTTTTTTAATTTTGGTTCAGTGCCATCAGTTACTATTGTGTACACCAGAATAAGGCATAGACAACTCTTTTTCTCAGCAACTTTTCATGCATGAAAATGAAATTATGTGATTTACACATTGTTATATACACTACTGTTGGATTGATACTAAACTTTTCACTTTGATATCTATACCAGCTTTTGGATCTCAGTACCAGTACCAAAACACTTCAGAATCAATTAATGGTAACTGTATGCCACCTTAGAGTGCCACACTGCATACCACTTCCCTCGATAACATAAGCTGTGTGTCAAAGCAATAAGATGTCCACTGTGCAAAGTCTTGATCGCATTGAACTATGTGGTTTCATGAAGTCTACAGCATGTCTAAGCATGCTTTTTTTCCTATCAAGTATCGAAGGGATAGGTCTGAGTAGAAAGCTGACTTTTATTTATAATCTTGAAAATCTCAAAATGATTGTACCAAACCATTTTCAATTTTGAGTTTTTTGGTACTTTTATAGTAATAGTATGCCACACAACCCTAATACAGCATATATTATATTTGAACTGCTTAATTTTTAATGTTACACACCCTTTGAAAAACATCAGTTATGTGAACCAAAAAGACACTACTATAACTAAAGATGACCAATTTCGGCTTTACAAAAATTGATGGAAGAACTTGTGCCGAATAACTGTCACTGGCTGCAGACTTATATGCACAATGACTACATCACTGACATGTGATTTTTACGTTAGTTCCCATTTGCTGGAATCTTTAAACCCAAGCGTGATATCTTAATTTCAGTAATTGACACAAATCTCATGTGCAATGGAAAAACCTAGTAAATGCCATTTTTTTTAAATTGAGTTTTTCTTTTGTTTTTGGAATTACTAGGTTTTTCCTGATGATATAAGGCAGTAGTGATGGCCAAATATGTGTTCATTCCGGTCACAGCTCAATGGAAGAAGCAAGTATGTACACAGTATTTTACAAACTGCAAGACAAAAATCTAGCAACTCCACTGACAAATGAAGAAAGACCACCTACCAATGAAAATGTTGGATTACGATCACGTGATGTAAATGCTGTGATTGTGTGATTTAAATGGTTGGTGTTGTTGATTCATAAAAAAAAAAAAAAAACAATATTGTGTATGAGAAGCTCAGAAAAAATGAAATCTAGAGATTGAGAAAATGATGTTACATCATTTTTCAATTTGCAGAAAACTTAAAATATGTGACATACCAGGTCTGCCCATAGTTGGTGAGAAATACCCAGAGAAATGATGACACAAATGGCATTCCATATCAAGCTGACTCATTATGGAACAGAATGTTAAGTCACAACAAAATGCAAAACAGAAATGAATGAATTATTACAATATATAGTGTTGTATTGTTTAATCAATCCATCTTCTCAACTTGTTTAGTCAGTGCAGAGTTGCAAGGAAGCTGAAGCATACCCCACTTGGCAGGAACAATCTAGACATCATTATATTGCAGTGTAAAAACACACACACACACACACACTATGGCATATTTTACTATCCATCAAAATAAGCTCTTTCAAGCTCAAATACTGTAATAATCAAACTACAAAACTGACAGTTTTCTGCCTTTTATAACCAAGTTGATTTAAATCATACAGCAAGTCATTTTTTGTATTGAAACCACTGGGTAAAATGCTGCAAATCTGGCTGATCTTCACATGCCTATGAGATGGCAATTTACAGGGATAATCATCATTACGACACATACATTTTCTACCATGCTGATTTTGAAGAGTTTATCATTTTTACCACATATGTTGGTGAATCACTACAGACAGATACTAGTTTGTAAGAAAATATAAAGCCAAAAGGTCTAAACTGTAGTGAAAACGAAGGTGAAAATTATTTTGGAGGAAAAAAAGTTATAACTCAGATTTTTTTCAAAGGAAAAATGTGTAAAGTAGTGGGTATAATCTTCTTTTCATCAGGACTTTATCATTATGTTTTAAGAAAAACCAAAAATGTAGTCACTGACATCCAACAACCTTCCACCTCACTTCACACCAGTTAAAACCAGAGACTGACGCCACATTTAGGGTCTCAGAGCCAATTTAGGATTGGCAATTTACCAAAGTGTGTGGTCGGGGTGTGTGTGTGTTCCCTACAATGCACTGGCACCCTGTCTAGGGTTTGTTCCTGCCTTGTATGCTATGCTAGCTAGAATGGGCTCCAGCAGAAACTGTGACCCTGTTCAGGACAACGCAGAATAGAAAATGACTGACTGACATATAGAGAACTGCATGGCACAAGATAGAGCTCATGTCATAGTACATCATTTACATGTCATAAACCAAGTTTGAAGTCTATATAATACGATATATACTGTACATTATGCTTTAACAACATTCACTTTAATTTTTAAGTAGAGATTTTTCTTTGCTGATTTTGACTTTTAAATACTGCCTTTTCTCTGCCTCCTAGTGTTAGAAGGATGATGACAGAAACAAAAGCACACACAATATCAGCCTATAACACAGTAAAAAATAAATAAAATAAAAATATACAAGTAAAATGACAACAAAGCAAAAGAAAGTTATGCATATTATACCCATTGTTAGCTTTGGGAATAGGTTGAGAAGGTACCCTTACATGAGCTCGCCTCACATCCAGGCAGATCATCCCCTTCCAGCAGTTCTTTAGATGCACCCCAATCTCCCCCCATTGCAATTGCAAGTACATCAATCTCGAAGAGGAAAAATTAATCAATTTCAGTTTTGGATCTAACCATACAAATGAAAAAAGGGACTCTTTTTGGGCGCCTGCAACCATCACTGCCTAAGGGCATAATATACTCTTGAGACAGCCCTGATTATACCCATACTTAAACAGGAATCATCTACAGGAGCCACATGAATCATCCAAGGCCAGAAAAAAGAAGTTAATGCTAGCATAATTCTCCAGTTTGTCAAAGTGCAGCTTACATTTTTGTGTCACTTTCATCCTGAGTAAGCAATGTGTAGGCTCAACATTATTTCCAAATAGAGAGGGTACTTGTATACATTAAAATAGTCAGGGGAGAGAGGATAAATTAGAATATATATGTGAAAAGGAAAGATGCATTTGAATTCATCTTTTTTAATGGCTGTGGAAGAAAATAAATAACATCTAATAAAGATACTAAGTGAATCCGATTTTAATTGAAATAAGTGGGGCTGCTAATTTTTTCACTCCCATACTAAGAACTGCTTAGCATTCCAAGATGTCACTTAGTTTCATCCCAACTGGTTTCACTATTCCCACTAAAATTATTTTTGTCAAGATTCCAGACAAGAAGGAGTTTCTTCTTGGATCTTAAAATCTACATTAAAGCTGCTTCCTTCACACCAGTGACTTTGTTCTCTCACTTGCATTTTGGTTCTGATACTGGGCATTATGATGCAATAATCAGTACAGCTTGTCATAGTTTCCCTAGAATATTTTACAATGATTGTAGAGGGGGATGAAAGGTGTACGTACCAATGCACAACACACACCACCCACTGTTGGAATATCCAGGTCCCATCATGCTAATGTCAATTTATTACAGAGCTCATTTAAACAACATCTGTAATGCTGTAGTCAAAGTGCTTTACAATTAAAAATACAAGAAACATAAACAAAAAAAATATAATAAAAATACAATAAAACACAATATAAACCAGCAGTAAATTAAGCCAAAATAAATGACTAAGAGGTAGGAACCACCAGTATCACTGAAGGTCATGGAAAGCTAGAGAATATAAATGCGTCTTCAATCTAGTCTTAAACAGTTCGATTGAGGGTGACTCAATGTAATTGGGCAAAGAATTCCACAGATTAGATGCAAAAGCCCTATCCCCTTTAGTTTTACACTTTGTACAAGGAACAAGAGACTGTCTCACCTTTTTCAGGTTTAATTAGCATCATGTAGTAGTTATTAAGAGAGATATTCATAATTTTAATTGAAACAATCAAGTACACATTATGGGGCAATAAACTAGCATGATGGATTGATGGTACACAGCTAGAAAGTGATCATACAAGCTCATTGACTTCAGCAGCTGCAAAAAAAAAAAAAAAATGAGAGTTTAAGTCAGATGAGAAGACCATCTGGGTACCACCAGCACAGTAATTCAGTTTTGATTACATAAATTCACTGATTGGCTAATATGCCATATGAGAGGGCTTTTTTATTTGTTTGACTCACATTCTTTGTAACTGGTATGAGTTAAGCAGCATTGCACATTTGGTGACAATTCAAATGAAAACTGAAGTTCAATTTCAAGCTGAAAAAAGTGTGAAAAAATAAATTCAGATGATTTCATCAAGATTTTTTTAAAGACTGGACAAGCTTACATTTACAAATATTACCAAATGTCAGGAAAGCAGCTCAGCATATAAAATACTCACAAGTATGAAGGTCCTTGGACCTCTGAAAATGTCCAGCCAGCCGTGAAAAAAAAAAGAGTAGAACTCACAACTTTGTCCTGATGACAGTAAGCTGTCAAAGAGACATTTGTCATTGCTTTTCTAATCACTCCCAGACGTCTTATTTTACTACTGTGTGGATTTGTGGATAAGAACACCATACTTTGAAAACCACTGATATAGAGAGGTGAAAGTTGCCATTTGAAAAACAAATTTCAGCTATAGCGCATCAGTTTGTGGTGGATATTTTACTAGGTCACCGTACTCATAATGAACTCTTTCCTCCCCAAGGTGCTTTACAAAAACATAAATTAGACAAATTAAGCAGCTTGCTCAGGATCATCTTGCAAATCAGGGAGGAGGACTGAGGTGGGGGCTTGGAGTTTAAAGTTATGTGCCTAAGCCATTAGTCCACATAGTTTGTCAAAGTTTAAAGCCTTCAGCAAGCCACCCGCTATCTGCCTTGTTCCTTCTGATCCTTGTTCCATAATTTCAGCTGGGGTTAAATACAAATATAAATTCTGAAACAGTTTGTAATAAAATAAAAGTAAACAAAAATATTGATAGGAAGAAAAAAGAAACAAGAGACAATAAAGCGTGGCTGCTCCATTCAGTTTATGAAGGATGGAGAGGGTACAAGTTTCACTACAGCCAATTTCTAATATAGTCAGTCAGTCATTGTCCAACCCGCTATATCCCAACACAGGGTCACGGGGGTCTGCTGGATATACATCTTAAAAAATTTTGTTTTAATTAAACTTCTTGTTCCCAGTTTCTGCATTTACACAGAGTATGTTTAATGAACTAACAAGTGGGATTTTGGTATTCTTCAACGAGTAACCTTAACATTTATTATTTTCGTTTATAGACTTGTATTGTGTCTGTTTTGCTCCCAGTCTAAACAATTTTAAAAGGGGAGAATTCAAATTCACCATGGAGCCATATGTTCATTTTTTCTTTCATCTGAATCTATTAGCTACAAATTACTTGCAGTAATATAAAAATTAAAAACCCTAATAAAACCACTTGAGAGTACATGTGCCCATGTTGACCAACAAAAAAATGCACTTTTTGCCAAATTTTGACACTCAGTGTTCTCTGAGAATTTATGAATTTTATAGTAAGGATGCTTTTGCAATGCAGGAATATTTTCCAGAAACCAGGGACTTTTTAGAATCTCAGGAACTTTTGTAGCATTCTCACTGCAGGAACTCAGGCCATTTGTAGTTCCTGTTACATTTTTTAGCTCCTACTCCAGAATATTTTCTAAATTCAACCAATAGCTATCATGGGTGAGGCTCAGGCGACAAACTTTGCTGGTTGGTTGACCACAAGCACTGGTGCCATCTTACAAATTTGATAGTAGTTTGGACTTTGGAGAGCTATCAGAGAGACTGGCCACTGTGGTCTACCATGAACTGTTATTAAGGCAAGCTTACCTAGGGAATGCCTTCTATGTATGGTTGGCGAAAGAGTAAAAGGTATGCAAAAGGTGCAAAGTCAACAAAAGAAAATTTAAACCAATCATGGGTATTGCTATACTCCTGTTCCACTCAGTCTCCCACGGTCATAACAGGAGGAGTAGACATGCTGTATCACTCCACTTCTTCTTTTCACCACTGCAGTACACAAACAAGCTCTTCTTGTGGGAACAGAGACACCACAAGTAGTTGGATAAAAACAGAGATGATATAGATTCAATTAATAATCCTTCTAAAAGATGAAAAAATGGTGGGTGGTGGGCTTGGAAGGTTTAGGATTTATCAGTCATGGTGGTTCCAAACTACAGAAAGACTGAGCATTTCTGCCTTTAACAAGATCAGCAGAAACATCTCCTCATGATGTCATGGTGATGGCCTGAAACAAAGATGACAAACCACAAAATCTGCAGTCAGTCTGAATGCTTTCTCAAGGGGATGTGGTAAAAATGTCATCACTTCCTGTGTGTGAGCCTTCAGTAGCTCATGCAGAGTGCCTGCAAATGCCATGCTCTGCAGGAGAAGCTGCTTTCTATTACCAATGCCACCCAGCCGTCTGCTTCTGCTGCTAATTGTAGCTTTGCCTAAACAATGCTCTTTATTAGTGCTGCCACTGTTCCCATGACAGACCCAGACGAGTAAATGTTGCTTTTAACAAGCAAATAGAAGCCTTTCATAAAGCTTCATTATAGACTACGGCACTTCCACCTTTAAATTGGTAACACCAAAATAAAACTGCAGAGGGCATGATGTTTGGGACATTGTGGGACAGACAGCCACAGGGAGTGGTTACCAAGCAGTCCAGTTGTGGCCACCATGAAGAGTCTTTTGGAGAGAAGGGCATCACGAGGGTTTAAAGATACTCTCAGGAGGCAGTATAAAAAGCTAATCAAGGACAGAGCACATTCCAAGTACAGTCTTCAGTGCTGTGCCTTCTTCCCTACAGCTTTGAAAATTCCACATTTTTTCAGTCCATAGAGAGAAATGATAAAGTAACAAGTAACTGAATTCCTAAAAAATAAATAAATAAATAAAAATAAAATGGCTGCATCTTTCTATATAACCCCATCCTTGTACACAATGTGATACAACTCCACCAATGGTGAAAAGGCAAAGCTACAATGTACTGTTTATACAATATATGTGATTAATAGGTAGTACGTCAAGTCAATGAAATGGCAACAACCTGTCTATGCACATGAACCCCCCCACACTCACACTTGGCCAATTTTAAGTTTCCAAATAAATTAAATTGCATATTTATGGAGAGGGAACAAGAGTGAGCTGAAGAAAACATGACCCAAACTGACCAGGCCAGGTATTAATCCATATGCTCTCACACTGTAAGGCAGTAATGCTAGCCACTGTGGCACTGTGTTGCCCAATTCTAAGTATATCATTAAATGTTATTCAATATTGTAAAGAAGGTATAGAGAAGGTCACTGCTATATTTGACAAAACACTATTAAGAAAGAGGAAACAAAGACATGGGCACAGCTTTACTCAAGTATCCTGTACTAAACTATGCATTCACCAGTGAAAGTTGGGAGAATAATCTAACTTTTGCTCTCCTTTGAATTGCTACCCTTTTATTGCTGCAAGGATGCTGCACACTACAGTCTACTGAAAGCATGCAATTTTTTGGGTGTCAGCATAAATACCAATACTGCTGATCAATATTAAAGATTTATTTGCAAAATGAACAATACCATGCAATGTTATTCAAACCCAGAGTGCCTTCCTGATGCAAAGTATGGAAGCCTAGCTAACTGCTCATAATATTCACCCCTTAGGTAACACACCGGGATCAGTTTTCCATGGATACTTTCACAATTTGTTTTTCTCTATTCTGTTTAATATTTAAGTCTACACATTATTTTTAGACACTCCTTCCTGGGTGCTGCTTCCCAATAGAAAAAAATACTAGATTAACACCAAGTATTATTCAAGAATGGTTGGACATTCTACCCTGATTTATTGGGGTGGAAATGACAAGTCATTTTAATTAGTGGTTCACAAATTTCCATTGTCAAAGATATATTCAGAAATTTCAACTAAATGCTTGAGTACATGAAGCTATGACTTTTTAGTATTTTTTTCCTTTTTATTATAGCACCAAGGCCTCCAAAAAATCAATTCACTGTATAGACATATGCAGCTTCCTGCCACCTGACTCTACAGAATGTAAGACCTCAGTATATGCAAATGTAAGAGATGGCACACTTTGTAAAACTTTTTTTTACCCAATGTGGCTTTTCAGGTTTACATTGCCACACAGCATCAAAGCCAACTTTCAGTCTTCTGCGTTTCTTTATTTTTTGCCCTTCTTCTAATCATCTGTGTATCACAATCCTGTAGCTAATGCAGCAGTGATGACTTGAAATCCATTCAGAGCACAGCTTTGTGGGATGAGCAACATTCACTGAGCCAGGAAAAAAATGTGTACACATTTTCATTGAAAATCTAAGGTCTACACTCTTTCACACTAACTATTGCACTAATGGTAGAACATAAAACACAGCAATTATTTTGGATTCTTTGTCATGTTAGCGTTCACAAACAAATGAGAGGCTAAAGGTGCAAATGCTCATCTTTTAAACACCACAACAGAAAAACTAAAAAAGGCAATATTTTTAAACGCATTATTAAAGCTTTCATTTCCATAACTGAGCACTAAATTGCCACAATACATATGAAACTGAGCTTAAGTTAAATAAGCCTGCCACAGAAAAAGACACCTTCACAGTCAGAAGCCTAATTAGCCAATGAGTCAACAGAGTTATCATCTGGCTCCACTGGCTAAAATATCCACTTTCACTATATGTAGTGAACAAGAACCAAAGATTATCTCCCAGATTACAGTGCAAAGTGAACTCAGTTACACATATCCCAAACCATAGTATCTATCATGCTAAAAATATATTTATTATCAGTAACAAAAGTAGTACACGTCTAGGGAAGGGGTGCAAACACTTTTTCGGCTTGCGAGCTACTTGTAAAATGACCAGGTCAAAATGATCTATCTACATTAAAAATTTTATATTATATATATATATATATATATATATATATATATATATATATATATATATATATATATATATATATATTATATATATTATATATTATATATATATATATATATATTTTGATATATATATATATATATATATATATCATTCGAAGTCTAAATCACAAACTGATTATATGGGTGGTTACCTACCAGGTAACGAGTGTGGTTAGTCTGCAAGTCGGCAGATATGCGCCACGGGTGCCCTCTCAGTTGCGAGAAGCAGATCATAGAATGTTATATAGTTAACTGTCAAATAATGCAAAGAGTATGCGACACGTGCTTTGCCCTATTTTGGGCTTATCAGGCGTACACACTCCACTGCACCCTTCATCGGGGATCGAACCTCGGATGTCAGACAAACGCACTTCGATTGTGACATTGTGAGGAAAAAAAAAAAATCCTCTTCCGATTCCACATCCAGCCCATACCCTCCTTAAACAATTTTTTTTTTTAAAATCCCTTCTTTAGTCGATATAAATTGGAAGGCTAACTAGATCACATCCAGAGTTTTGCAGTAGCTCGCGCGTTTGATGACCAGTGTGTGAGAAGAAGAGAGAGCTCAGACTGGCCTGTATGTCAATCAAGTGGAAAATGGCATAGGGAGGATATATGATAAACAATCATTTAAAAAAAATTTTTTTTTGAATGCAATTCGATCTACCTGCACTCCCTTTGCGATCTACCGGTCGATCACGATCAATGCATTGGGCACCCCTGGTCTAGGGTGTAGCCACAATAATTTACTATAATAATAAATGTCATTACTCATTTTCATTGTGTATCTTGTAATCTTGTGAACAATAGCCTAATGATAGTTAATTATTAACATTTTCCCAAAATAATCAGGCCCCAGGGTAAAAGATGCAGCTTGTTAATAGGTACATAAGCAAGTTTTACCAACTATGTCACTCAAGTATTAAATACTACAATTATGAGTCACTTTGTAGTTGAATGCTGAAAATATAAGAATAATATAAAGACACAGATACAATGTTCTCTATGATTAGCAATTTGTAGTTCAATGCTGAAAATAAAAGAATAATATAAAGACACAGACACAATTTTCTCTATGATTAGCAACCAGAGCACAATATGAGGATAACATGGGCCCAGCTTCTGAGTGTCTCTCTTTTAAACAGCCAAGTGCATTATTCTGGGGTGATTTATCTACCAACTGCTCATCTCTAGAAGTCTCTGGATTCATGGGAATGCATGCCAAAAGAAATGTTTATTCAATTACAGTAATCGTACACTGCACTGTACTTATAGTCAGTATCCATCCCAAGAGAGAGCTTAACGGTTTACCATGGACATCCAAAGGTTCTCCTGGTATAAGTTTTCCACCCTCTTGCCTTTTATCTTGTGATGGATGAAGCATAGCTCTTCCTAAATATATATTTTTTTATGTTTATACTTATTTATACAGCAATGTATAACAATATCAAAAGGCATCTGTAATAGAGAATAATTATTGAACTTAGGAGCAATTTTTAATGTGGGGACCCCAAACACAAACCTGGAGATGTAGATTTCTATTCAAACAAATTCTTCAGAACCCCGGTCTTGCTGTTAAGACCTGGCTTAGAAACATGTCATGCCATGCCATATCTCTATATATAATCTTCATTTGGGTCTTGATCTTTGTTTGTCCGCGAATGAATTAGAAGAAGCACTAGATGGCAGTAGAGAGACAGCTAAAACATAGGCATTGCATTAAGAATCTCCTCCAGGCTTATACTACTGAAGACTGCAGTACTCCAGTCACACCTCAAAACGCAGACATTCCAACTAAACAAATTGTTGTGCTTTAAATTAACTAAAGAGATCTTCATTAAGATCTTGATCTTTGTCCGCGAATTCCACGCATGCGTAGACCACCTTCCAGTTTAGTACGCTGTTGTTACTCACGGATGTCAACAATGTGCCGGAATAACGAAAGGGGTGGTGGACAGTGTTACGCTGGTTAGCTCATGAGGCCTGGTTAGAGAATGAGATTGCCGAAGATAAAAGGTACATGCCTACGTAACATATGAGTGAAAGAAAGACAGTGGGTAAAATGAATGACAACGTAACAGCACGTTCCGAAATTATTATTGTTACGCTAGCGGTGAGTGCTGCGCGTCTCACAGTTGTACCGTGGCTTGCTCACATGTCAGTGAAGTGATCCCTATTTATGCTTTAAAGAGCCTGGATACCTATGTGTCCCCCTTTAATAACCATTGCTCCGTGTATATTGCCTTACTCTTTGGATTGCCACAAAGCAACCTGCGAGATTGGAGAAGGGTTGAGAAGACATCATGAGAGGAAACGACAATGACGTGAAAACGAGATGGACTGTGAACGCACAGAAGCAGAAATGCTCCTACACCACCACATAATTACGATTCGGATAGTGATTCCAAGTAGGCCGTTCCTATCGAATCAATATTCAAGGGTTTTCTTTTTTAATTTTGTTTCCTTTATAAAAAATCATAATGCTGTGCGACGAAGGGCCCAGTTCACGACTGGCAGCAGTGTTTAAACAGGGAGTCCTTCACAGATAACTTTAACACGCGCAATGTAGTTGGGCGCACATGGCTATTGTTGTATAATGTGACAACAGTAAAGTGCTAAACCTTTAAAGCTTTGTGCACACATACACACACACACAAATATCAAAGCCTTTCTAGACTGGGATTTGGGAGCCATGACTTATTAAATACCTGTACATGGTAAACTTTGTTAAAGGATTCAGTTCGGAAGAAGCAGAGTTGACTTACAAGTAAAGATAAAGAGATCACCTTGAACAAATCATCAGTGGTTTAGTGGTTTACTAGTTTGTAAATTGACCCTAAACATGCACGATGACAAATAATTGTAAGCCATATAAATTTAATGAAAATAACAGAAATTAAACTCACATAAAATATAATCAAAACAAGACCCTAAACTGCCAACCTTATATCAACCCAAACTAAACCACACTCATCATCAAAGTAGTTGGAGGAAACGTACAATATTGGAGCAGTTCTGTTTAGGCTCACCCTGTAGCCTCATCCATCTATCTATATAGTGACGGACGATTGGGATTCTGGCCCAGTCAGGACGCCTGGAAGACGGAAGGTCCGGGTGAGAGCAAATACCATCCCCAGAGCATGGTTTACATCGGGGCCATGGGACTAGAGCTTGGAGGCTCAACCCTTTTGGGGACTGTGGCCACTGCCAAGGAGGCACCTGGACAATCCCAGAACACTGGACGGCAGCACCTGGAGTGCTTCTGGGTACCCATACAGCACAAACTCAAATACCAGAGAAACAGGAAAGGCAAGAATTTTTAGGACACATGAAAGATTGCAAGTGTCATGGAGTTGGAAGTACTTAACTTGAAAATTGAAGGGTCTTTTCTGTTCAGCAACAGAATAATACAATGATCTGACCTTCTTAAAAATAGAGAATTGGGCATTAGGCATCTGAGTGGATAACCCCAGAAGGTCTTTTTTGTTCCTCAAAGTTTTCATTTACAACTGGATTGGTGAATATCTGCAAAACCGAAAAAATGGAAAAAAGCAAATATACCAGGCCTGACCTTCACTGTCACATGTATATTCTAGACTCTTAAATGAGTCTGATGGTTAAGGGCATGATGCCGCCAATTTTCTCTATGGATGCCTACTGCAGGTCTGAAAAATATACCAAAAATAAGCCAATTTTGTCTGCTACTAAAAAAATAAAACCTTCAACTGTAAGATTTACTGGTTTAAATGATTTTTAGGGTTATTGTTGTCATGTTTACAGAATACAGTAAAATTCTTGCTTGCATGTGCTAATCAACGTGCTTCATAGCAGATTGCCAGAAAGGCATAGGATCCTCCATAATTATTTAGACATTGAAGTCAAAATTTCTATGCAATCATGCAATATCAGATCTCATATTAAAATGGGCCAAAAGCAATGCATACAAATATATGTATATTCTTAAACTCGCTTTGGCTAACAGACAAGGACAGCTGAGCAAATGGAATATTAAAATGAAAACAGCCCTGGAAAGCTTGCCAGTCCATCACAGGGCACACTCATGCACCGACCCAAACTTACACTCACACTGGATCAAATTTAAAGATACCACTTAACCCTAACCTGCAAGTCACTGTGAAATGTGTGAGACAAACCCAAACAAATTTAGCACACACTGGATTCATTCCCAGGAAGCCAGATCCAAAAGGTAGCAGCCCTAACCACTACACCACTGTACCTTCAAATAGGACAAAATGTTATATTTTATTTTCAGGCATTTCTGCACATATTTGCTTTAACACTATAATAAAAAACAGCTTTTCATGTTCTATCCCCCACGTTAAGCAAGCATATGAGTGACAAATTAAGTCAAAATTAAATAGATTAGTAGTGTAACACTTGACTGGAATTACTTTTCTTGCATAACAAGCATCTCACATCAGCAAATTCTTGGTTGGTCCTATTGTGCTGCTTTGCCAAGCTATTACTGCAGCCATTTTCATCTGTGGGTTATTTTGGGGGATTTTGACTTCAAGTAAAAATTCTATTCTCAATCAGGCGATTGACTTGGTCAATCCATTCTCTCCTTTATGAAACTTTGAAATATATTTGACATTTTTTGGTAATTTTCTGGATGCCAGTGAGACTTTTTCTTGTGCACAGGTGAGCAAGATGTTTCTGTATTCTCAGAAAATCATTCAGTTACTATAATCCTCCATAATGAGGAACTATTATCAAACCTTTGAAACGGAGGGTAGGTAAAAGGTTAGGCCCTCTGTAGTTTATCCTGTTCTATTCACATTAAACTTGTTATTACAAGATAACCTTATTGATGTTAACATCATTATTTCCAAAATATGGAAAATAATGGACGGAGTCTTGGAAATTAAAAGATAAAACATTTCACACAGATATAAACCGGGCAATGTGTAAAATGAGGAGATTTAGGGAAGATTATTGCAAACTTTGTAAACATATTAAATGTTTACAGTAATTGGCTGTCTTATCGTCTGGATAACGTGTTTACATTTGTATCTTTTTTAGTGATGGTTGCTCAATGCAGAAATCCAATTGAGCTCCTGCACCTTTTCATATGTATATATAAAACACAGCCAGCAGGGTATAAGGAGCCTGAATTTCAAAGAATGTGGGATAGCTAGTTTGCATGATATTAATGGGGGAAAATGTCAATACAACTAGCATTATGTACCTCAACAACATCCATAAAACTAAGAAACATGAATAAGGTAACAACTTTTTTGAACCTATTTACAATGTGTCTGAATTAAGGGTCTTTCTTCCTTCTGTAGAACTTGTGGATTATTTGCAGTGTGCAGTGATGTCCATGGTTTGAAAAGCTAGCCTTACCCCACATACTGTATACTGTACTTACCAGTACCAGAAGCTTAAGAAAATACAAGACATTCCACAGAAACAAGAAACAGAGTCCCCAAGTGAGCTATACACCAAGTGCCTCAAAATCACATAAATCATTGGGATGTGCCAAATGACCACAGAACCAATTTGAAACAAATTTTGCTGATTAAGGGTATTAGAATGTAATGATTTTTAATGTGTTGGTTTAAGATGTTTTAAGTTGAAATGACACTTTCAGTTATATTTAAATATAATTTCAATAATACACTGAATTTTAATTTATCTATTCATTTATTTATGCATTTCATTCATGCCCTGAACCTCTTGCTGTTTCAGAATACATGTACAGTATGTGTGCAATTTTGATTAAAAAGAAAGTGTAAAAGCAAGTGTCATGCTGTTGTTTGGGTTACTGTAGTTGAATACACAAATACAATACAAATCCAAAAATACAGATAAACATGTCAGAGGAAACAAAAATTAAATTTGGTGAAAAAAGAAAACCGAAGCTTTATTTTACAAGACTTTACCTTGTAGCAGATTATTGTCACTTCATCTGTTCAGAAGCGTAACAAAAGTTTGAGAACTCTACTGTCACTTCACTGTTGTGTGTTTTTTTTTCCTTTATAGAGGTGTTCTTCACAGCTTTGGTAATTTCTCAGTCATCTAGCAAATCTTTCTTCCTCAGCCAGGCTGACCAGGTTTGACTGCTTAATGCACCAATGTTTTCTTCCTCATTCAATACAGTTTAAATCATTGTTTTTCTAAGACTCCTGTTAATTCTTCTTTCCTTTCTTTCTACAAAGAAAATAACTTGTTCTTCTTTGATGGATAGTTCTCTTCATTTTGGTTTATATCAACTGACTCCAAAAGATGGACATCAAAGAGAAGAACAAAGACTAGATTCAGCACTACAGACTTGTACCTCTTTAATATGTGAATATGCACCAGGAAGCATTCAAACAGCAAAATTTAACCAAACATCAATTTTCCTCATGTGTATAGAAATGGCCACAAATAAAAAGGTCACATTCTGTATTCTCCTTTAATATCATTATTATATCACTGCTGCTGGTTTGGAAAATCTATCACTTCAGCTTTAACAGTTACCAGTGAGCTGAGAGCAATTTCTATGGAGTTAAGATGTACAGCCTACAGTCCTTTAGCAGTACATTCCCAACATTGGGTGTCTCATATTTATCATGCACTTTCTGCTTTCCTTTGATCAGATAAAAATACAGGACAATACACAGCAGTACATCATCATATGGAGTACATTTCTGCCACGTCAAAAAATAATGATATTAAAGGGAGATCAAGGTATAATATACAGCAAATGGAGATTCTGATGTTTACAGGGTTTTGCCACTTCCTCCATTACCTCTTTAGAGAAATCTCAGGTCTAAGTGTTACGCTTCAAAATAATTCCCTGATTTTGCCTCAGGCTGTGGCTACAATCAGAGGTTGTGTTATGACAATTAAAAGTAAGAAGAAAACCCCATTAATAATTGGAAAGCTGAAGGTTCACACAACATACTGAATTAGAAATGCATATCCAAAAATCAAAATATTGTCTAATAGGATGACTCACAAACAGCAGACAAATTAAAAAAGGGCCAAAATAATTAATGGTACGTACAGTTTGTAGCGTGGAGCAGCCCTGTTGGGATCCACAGGTGCTGTCAGGGGGTGCTGCAGCAGAAGCTGCTGAGCCCTTTTGGGCAGTTCTTCTGCCACACCTGGAACTGCTGCTGCAAGCTAGGTCATTAAGCACCAGGAGCACTTCCATGTGCGTTATAAAAGGAGCCAGCAGCCACTACTCGGGAAGCCAGAGTCGGAAGACTAAGCTTGACCAGAAGAGTGAAGGAGAAGGAAAAGCGTGGAGAAGAAGTATTGTTTGTGTGCTGTGTTTTGGACTGTGTTGTGCCTGCGGGAAATGGGGAAGGCATTTCCTAAAAGAAAAATAAAAAATAAAACCTGTGCGCCTTGAACTTGTGTCCCATGCGTGTCTATGTCGGGTTAAGCTGGCGGTGCCAGCCTGGTGGGCAACAAGTTGTATAACACTTCAGAACATCCAGTTTAAGAAGTTCAGAGTCAAGCAAGCTGCAGAGAGGACTTTATTTAACAGCTTGAAAGAACAGTGGAGGTAACAGTCACAGAACTAGAAAAAAAATTTGAATTGTGATAGGTAATGAACAGCAGGTAGTTCAGGAGAGGCAGAGATCATTTGGTATTTCTCTGTATTCTCTCATGATTCATTGCCTAATGACATCACACATGGAGAGGGTGAGATTGGCACTGTAGTAAATGGTACAAAACCACCTTGCTGAATGTAATGTGATGTACAGATAGAGGTTGTGCACACCGAGTGTAGAGTTGTCAAATTGTTCACCAAAACCAATTTGTAGACAAGTCTTACAGCGGTTTATTGGGGGGTCATCTTGAAAAGACTCCTACTGTACAGATTCAAAGAATGTTTTGCATTTAGTTGAAATCATCCTTGTGCTATTCACATCTGCTGTACAGTGTGATTGAGGCTTTTCTGCACAAAAAAAGTAAAATCAAATATACAATCCACTTATAATGTCTTAACCACTGAGGATTTAAGCACAATATCCTCAGAAGGACGTTCACTTGAAAAGTTCGATACTGGCACTATGTGTGGTACTGGCTCAGCTCAAACAAAAAGTAGGCAGTGATATACAGGACAGCCTAGTGACACTGATTTTTTGATGATCAGCGATACAGACTGCATGCATAGAACTGAGGACACAGTAAATATTTTACATATATATTACAAACTATTTTGTTTCAGTAATTTTGCAACTAAAAAGGTATTTGCTTTATTTACTCTGTTCTAAGACAGCGTGGCATGGGACAGGGCAGCATCTGGAAGGAGGAGACAGAAACCAATGTGTTCATCTAAGGGAACATGTGTGCATATATCAATTTAATACTTTAAATGCACTTAATAACTGGTATATCTAGAAGATGCAAGATGAAACTTTAGCATCTGTAGAAAACGCTGCAAGCACAAAAAGACAATGTGCTAAATAAATACAGACAACTGAAAAGGCTGAGATTTGGTCCCACTCCTCCCCTGCAGCTATGCAAACATAATCTTAGTTTAGATTATTTAACAAAAGTATCAATAAAAAGCAATCCATTGGTTGATTTTCAATATCTACGTCCGGTTTTCTATGACCTTAGTTCAGATTATCGGTCTGTACTTTATATTGCTGACACTTAGAGAGACTTAAGAACCCAAAAGATGCAAAAAAAATTTAAAATGAATTATTCATGTCAATACACATGTGCTTAAAAATTATGGCATTTTGTTTTAACTACATTTTTCTGTGAATATATAATGGAAAATGTAGCATATAATAATACTTGTAATATTCTTAAACCACATTTAATCTGAATCAGGGTCATGGTGGGACTGAAGCTAAAACTGGATGTATCAGGTGAAAGGCAGAAATCAGCCATGGATGCAGCATAAGACTTTTGCAGGGCCAACACACCACACAAATACACATGCACTCAACCACCAGTGTACACAGCCAATTTACAATGGACAATCAGCCAATCAAAATTACATGAAATTTAATTGCATTTTCGGTCTTTTATTTGTTTTAGTACACTTATAAGACACTGTGCAAACTTGGCCACTACCCATGTTCTTCTTTGATTTAGTCTTCAGCAGCTTTGACTTAATCTTCAAAGATGATATTTTTTTAAACACACTTAACTGTAACAAAGCATGTCATTTGTAGTCAGACAAAGCAAGGTTTTAAAAAAATGAAGTCTGCCATGTGTGTAGACCAAACACCACACAATTTCACTGAAATGTAACCATAAGCAGCTCACAACTGCAAAATAATTGTTTAACTTTAACATTTTAAGTGAAGAAAAGAATTGTTTTAGAGGCCCTTTATTTTAATGTATAACTCTGAGTGGGAGAGACCACAACAGCACTTTATGGTCTTCGAAGACAGTGTGCAGGAAATTCCTATATCACCAAATTTATATTAGGTGGATTAATGTTAATAGTAGTTAATAGTTAATAGGTTGATCAGTATAGTAACAGCTAACTAAGGAAGTACACACAGTGTGAAACAGCTACACCTCTACAATATCACGTTTTCTTGTATCTCCACTCATTTCAGGGAATATATTTATTTCACATTAAAAATCAACCAATCAAACCCAGGATGCCCAGTTCTAAGGTGCAATTTATCAGTTATCCTTCTTGGATCTGTTGCAGGCATGTAGCATCTGACTGGCCCACAGACCTTGGCTAAATGTGGGCTGTAAGATTAACAGCTATCTGTGGAACTCCCAAGGGAAACAGTTAAATACTGTATATATAGCCACTCTGTGTCAAAAGATGGCCCAATTCTCTAACTTGTACACAATGTCTCCTACTCGGCTCACAGTAAACTGGAATTAATTTTCATAAAGTTTATGAAAAAAGCAAACACTGTTCTGTCTCTCACCTATCTCCAACACGCTAGTGACAAGCCTCCAAGAAAGCAGGGAGGGGCATCAAGCTGGTATACTGTAGATAACATCCTACACCACCATGTATGCTGCCTGTAAGACTGCAAAGTTTAACGGCAAATGAAGACTTCACAATAAATAAAAATCTGATGGATTAGCACATGACTTTCTCCAAAATTACGAGTACAGTACATAGAGTGAATTTACTAAAATACATACAAAACCCAATACCACTACAACATTTAAAAATTTTTAAAAGTTCAAAGTCTTTCTTTCAGAATCCTAAATGCACATGCCAGACTGTTTGAACTTCTGAGCAGTGGTTTGGCTGTTATTTTAAAACTTTGAACTGCAAAAGCTTGAGGCTGAATAGTTGGCATTTACCCAAAACCTAGTCGACTCTTAAGAGTTATGAATGGAAATTGTCCACAGAGTTTCTTGAAAATCGGTCCATTCGTTCTAGTGTAACAGAGTCCACAAAATGTTTACCACAAACACATGGACATAAGTTTACAAACCTTCTAAAATCATATTTGTAACAATATCAAACTGTACTTTTCCATTGAAAACCTAAAGTTGATTTTTTTTTTCATAAAAGCAATACTTAATCCAAACATACAATATGGAGAAGTAAAAACTGTCTTTTAGTTGACTAGTCCTTATTAGTAATGTTTACACCAATAGGCAGTTAAGCACTAAAGCATCTCACTATCAAGATAGCTGTCCAACAGATTTGTGGTGCATTGTTACTGTTTAATAGCTTTAAGCATTACAGCTGGGCTGCACCAGTAATACAGTGGTTTGCTCTTCTGTATCCAGAGCTCAGAGATTGTGCAAATTCCATAAAAACAGAAACCAGGCCAACATTCATTCTTCCTCATGTCTGTGTGGCTTTTTCTTACACATCCTATTCCTATACAAGCTTCTTAGAGTAGTGGGAACTCTTAATTTATTCAGTGTTAAGCAGATGTATTATTTATGTCCTACGATGTACCAGCATCTATACAGGGCTGATTTCCAACTTCCACTCAATTCTGCTGAGATAGGTATTGGCTCTAGATGACACTATACTACATAGGACATATAGAAAATAGACACATGTAATACAGTTGAAATGAAATTAGTGTTGGATTGGTACTGATACCAACTTTCAGAACTCAATATCAGTACCAAAGCAATTCTGAAACAAATAACAGATAACTCCAAAACCCATCTTCTTACTCCAGCCTCCTTCGCACACCACTACACTCAGCTTCCCTCTTGATACACATGAAGTCCCAGTAATAGTACACCCCATGAAGTTCCAATCATGTCAAAGCAATAAGGGTGGGGTCCCCCATGAAGTCCCAATCATGTTGAAGCAATAAGCAGGAGGGATTGTTCCCCCATGAAGTTCCTATAGCCTTGAAACATGTGGTTTCATTTTGTGAAGTCTATGCAATGCACGTTTTTCTGCAACTGCAATAGCAAGCATCAGGTGAAGGTGAACCAAACTTCATTCTACAGGACACTCAAAGAAATAAGAAGGAAAACTTACTTTGGTCAGGTGGGTGTGCCTGGAACCCATTCTGGCAGACACATTTAGAAAAAGACAGAAGTCCATCTTGGTTCTCTTCTTTAAATTTTTTGCATTTTTCCTTCATCTTCGATAAACATTTTTAAAGTGATAAGCAGTTGCTTTCTTTTTGACACATTTAAGGCATGAATGTTTTTCAGGTGACACCAACCGCATTTCTGAAGCCTTACATCACTCAAGAACAATATGTGCCATTGCTCCTATTGTTAGCAGCCTCAGTCTGGTAAGACTGAAAACTACGGCTAATCTGTATGCAGATACATGCAATAACATTGTAATCAGAGTCTCTATTATATCCTTATACAATAATCAATTCATTCAATTACATTCTGAACCTCATCATTTATATACAAGATAATAGGGGACAGTAACCTATCCTAGAAGCAACCACAGGTGACATGTTTGAGTTGTTTGCTACATCAACCTCCATGTTTTAGAGATGGAATAAGAATTAACAAACAATGTATGATTTCCAAGGATATGGACCACAGTTTCTAGAGTTCGGATTGTGCAGCACTCTCGCCACATCACAAGGGTAATGAACTAACGATCTCCATGATCTTCAGTTATGCCCAAGCAATGTTATGGAGGATTATCAAAGGCACCAGGAAAGATTATTTGAATTACTATATTACAGACACAATTGGGAATCCCAACTTTTTTCTTCTATTTCAGCCGGCTCTTTTGGTTACATCTGCCTGTTTTCTCCATGCTTTCTTTAAACAGTGCTTGGAATCTAGACTGGCATTACACTCAGACCAAGACCAGAAGATCTACTGGACATACAAAAAAAAAAAAAAAAAAACTTGGAACTTTGCAGCATGGGGAACAAACTGATAATTGGATTTGAAACTACACCTTGACAAAATTTTCCAAAAAGGAAAAAGGTTTTACCTTCATCTTACAGGCTCTTGAAGACAAACATAACAGTAATTTAGTTTAGGCACTGCAAAAATACATTGCTAAATGGCAATTACTAGTTTACTCTTATGTAACATGACCTTAACAAAGGCTTCATTTGGTCTTCATTACTCTTATTAAACATCACTAGATAGGTTCTTCATCACTGTACAGTGTGGCATATTAACCCTTTGATATGCTGGTAAAATTACTTGTTAATATGAAGGATTCACAGGTCACATACAATGCAATATCAAGACCAATATATTTCACTAAGTCACATCTGACCATTCTAAAGCTAAATTATTTTAGAACTTCACATTGTACAGATCAATAACCACTTGACTGATACATTGTAAGTGTTATTAACACCTTACAGGTCTTGCCCCATAACAGTAAATGAGTAATAGATGTATTTTTACAGTATCTGAACTAAAGTGATACTAGAAACAATGACAAAACATCACTAGACAAAGTGGGTTTGTCCTCATAATTTACAGTTTAAGTAAACAGTTTATCTATTCAATTGCCCACCCGAGGTTGGCCTTATCCCTTATTATGTTTATAGGATTTAAAACATACTATTGTTCAGATGAAAAATGCTCAACAGTCATGACAGCATGGCTTCAAGTCCATCAGTGACATATGGATAAACAGACAGATTTGACAAAACTATCAGTATGGTATATGATGCTTCACAAGAAAGTCCTAGAAACACTTCTACCATACCAAAGTGGAGATAAAAAGGGAAGGGAGCTTGTTGTTAATTCATCTATGTGCCCCTCTGCCAGGGAAGTTCTGACATGCTCAATTAGTTATATATAAATAAAGAGATCCCAAAAATATTGCAAAGCCACAGCCTGCCTCAAATCCAGTCCCCTGCTTGGCAGCCCAACATGGCTGGCCACACAATCACCCTTCTGTGCACCACTGTGCATGCCTGCCTTAACAGCCAAAGTGCCCTCCTTGATGTCATGCTGCAAGTATTTCCTGGAGAAACTTGCCTTCCGAGTTTCTTTCACTGCCATGAGGTACCCAATGGAACCTGATGTAGTTTGAAAGATTAGCATGAATTAAACTGCATCTGAAATGTAATGTTTTCGGCTAAGAGAGAATTTTAAAATTGCACATACTGACATCAAAGAGTCATTCACTTGAACTAAGGTTCAAATTTAGAATTCTTCTACTAGGAACCCGGAGCTAACACATCACAACACCTCACCTGCAGCTTTCTTATTTATACTTCAAGATCTGTCACTGATAGTATTCAAAACATTTAGAGTATTTCTGGAAGTCAACCAAATTCAAAACAAAATGAAAACAATGTCGAAATAGCAGCAAATGGCATGTGATCCCCTTTGACATGAAAGGCTGAAGAGTTTGTCAGCTGTATACTGACCCTAAAATGTCATCTCTTCAGCTGGATGCAAATGCAACTTTCACTTCCCAAATATCAAAAAGAGCTAACAGAAGCAGATTAATTGACCCTACAGATTACAGATGTTTGTCATCTTCAGCACTCACTTTGATGATTATCCACACCTTCGGCTACTTTTATCAAGCAGTACTGACTGATGAATATTTTACAGAACAAGATGAATCATGCAGTACTGCAAATGTTCATAAAGGCAGACACACATTAAATGAGCAGGAAGTGTGGGAGTGATGTGCAGGTTCATCATTTGGGAGATGATGAATCTATAAAGAGGAGACACTGCTTGCTTTATATTTGTATGTTTACATCGCAGTGCAGTCATGTTGACAAAATGCCAGGCACTTGGCTGAACAAGTGTTTGGAAGATGGCGCAGGGTATTTTCAGTCATAATTCTCATTATGCCTGTCATATCATAGTCAGTGCTGCCTCTACAACTATCTTTTTGGTTGACCAGAAACACTCTTTAGAAGAAAGGTGTCTCAAATGAATCAGATGTATATCAGCAACATTATAACTATTTATTTTTAAATAGTTTGCCATCTGCAAGAGGGAATCATCTCAGGCCAACAACCTGCTAACTTATTTTGCCATGAAATAACCTTCATCCAGTAACTAAAGCCAAAGAATGTATTATGGCCTATTTACTCGCATATTTTGCTTTCCAATCTCAAACCCCATATTTCTGTAAATCAAAAACCCTTTCCTTAAGTAAAACTAAATCTGCTCTCCAGGCATAGGTGAAAATAAACCTTAGCAAGACATACAATATAATAAAATCAATGTCAAAACCAATTGATAATATTTAGGAAAAAAAGGCTTAAAAAAAAAAAAAAAAAAACGCTGCCTGTTACCTCCAGAATTTTTATTGTATTTCCTGTGACACTGCAAAGATCAATTGATGGTCTGATAATTCTAAACTACAACAGGGTTTTCAAGAATTATACAGTAAAACAAAACACAATGCAATCAAGTGAAATTAACATGGCAAGTACAACAATATGTTCCAAAGACATTACATGAAAATCAGTGATCAACCCACACCCAACGAAAGGAGCCATATGGTTAAAGAGCCCCATTTAAAATGTTTTTTTTTTACAAACACCAACAGCAAATAAGATACAATGGTTACATACTGTGCTCCGAGTACCCTGGACTCTTGTATACCTTTATCTAAGGCATATATAGGCTTGCTCCAAATGATACTTCATTGTATTGTACAGTGACAGTAAAGGTATATTCGACTTTAATAATTCTTCTAACCATTTTCTAACCTGCATATCCATTTCAGGGATGTGGGGAGCACTCGTCCTAACTGCATGGAGTAAAATGCTAGAATCAACCCTGGAATGGCCATAATATTACACTCAATATATAGTATAGTATTTCAGCATAGCACTCACGTCATTAAAGAAAGTCTACGTGTTGCATTGAGTTAGAAATGTGCAACTTCAACACAACACACAGTGCCATATTTGTAGAACTGTATTTTAAATGACTGATGACAATTCAAAAATAAGCAAGATTGTTTGGGAAATAATCTACTAAAAGCAAAATGTATACACCTACTAGGGGTTATTTTTTTCATTATTCATCTAATTTATTTTGATTAGTCCACTATTAATTTACCACCTTGAACCTCACAAGGCTAAGCAGTACATAAAAGAGGTTGATGTTAAAAAAAGTTTACTGGCAGTAAATAACCCTGGTCAGCAAAAAAAAAATATATCACCAATGATGTTAATGGTGTTAATATAATACGCAACAATTGTGACACAACTTTTATAGTTTTATACTTTTTATAGTTAAAAAGTATACAAATATATGAAATAATTTCAGTCTTATTAACAACAAAATTAAGTTCCATTTCTTAATATTCAGCCTCATTGTCCCTATGGTGGCCCTCACTGGCTCTATGGTGTTTACTCATTCTCCCTTTGTTCCCATGGGCTTTTTCTCCAGACAGATTTCTTTTAAGCACCCAAAACACATGTGGTAAATTGACTGTCATTGGTCAGGTGTGACCTGGTATAACTGTGTGTGAGTGAGTGAGCCCAAGCTAAATCAGTAATCAATCCCATTCTGGATTGGTTACTGCTTTGCACCATGGGTGCCCAACAGCTGGACATCCCCCAAAATTTCCAACTTTAAAACACATGTCACTATACTTTTAAAAAACAATTTTCAGCTTTCCAGAAAAAGTCTTTCAGCTTGATTCATGAGAGGACAACACCAGTCTGCTTGCATCATGCATTATTAACCCATCTGTTTTAGTCTTTTTTACGAGACATGGTGAAAGCCAAGACATTCTATGATGTATTGCAATTCTCTCTCTTGATCGAGTCTGCATCGACACACAAAACATCATATTTGGACTTTTATATGGTTTTATGACCTTACTGGAAAATATTGTAGCATCAAGCCACTCACTGTTGCCACAGAAACTGAACAGGCTTGCTGTTTTGTGGGCTGTCCTGCAGCTGATGGAATGCCAGCTAATACTGTTGAAGACACATCCCTAGGATGATACAACTTGTAAGTGCCATACAAAACATTCCAGATAAAAAGATGCTGCAATTGTAAAAAAAAAAAATGACAAATATAGCAAATAATATAGTGCATCCTCGGAGCAACTGACTTCAGGAAGAACTGACAAAATGTGTGTGTGTGTGTGTATATATATATATATATTACTACTTTTGGAAAAATAGTGATTAAATTCTAATATAACAAAACACAACACTTAGACATTTAAACAATAAAATCTAGAAGCATATCCATATATATACACAAATATAACTCATTCTGCATAACACAGTTTGCATCATTTGCAGTCATTCTGATCAAGCCCCACACCTGACACAGGCTCAGACCTGCTCTCTCTCTCACAATCAGAAAGTGATTGAACATATTAGAAAAGAAAAATAAATTCACTTGTGATCAGGTCTATCAAATCACATACCAAGTTGGAGAGAAACAAATAACAGTTCTCTGTGCCAAGCCAATCAAAGCAACCAACAATCTTACATTGTGCAAGTTGTGCCGTCAAGAGATATCAATGTGATCTTTCTCCGGCCATGATGCCAACCCTGGGTGCACATTTTAAAGAATGGATGTTATTATTTAGACAAAATTATACTAATTCTATACACCTAGAAAAATTTTAGTACACTTTTTTGGAGATCAACAACCTCTGTCATATCATTAAAAATTTGTGAGAAGAGTTCAGTAACAGGGCACTTTTACATCATGTTAAGCAATTGAGGATAGACTGAAATTCATTGTGATTTAATCAGAAAATGCTCACATATGAAGACAACCATTTTTCTTGTTGACTATACACAATGCTGCTAAATATGCACACATGTGATGGAATTTAATTTCAAGATCCCAAAAAGTCAGTATCCAGAGCAAGGGCTTAGTCCGTACGTCTTTCCTACCTATGCCTGGCATTAAATTGGAATTTCAACTGACCCTCATCATTTATCTTGCAGGTGGTGACCCCATAAGACAGCTCAGCGTCTCATTTTGGACTAAGCCTGGCCATGGCTGGTTTATGTAGATTGCCAGACCACTAGGTACAGGTGGTTTCTGACAATGAGATAAGATTATTGAACTTGACAGCTGATATTTCCATTTGCTATGCATTGTTTTTTGTTTGAACTCTAATAATAAAAAGTAATGTCTCTGATGTGTGCATGTCTATTGTAATGGACTGGTATCCTTTCCAGGGACTACTCTGCCTTGTGCCCTATGACTGCTGGGAAAGGCTCCAGCTTCTCAGTATAAAGCAAGTTTAGAAAATGGATGGATGGAATTCAATCCAACATACTATTTTTAATGATGATTTTTAAAGTAGAAAGTGGTCATTGTAAGAAAAAAAAATACGTATACAAGTAAAAAATTGATATGCATCAAGATGCATCGTGATTCGCCTTATAGTGGAATTGAATTGCGCAGAGTATCGTGATTGCCACCCTAATGAAATAGGTGACGTTTATAATGTGAACATTACAAACATCATGAAAACCTGGACACGTCTGCACTAAAGTGCATTTTCATTACAACAACTCAGGTTAAATAATAATAATGCAGAAAGTACAACGAAAGGCAAAATGGTTCATGCAGAGTTGTAGGCTTTGTTTTATAAATGTCGAGTCTGTATAGGCTATCTTGGACGTGTTGTCTGTGAAATGGACACCACCAATAAATTTAAAAGGTTGGTGCCTATGCCTTGCACTAGACAGAGACCAACACCCGCGACCCTGACTAGTTTAAAAGATGGATGGAATAAACTTTGCAAAACCGTGTGTGGTGAAGGTAATTTGCTGCGATCAGCGATTTCGGCTCGGTAGAATCCGTTTATCGAATTACGCTGATCTTACACTTTTAGCGGACAAGGTAAGAGCGAATTCCACTTCGGGTTTTAAACGTGATGTTAGGGTTCGACACCACGCTATGGTCACTATACTCACTGTAGAGCCGATAACTTTTACAGGGCAAGTACAGCCCCTGCTAATATACGGTATTTCTGCCTAGGCGCTATATAATGCACTCGGACTGGTTAGTCGCTTGATTGAACTGGCTTAAAATGCATTTGCTCAATTGTGCTGTTATGTTGTAGATTCGGCTGGATGATTACCAGCTATTAATGCAGGCAAGTAAGAGACCTCCACGTACTACACCAACTTGAAAAACTTTTCCAGGTAGCATTTTTATGCCACAAAAGTTGTAAAACACTCCTCCTGACCAGAAACACAATCAGCTAATTTTTTTAAAACCCATTTCGCGAGTGAGCCCCAACTGTAAACAGGCGCTAGAATCCACTTGTCCGGATGTGGTAGTCAGTTGCAAAGACCTCGCACTGTATGTATTAACTGCTCAGCTGCAAAGGTGCTATAAACGCACAAGCTCCACATGACGAGCGACAATAGGTGTTCTATGGCACTTACCCGCAAGCGACACAAAAGGCAGATAATACTAAAGCGCACTTGCACAGAAAAGCCAACTCGCGCAAACCAGACGAGGTTCAAGTTAATTGTACCGCAACACACCTGCTCGAAATTACTGCTTTTGTCTTTCATGAAGCGTAGTCTCTTCGTTCCGAGAGCGGGTACTGCAGACGATCAGCACTTTAAAAGGAGAAGACAACAGCGCAGGTGAGCGCCCTAGCCGCTTGTCCAGTCATCCAGGCAGGTGACTTCTACTTTACGCCGACCTTTGTCTTCTGACAATGACTCGCACAATGCGCTAAGTCTTAACTTCAAAATATTAAAAGTTGAATACACAGGGCAGACTACGCATCTCTTACCTTCTCCGTCTTCTGAGAAGCGGGATGTGAGAATAACAGAACGCCAACAGGAAACTCACCCTTCGGGGCGGCGCGGCGAGGCACTTCGGCAATGGGGCGGGTGCGCGCTTGAACTGACAGAACGCGAACGCGCGTCGTGCACGCGCAACATTGCAACTTTTCCAGTTCGGCAATAAACGCGAGACTTCTTCAAAAGCGACTCTGAGGCGCTTTGTGCAGCCTGCATGAGTCACCAGGTGCGAGGCGTTTACTGTTTTGAGCTCAGAAAAGTATTACATTAACGATGTAAAATGTGCACTGTGTACAATTTAAAATATATATTAAAAAATCCAACGAGTAAAGTGAAATTCGGGTTAACAGCTAGAGACGGAGAGAAACAGTGCCCCCTGGTGATTTTCGGTAGCGTTGTAATATTTGCCTTTATTTTGAAGCTGAACATTTGAAATACGGTACGAAGCCCGGTCCAAAGTTCGACTTTTTTTTGTAAAGCGAGTAATAAAGACTTTTGTGGAAACAGAAGATACGTTGGTGCGTGCGGGCTTATTCATGTCTAAATATGCATGTTCTCCCTCTGGTTATGTGGGTTCTCTTCAGGGTAATAGAGTCAATATTGTCTCATGTATATAAATAATGCAGACATTCTTACTTGAATGTGCTAATCTGTATCTAACATGTTGCCAGTCTCCAGTGCAGTGACCAGTTACTTATTAATATCTTACCTCAAAACTAATCTTCCTTTTCTGAAATAACTATAATAATACAATTTTATTTGGCTGACAGCTTTATCCAAGGCAATTTACAACATTTAACATAGAATTGGTTACATTTTTTGGGGGTTTCCAAATGGAGGAGATGCAGGTGATTTACTCATGGTCACACAGTGTCAGTAGTGGGATTTAAATATACTGTTCTATTTCAACCAGAGTTCCACCTCTGACTGGGTTTTACATAACATTTGTTGTCAGTTTTCTTCCCTTTCGTTTCTTTCATGTTAATATTATTGATCATTTAGTTTCTATGTTACCTGTCTGTCTCTTCCTTTATGCTTTGTGGGTGGTTCTAGGTTCAGTGCATTTTGAAGGCAGTTCCTTCACAGTGATGGGCAGGTGACCCACCTCTTGGAGAACCACCCACAAAACATAAAGGAGGATACGCAGATACATAGCAACTAAATGAATAACAATATTAACATAAACAAAGGAACGAAAAATGAACAGAGCAGGCATTAAAATGGCATTTTAATCAAAGCCAGGGGAGGAACCCTGGCTGAAATATAACACCCATAACCTCAGGGTTTGAAGTCCAAAGCCTCAACCACAATGTACACTAAACTCAAAGTTAAAATTATAAATAGAGAAGACTCATCAGTCTCAATAAATATCCATTCTGAACAGTATTCACTATGAAATTAGCTATAGTTACATAAAAATAAAATAAATAAACAGGTTCAGTCTGTTTAGCTTGCAGCATTTTTTTTCATTATATTTTAGAGGTGATCCCCATTCCAAATTGGTAACAGCAAGTTGAGCAGTACCCTGTGATGGCCTGGTATTCTGTCCAGTGTTGAGTCACAAAGCCAGGCTGCTCTGACTTCCCTTATCCCTGTAATGAAAACCGCAGTCTGAGAAAAGGGGTGGATATTATAAAAATGAGCTCTTTGTCACTTTTCAGCCAGAAAAGCACCATTAAGGGAAAGGCTAGCAGCTATTCACTACCCATGGATGGTAGTTTTAGTTGTTTAAAAGCAGCTTTTCCATTCCTGCAATACTGTAAAAATAATTCTTATGTTAAAATTAGAGTTTGAGTACATGTTTGTCACCTTTTCATAGCAGAATCTGTATACCTCAGTTTTGGACAAATCACTTCTTGTAAAGTGCAATGTTATCTTATTTCATGTCTCTTCTATATGATTTTTCCCTTTGTTTCTTCATGTCTGTACATCAGTTTAGTATGTGATTTGAAAAGTCTTTTATTATTATTATTATTATAGATTATTAGGGTCTCCACAAAACAAGCTAATGCATAGTCCTGGAGATTCCTAGGCAACAGTTTTTATTCTAACATGTCTCTTAGTCAAAGATCAAGTAGCCAGTTTAAAAAACTCCTGGCTTCTGCTGTCAACTGCTTATTCAACCAGAAATGAACAATTGTGTGTGGTCCAGTTTGCCTAGAAATTTAGCCTTTTCATGTTCTCTCATTAATCCCATTCCTGTACCCACTTTTTGAAATTCAGGGTTGTTCATACTATTTTGATAGCATTGGAGTCTAAACAAGGACTAGCCCTGGACAGAGTGCCTGTCTTTTACAGGGCACACTCACACATACAGGACTGAGTTTGAGTTGCCAATAACCGAGCAGGAATCAGCCCTTCATTACAGTGATATGTTTTTTTTCCTGTACTATACTTGTAAGGTGTTCTCAGTTGGAACACCTCAAGTCGTTTATTTAAATTAAAGCTACTACTTTTCATGTTTAAAAAAGAAGGTACTAGAGGCAACTTACAATAGAAGAGAAAGATGTGTTTACTTTAACTCATAATAAAGTACATTTGAGTGCTTGCCCACTCTCTGCAAGAGCCAAACTATTTCCTTTTAATAAATTGGACTGGCTAATCATTAATCAATCAATTGATTGTAGAAATATTTACCAAGAATAGTCCCCACATTTAGGGTGATAAGTGTATGATCCATGTCAGGAAGCTCTCATTTTTACAACCAGAATAGAGAACCACTGTTAGACATATCACTAGCATGTTCAATTGAATCAAGGCATTAATCTGCTCTGTACCATGCCATCTCCTGAGACATGCCTTAAATAAACTGGTGGTTGTAAGTAAGTGAGTGTGTGCATGAATGCACCCAGAAATTAACTGGAAACCCATTTAAAATGAATTCCTGCCTTGCAACCAATACTGATGGGATAAGACTGCTGATTTCCTCAATTCTAAAATTTGGGTTATGTGGGCCCAGATAATGAATTAGTTAATGGACATGCAGTCAGTTAACTAATCCACTTTACTGATATGAAATATTTCATAATGGCCAGTGCCCCATCCAGATGTGGTTCCTGCCATGAATTCAGGATGGATTCCAATGCCTTGCAGCTTTATTTTGGAAAAAGGAGCATCAGAAATGAGCTGGATTACATAGTAAGTGTTACTTAAAAAGTGAGTAGCAAAGTAAATCACACCAGAGTATAGTGTTTGTTAGGTGTCCACAATTGCAGCATTTGAATCTGAAAGGTGGAAGCGGGATGTTTGGCAGCCTGATGACAAATATCAGCTCGTAAATCTGTTAGAAATAAATCATCAGGCTCAATGAAGTCTACAGATGTGTAAAAAGACAGAACCAAGAATACAAATGCAAGACTGTTAAATTCAAATGACGCTCTTGCAGTGGCATATCGAGGACTCCCTTGTGGTGCTCCCTTTGTGAAACTCCAGCTGCTCCACCTGCTTACAGTTCACTGACAGGGCACAAATGTGTATGGCAGGAAACTGAGTGACACAGATAAACAATGCGGATGGCTGAATAAAATTCCGTGTTTATTTGTTAAAACAATCTTCTATACCAATCGTCTCACATTCCAGCCCCACTGTTCAGGCTTGAGGCTATGCCGTGCAAACAATATACCCTTGTGTCTTTGTCCTGACTTCCTCAAGCCTGGCACTACCATTTTAACCCTGAAAAGGACTCACCCTGACTGATACGCATTACTGATCCACCTCTCCCTTAGTCCCAGCTCACTGTGGCCTTCTACCTGTAATGATTCCTATGTTTCTGTGAGCCATGATGGTGCATCTCTCCTGAAATTAATTGCAATGCTTCCCCTCTTGGAAAAAGTGGTTTTGGAAAATGGATGCTTAGCTATAAATATTTTTTCCCAATTCACTTCTTCTTGAAAATATGACACATCATCATCAATAAATCCTAAAAGTAGAATTTTTAATGTTACACAAAGGTAGTAACACCTCTTGTGGCATCATTTTTTTCTGTTCTAAATTACTTTTTGGCATACTCTGTTCTTCACCTGTAATTTTAAATTTATTCCAGTAGCACTGCTATTGCTCCAACCTGGTTATGATGTTAATCTGCTTCCAGCCCTGCAAGGTCCTCAAACTTGCAGGGAAAGCTTGGGGGTTGGTGACAGAATTGGCACTCCAGACACTGTAAAAAAACACACACTGTTCAGTTTGGCACTGAGGTGTCACTTGTTGCACAGCTGCACTTGGATCTCAATCTGGGTGGTTCACCATGTGGTGGGTGCAGCAACATGCTGTAATCAGTGCATGCTCCCAACCTCCTTCTCCTCCTGTAGCACTATGAATATGTAAGGTACAAGTGACATATATCAAATTAAATTTTAGTAGCATAACATTCTCACACATTTTTAATCCATTTTGGGGTCAGCGTGTGGGGCCGGTTCTTGGCACTTCCAGGCACAACTAGATAGGAACCAATCCTCCTAGAAAGTTCATTAAATTGCATATCCCACTCATTAGGGGCCCTCATACTGGGTTAGTGGGGAAATCATCAATTAACCTATCATGCACAACTTTAATTTTGTGAGTGGTGGACAGACTGTGAGAAAGCCAGCAAGAGAAGTTGGGGCACCAGTTGGGCTGCCCTGTTTAATCGTCAACATTTGAGCCACAGAAAAAAAAACAAAATTACTTTCAGTGCCTTTGGGCTCATGAACAGCATCAAAATAAGAGCAAAATTGGCCAACATAAGAGAACAAATAATGTACTATGTTAAAGGGAGCTCCATCTTTTTTGCAGTTTGGTTTTAGTTTAATGAGCTGGAATCCTCTAGCGGTTTCCTGTTTTTATTGTGTCCATAATGGAAGGGACCAGGTTCGGTTGGAACTGCGGGAGGGAAAGAGGACAGTGTTAGTGCCAGTGCCTCTTCGTTGTACTGCTTATCTTAACAGAGCCACATAGATGACCCCCCCAGGACAAAAGTAGAACTTGCAAGCTCCATACAGATGGTGATAAGGAGGCGGGTGTACAGCTGGAGCATGGGATTCCTGAGACAGGCATGCTATTGTGCAACCCACTTATAAATTTTATTACAATTTCAAGAGAAAAACAAATCTGAAAAATTTCAAATGGTATAACTTTCGTGTGCAATTGAGGAAAAAGAAAATGTTGAAGAAAAGCTGAAATGTTTATAATGTTTGTTTATTTTCTTCTTCAGATTCAGATATGATATTTCTGTAGTAATAAGTCATATTCAAAAATAGTAGTGTTAACAGAATGCAACTACATGTATTATTAATTTTAACTGCATTTTACAATATAATGTATTAAAAAAACCAAGCCCAGATAGGCAACTCAAGTGATGTACAACTCAAGAGATGTTAAAATAACATTGATTGATAGATGTGCTGTTGTTAGTTGTTGGTTCAGAAGGGTCTATGACTAATTGTAATTCATATTTTTAAACAAAATTTTTGAAAAAGGTACTTGATAGAAAATTAAAATCTATGTTAAAATCCAACAGTGATGATAAGCTTCTGGCCCTGCACCATGACTCTCCGTGCATTTCATTACCTTGTATTTGCATATACAGTATGTTTTGCTAGCAGACACTGTTATCAGATGTGTAAAATCAGAAAATATTCAAGTTGAAAGAGTGAAGAAAGACAAATTGAGGCTGCACAGAAGTTTTCTCTGTTTCTTTTAGACAGACACGGGACGACAATAGTAAGTAGTTTTACATTTAATATAAAATTACCTAAAATGGACCCTTAATAATTTTCATGCTGCTATGCTTCAGATTCTTAAGAAATCCTTTAAAATAATTGAAGGATGTCTCTCAGTTTTTTTGTTTGTTTTTGTTTTAGAGACCAACAAAAGAGATAAACAGATAGGACATTTATTGACTGGTACACAAAACAAACCAAAAGAAATCTTTTAACAGCAAAGAGAAGGAGTTAAAAGAAACAATTATGGCAATTTTTCCAGGGGTTGTGACTTTTTAACCTTTAATTACAGTATACGTATGTCTGTGCAATTGATGATTCTAAACTGGCCCAATATGAGTGTGGCTATATACAGTATATAGTGCCTATAAAAGTAGTCAGCCCCTGGGAAGTTTTAATATTTTATTATTATACAACATTGAATCACAGTGGATTTAATTTGGCATTTTTAATGGTTTACATTTTCAATTAGTTTAGGTCATTTGGCAGAGATCTGTTTTCACTTTGACATTTAATAGTCTTTTTCTATTGATCAGTGTCAAAAAGCCAAATGACACCCATATCCACATGAGTTGTGATGTTGTGTAACAATAAAATGTGAAAACCTCCAAGGAGGTGATTAGTTTTTATAGGCAATGTATATGGGTGTATAATGCAATGGGAAGGTACCCCATGCAGATTCCTTTCATGCTGCTGGGATTCAAGTGATAATGGGCAGATTAGCAGTTAATCAGTAAACAAATTAAACCCTGATTAGTTTACTTATTAAGCATATTACATAATCATTGGTCTCTCATTCAGAATAATCTTGCGAATTGTGCCCAAACTTGGCAGGACTGGCTACTGTGACCTTCTACTACATTCTGGTATAAGCAACATCAGAAGCTGGGAAATCTAAGTGGAACACATAAAAAGCAAATGACCTCACAGTACACAGGTATTTAGGAATTTATAACTGCAACATTTATACCTGAGACCTGGGAACAATTAGTTGGCTTCCCCACTGAAAAATGGTGCGAATTGCTATGGTTGGCCTAGATTACTTGTATGTGCTTCATTTTAATGCATTGCAATGATAATATGTTTAATCACCTGCCTTAATATGGTAAAAACTATCCATCCATCCATCCTCTTCCGCTTATCCGAGGTTAGGTCGCGGGGGCAACAGCTTGAGCAGAGATGCCCAGACTTCCCTCTCCCCTGCAACTTCTTCTAGCTCTTCCGGGAGAATCCCAAGGCATTCCCAGGCCAGGAGACATAGTCCCTCCAGCGTGTCCTGGGTTTTCCCGGGGGCCTCTTCCAGGTTGGACGTGCCTGGAACACCTCACCATTGAGGCGTCCAGGAGGCATCCTGATCAGATGCCCGAGCCACCTCATCTGACTCCTCTCGATGCGGAGGAGTAGCGGCTCTACTCTGAGCCCCTCCCGCATGACTGAGCTTCTCACCCTATCTTTAAGGAAAAGCCCAGACACCCTGCGGAGGAAACTCATTTCAGCCGCTTATATTCGTGATCTCGTTCTTTCGGTCACTACCCATAGCTCATGACCATAGGTGAGGGTAGGAACATAGATCAACTGGTAAATTGAGAGCTTTGCCTTACAGCTCAGTTCCTTTTTCACCACGACAGTCCGATGCAGAGCCCGCATCACTGTGGATGCTGCACCGATCTGCCTGTCAATCTCACGATCCATTCTTCCCACACTCGTGAACAAGACCCCGAGATACTTGAACTCCTCCACTTGAGGTAGGATCTCACCTTCAACCCTGAGAGGGCACTCCACCCTTTTCCGGCTGAGGACCATGGTCTCGGATTTGGAGGTGCTGATTCCCATCCCAGCCGCTTCACATTCAGCTGTGAACCGATTCAGAGAGAGCTGAAGATCACAGCTTGATGAAGCAAACAGAACAACATCATCTGCAAAAAGCAGTGACCCAATCCTGAGTACACCAAATTGGACCCCCTCAACACCCTGGCTGCGCTTAGAAATTCTGTTCATAAAAGTTATGAACAGAATCTGTGACAAAGGGCAGCCCTGGCGGAGTCCAACTCTCACTGGAAATGGGTTTGATTTACTGCTGGCAATGCGGACCAAGGTCTGACACCGGTTGTACAGGGACTGAACAGCCCTTATCAGGTGGTCCGGTACCCCATACTCCTGGAGCACTCCCCACAGGATTCCCCGAGGAACACGGTCGAACACCTTTTCCAAGTCCACAAAGCACATGTAGACTGGTTGAGAAAACTCCCATGCACCCTGCAGGACTCTGTTAAGGGTGTAGAGCTGGTCCACTGTTCCACGACCAGGGCGAAAACCACACTGTTCTTCCTGAATCCGAGGTTCAACTGTCCGACGGACCTTCCTCTCCAGAAACCCCAAATAGAGTTTTCCAGGGAGGCTGAGGAGTGTGATCCCTCTGTAGTTGGAACACACTCTCCGGTCCCCTTTCTTAAAGAGGGGGAACACCACCCTGGTCTGCCAATCCAGAGGCACTGTCCCCGATGTCCATGCAATGTTGCAGAGACCTGTCAACCAAACTATCCATCCATGTTATTTTTTCCAAATTCAAATCACAGATATATTAGAGGCTTATGAGTTAACACTGAACAGAAGTTGATAACCAATGATGGATGAGATGCCAGTCCATTGCAGAGCGCACAAACAGACACAGCCACACTTGGCATACCATGCCAATTTTGAGTTGTCAATCAACCTAGGGTGAACATCTCTGGGAAATGTAAGAAACATGGATGGATAGTTTTTTCCACATTAAGAATATTCAGATCTCACTTAGACAGAGACAGGGTGGAGATTTACACTCAAGATACTGGAGCTGTAGGGAAGAAACACTAGCCATGGTGCCAGAAATGTCTTGTGTCATACAGGTTTTGTGACCAGCGCATATGTCGCCAACATGAGTCTGCTTGGCATTTTGAGGCATCCACCTATGTCAAATATGCTGAACAATGATATTACTTTGTCTGGGGCTCTTGATACTTCTGCCTATTGATGAACTAAACAAGCATCCCAACTAGGATTCAAACCCTATTCTCTAGTGCTGGGAAGATGCAACATAATTTGGTTCAATTTAGGTTTGGGCCTTTTTTAAAAAAATAAATAAAAATGTGTCCTGCCTCATGAATATTAAATCATGGGTTCAAATCCCACAAACTGTCATTGTCCAAATGTGTTTTACTCCCACATCCTCAAAGACTGCATGTTTCGTAAACAGGTGATCTTAAAATACCCCATGTAATAGGGCCCTGTCATGACCTGGCAACCTGTCCTGGCTTGTTTCTTGAAGTTGACATGGTCTTTTGAATGACTCTGAGAACAATATGTTACATTGGCAGAAATAGGGTTGCAAGAAAGAATAAAATTCTCCTTGCGTCTGAAATCAAGTGAGCAGGCAATACAGGGTTAATCAGTTTAAGTTGGCCATAAAGTTAAAATTTCTTGCTGCAATTAGGAAATTGTTACAGAGTTTCCTCATGCCCCAGTGAATAACTAGCGGCCTGAAACACATTCACAGTGTGTGATTGTCACTAATAGGTTGACACACACCCCTCTCAGGGTGACTCATACAATCCATATTAGCCTGCTGCTTTTTGGGAGCCAGGAGAAGTACGCTTTTAGATCATATGTGCACTTCTAGGATGGTATGTTGACACAATTCCATTGCATAAGAAAGTGTGGGCTTAAATCTCATATTTCTGATAAGAACTGTGTGGAATTAATGAAGAAGTGCCTGCTGATGTACTGTACTCAGTTGTAGCTGTCTGCTATCTGGACTCTAATGAAACAAAATAAAGATTACAAGCCACTGAAGAAGAGTAAGAGATTGCGGCTTCTACTACCAGGAAGAGGTAACAGGAAAGAGGGTAGGATGTGAGCCAAGATAAACAAGAAGAGCAAGCAAGGAGGTAGGAGAAATTGGTGTGGAATACAGGAGAGGTGTCATGACAATGAACTGAATTATTCTGAAGTACTGTTGGAATAAAAGGAAAGTATGAAAGATATTACAAACACAAAGACTAGAAACAAGCAAGAATTTCAAGAAATTTCAGATAAGCAGTGAGACCAAAACTGAAAATAGACTGATCTATATCACTTCTGTTTTATTTTCATAATTACAGAAAACTGGAACATTGCATTCAGAAGTTGAAAAGCCTAAGCCTGCATAATGTGACCACTTTAAATGATCTCCTAATTGTTCTTTAACTTATCCTTTTTATTAAATTTCATGACTTCTTTGAAAATTTCAGATGGAATCTCCAATAACAATTGATGATCATTCAGCATGTCGAAGGATGTCACACCCTAAGTGAACATTGATCCACAAGTAAGCACTTTTCCATTATGCTTGATGGGTCAATTGTTTTGTTGTTTTTATCAGTCTTACAATGTCTGCCCTGCATAAGATTTAAAACAGGTTAGACCACGCTAGAGATTTGATCCATTCACCCATCCATTTTCAACTCAGTTCAGGATCACATGCTAAAGAGAAGATATGAGTTACAGAAAAACTTTAGAACATTAGAGCAATTTTGAAGGCCCAAAACAGCATGTTAGTCCTATTCATCTGGTTCTCCAAAATGACAGAAAGACAAGTTGTGAAAGCCCCCAGTTGTATTTTCTAACACGTTTCTTGCCCAGTTATTCAATATGTCCACAGTTCTCTGTATGAAGAAAAACTTTCTAGCATATGAGTGACATTTGCCCTTAGCATGTTTCTGACTGGGTCCCCATGTTCTTATTGATTCATTTTTTTAAATTAATGGCTGAGATCATCCATAGTAATTTACTTTATAATTGTAAACTTTTCATTCCTGCCAGTTCTAAATATTGGTTTGCTTGAACTAAAAGACTACAATAAGTACAAAGGGAAAGGATATAATTCAGACATGTAAAGATGATAAGAATAGTGCACCAGGGCCTATATTTATCATGCGTCCCAGAACTACTTTTAGGTATTGCACTACAAAGTTTTACAAAGATAAGAATTTGTCCTACCTCTGAATAGGACACAAGAACAAGTTACGAAGTGTCCTAGTCCTATTCCCAGTGAGGAGTAGGAGGCAATGTCTGAGAACGAATAATGTCATGATTTGATGACACCCTTTGCAGCAATAATTGGCATTTATTGTGATATTTTGTAGTTTTCTGATACTAACTCTGAGGCTTCACCACAAAGATATTGTTAAAAATAATAATAATCAAAGGAGAAGAAGAGGAAAGAAAACATAATAAAGTTGGATATTGCGCTAAGCTGCACATAGTCATTGGCACTTCATCATGAATAATATTGCAACAAACACAGATGGAAAGACTGAGGGACACAAACCAAATGACAGATAATGGGCGTGTTTATTTAACAATGAATAATTCTCAGTCATACTTTCAGTAGAATCACTTTCCCGCTGTTATGGTCATAGGACATACCTTATAAGTAAGTTACTGAAACTAGTCACAGTTATTCCTGCACTGCTACTGAAGTTGTGTTCAGTGTTCTGCACTGTTCCTGTTCATCTTTCAGAGTTGCTCACTGTGCTTTTCTCTCCATGATCATGTCTTATTTATCTAATGCCCTGGGAGCATCCACCTGACTTCTTGAAATTTCATGGCTTGAAGGCGTAAAGCAAATGTTCCAGGAGTCTGCAGAATGCAGAAGTCAGTATAGCTGTGTTATATTTCATTGTCAGTCACCCATCCAGCCTTGGTTATCTTCAGGGTGATATGCTGGCAAGTACGAGACAGCATTTATGACCATTTGTGTGTTGATGCTGTGACATCACTTGCAGTTGACATATACACTTGGTGAAATGATATTTATGTGCATGCTAATTCACCTGATTGCAGCTCGCTTTAACATTACCTCACCTGGAATGGTAGTGAAATGAATAAATCTATGTATTATTTATTACTTTACCCGTTTTAAGGGTGTTCAAAGTTTGCTGCAAAATTCAAGCAATACTTGGTTGTGACATACCCAAATCATTGCTACTGCTAACCTGCCTTTTCCCTGTCGTCAAGCACTTTAACTTTGTCTGACAGCATATGGTTTCTCTGTGTAGATGGATCGATCACATAACGTAAAAGAATAATATAATATTACAAATATTATTCCATCACTGTCTGATGGATATCTTTGTACAAGTTCATGGTTGTCCAGTGTTTCCAAAACATTCAGTCTTTCCTGGGATGTGCATGCCTATCTTTGCCTGAACACCATCTTCTGGATGCTCCTAGTGAGTTAGGACAGCTCACGAGTTCTCCTAAATTTGGTGAAGTTAGGAGTAATTTCCTAAATAAGGAAAACTGATAAACTCTTTTATGACTACTGCTAAGAGTAGGGCCAAATTTGCATCGCTTTGAGAATTTTGAACCAGTTTTCCTACTCTGCGACACTTGATAAATACAGGCACAGAAATAAGAATAACAAAGGACAGATGTAGTAGTTAGTTATTACTGGGAGGAGAAAGAGGAATTTAATTTTGGACAGCATATAATATGGCGGAAATGTGCTATATCAGTGCATGCTCCCAACCACAACCATATAATATAGTGACACAAGCCAAATACAGTATGTGTAAGGAAGGAAGAAGGTGGAATGTGGAGAAAGGGTAGAAGGCAATACTGGCATCAGAGCAGTGATAACACTGATGGATAAAGGAATATGCATTAAGTGGTGAATAAATGATGAGAAAATGACAGAGCCTGAGAGGAGAAGGACAAGTGTGGAGGTAGCACAGATATGCTTCAGTCAGAAAATGGCAGGTTAGCAGTGCTGGAGGGAAATCAACTCTTTTGCTTGGAATTCTTCTCACTTTGCATAACTTGCCCTCAGTGTAGTTTTGTAGTTTTGTTAATGCTGCCCCAGCATGGTTTGTTCTACATTAAGTACACTTTTATGCTTGCTTATTAAACAATCAAAGAAAGCTCTCTGAAAAAAGAACATTTGCATTTTTTAAGGATAAAATGATAAAGATACTCATCATCATGTCCAAACTAACTTAATTCAAACGGAGCAGCACTTTCACTCACAACTGCAATAGAGCCAACACAATTTAAACTAACTAGTATGTTGTTTGAGATGTAGGAGAAAAAAAATTGTACACAGAGGAGAGGACAAAATGCAAATACCGTATGGATAGCATTTGAATGCAGAATGTGAACCCAAGACACAGGAGCCATAAAATATTAGAACCAATCCTCTAAACAACCTTGAAAGAAATCTGGCAGCAGGTGGGCATGTGAACAGACAAAGAGACAGTTTTGATTGCAGCTTCCGTTACTCATGGCCCTGGAGCTCACCTTTTCTGCTGCTGATGCTATTACATCTGTGTTACATCTGTGTAACATAACATTGTCAAACCTGCTGTCTGGATCCATTAAGAAATATTTAGATATTTTGCATGTGTGTATGTTCACAACTAGATGCTTGCATATATAAAACGTATTAAAGGAGGGGTGTCAAACTCAGTTCCTTGAGGGCTGCAGACTTTCAATCCGCCAACCACTGTCTCCAGTATTAATGAAGTACTAATGCTAGTGGAACATACTATATTGTCATGATTTTAATTGACTTTCTTTTTAATTGTTTCACTTTTTTCTTACCAGCAGCCAAACACTGAGATACAATGTAAATCAACAGCTGATCAGTCTAACTCTTGATCCCATTTACACCTCTGACAATATCTATTGTACAATATCTGTCTCAATAAATTTTATATGAAAAAAGTGAAGATCTGAGTAATATTCATCTCATCTGGTTCACAGGAGATTTGAATGGTAATCTCAAAAAAAAGAAAATGAACAGTTTAGGAAATGCCTGGTGGAAGAGAATGAGAGCACAAAAGAGCCATAGAATTGAATAACAGGTTTCATTAACAGCAAAAAAAGAGGGCTGGTTGCAATGAATGTGGTTGCCTCCAGTACCGTTTGAGACACTTGAGTTAGGTGGTCATCTGTTGGCTTGCTTTGTATCTCTGTTGTTTGGCTGCCTATTTAGAAAAAAAAAGAACAAATGACTAAGTCAATAATAATTAGGGCAGAATGTGTTTCATTATCATCAGTAATTTATTACTAATTAAGAAAGTATCAGGAATAAAATTTGACTCCCTTCCATTAAAGTTTTGCACACAAGACTGACAACATAGTGAAAATGTAAATGTACATATTATGTCTTGAAGCTCATTTCACTGTCCATCTGAATCGTAATATTGTAATATAATCGTTTTAACATTATCAAACTTGTATAAATCAATTCAGGGTCATTAAGGACTGAATTCTAGCCCAGCATTCTCAGTTGAAAATAAGAAAGCAAACCTGAATTGGATACCAGTCCATTGAAGGGATGACTCTCCCCCCATAGTAGGCCAATTTGGAGTAATAATAACCTGACCTGCAGGTCAAATGTGAGGAAATCCCCACACAGACACAAGGAGCAAACTCTGGACAATGACCAGGTTCGGGTTTCAAAATGAATGCCTATCCACTGTGTGCCCATTGTGGATCTTTCTTTTAAAGTTTAAATGTCTTGTATGTCTAAAAAAATGAACAAAATTCTTGGTTAAAACAGCTGCCTCACTGTTACGGGCACTTGGGTTCAATTTTTAAGTCCCAGTCACTGTCCCAGTGGATTTTCCACATCCCTAGATCTGCTTTGGGTTTCACCAGATTTTCGATTCCCTGCCACAGGGTCACTGAGAGTCATCATCTCTCATGGCAGCATTCTGAGCCCAAAGCAATAAACAAACCTGGATCGGATACTATTCCACTGCAGGACATGCTTACAATATACAACCCACATTGTTCGCTTCTGCACAATTTAGAGTTCCCAGTTAAGCTAAAATGCAGAGTGGCAGTTTACATGCAGACTGCACAAATGCAGAGTCAGGTCAGGAAATGAATGGAACTAAGAGGGCAGACTGTTTTAACACAGTATTGTGCCACCTAGGATATCAACTTCCATCTTTTTGTCCACCCATTTACTAATCAATTCATAAGTGGTTTTAATTACTTAATTGTTAAACCTTTTAGTCCAATTCAGGTTTGGAAGGTTATCTGACAAATACTTAGAGAGAGAGAGAGAGGTTGGGAGCATGCACTGATACAGTGTGCTGCCACACTCACTACACGATAAACCACCTCAGGATCCCAAGTTAGGATCGAAGCACAGGCATAGAATGGGTGAAACCTCGGCATCACATTAGTTCGAATGGAATGCAACAAGGTGAGGTTTTTTTACAGTGGCTGGAGTGCCAGTCCTGCCACCAACCCCCTGAGTTTTCCCTGCAAGTTGGAGGCCAAATAATTGTGATAAACTTGCCTTTTTTTCTTCTGTTCTAGACCACTGTACTCTGAAGCTAACTTTTGTGTTTGAATGCATCAAAAACTCATTTAGTCTACATTTTTACATTCTTTTTCCTAGTGTTTCATAATCTTGCAGAAGGAAATCAATTGCTCCATGAGAGTGCCCACATTATTGACAGCCTTTGTATATCTCTCTGGAATCACAGGACTTTACAAGTTAGGATTTACACAAGAGAGGCAATGACCCTTGGAAATAGATAGGAGCAATGTAAATACCATTCAATATTTGGCAATCAGGTATTTTTTACTTGATAAGAACTGATTATCCATCCCAATGATAAACATTCTGAATCCTCATTCACGTGCACAGTAACAGTTTACAAGAGAACTAAATATATTAGATGACTATTTGTAAAGATTGCAGTGGTTTATCAATTCAGTCAATATTTTTGGGGCCGCTATGTTTGTACTGCGCAGATGCAGGATTATCAGGGTCTTTGACACACACTAGTATGCAATCTGGTTTCAAAAGCACATGGAATTCCTTGTGTAAGTCAGTGTGAGGGTGTGTGTCCTGCCATGGACTGGCACTTTGTTTAACGTTGGTTCTTGTCTTTCTTCTGATAGAGCCTCTGATGCCCTGAACAAATAAAGAGGGTCCAATAATACATGGGTGGAATTACTGCAGTACAAGAGACTTTGAATCCAGAAACAGTCCTAATAACATTAGTAATAATAATAATAATAATAAGACAAAGAAAACCATTTTTGCCTGTAAGTCAATCACCAAGGCTGAATGTTTTTTTATCTTGGCATACCCACAAGTACACACAATCCACAAGTACACCTCCACTCAAAAGACCAATTTTTTGTGACCTATCAAACTAACTTGCACATTTTTACAATATGGTGGGAAAGCAGACTGCCCATGTGAACTCAAGGAAAACATACTACCAGGAACACTGGCTGAACTGAGGTTCACTCATAGGAATCCCAAGCTCTGCGGCCATGCAATCCATGTCAATCCTACTAGAGATAAATGCATGAATTAATTTCTCACAATCCTGTTTATTTAGAAAGCCTTAATTTCCTAATATTTTTAAGATGGAAAAACATGTTTTGGACGACTTTGTAATATGCGCTTTAAATGACATGCTAGACTCTCTTTCTCTCTTTATCTCTATCTCTCTCTTTCCATCACACCACAACAATGAAACAGTAGTTACAGGATTAAAATTATTAAAGTGCTGAATGCAATGTGAGCAGGGTCTGCTAAGCACGTTGTGGCAGTGCTTGGAACTTTTTCTTGAAACCAAAAGCTTTTAGGATTCCCACTAGTATATGAAGGTTAGGTTAACTGACTACTCTAAATTGGATTCAAGAGTGTGCTCAGAAAAAGCCTGGCACCCTATCCTGGACTGACTCCCACCATGTGTCCAGTGCTTTAACAGGGTGGGCGCCAGGTCCCAGCTGATTTCTTTTTTTTTTTTTTTGTTGGATGCTTAAAGGTAAGAAGACACAATACACCACCATCTGTTATATCCTGGCTCCCATGATGTCATAGATCACAAGGCATGTGGATCTTGTGTTTAACAACCACCATATCCACTGTAAACAACATGGCCATGGCTATGTGAAGGGAATCATAAAACGACAGCAAAAAATTTATAAAATTAAAAAACAAGTTGAAATACTGTAAAATTAAGCAAAGTGCATGAATGAAACAAATTGAATCTTAGATTTATCACATGTATATCTTCCCACAAATGACAGTAGGAGATGCATAGCATCCAAGCTTACGTATTATCTAAATATATTCAGCTTTAATTGTTTAGTGTGTTAAAGCTTTAGTTAGGGATTCTGTGTGTTTTTGAGTCAGTCTTCCTTTTGACTTGTGATTTTGTTTCAGATGCTGATTTATTACATTAGATTAGATAAACTTTATTTATTCTTCTGTGTATTTTGCCTTCTCATTTCAGCTTTTTCCTCTCCTCTTACCTTTTTAGAGTGCATTCTAACACCCATGATCCTGAATTGGATAAATGGAGTCAATAATGGATGCACAGTATGGTTGAACCATAGAGGGGGTCACTCCAAATGGATTTACCAATCTTAATGTTTTTTTTTTTTTAAATGACAATCAAAAAACTTTTCTTAACTGTTGGTTTGGAGATGCGAGGATGATGCACTTGCATTTTACTCTTTACATTTACTTTACATTGCAGGCTTTTCAACTTATTCTTGTGTGGATTATAAGACAGGACAATCAAATCTGCAAACAAGTAATTATACAGTAGGTCATATTTATAAAAAAAGAATTGTTTTTTTCATTTGCAGTTGAAAAATTGATTTTGATTGAAATTTAATGCAAAGTCCAAAATTTTCAAAGCCCTAGCTGCTCTGTTGAACCCAGCTACTGCCCTCCCAAGTTTCATTATCACTAGGTGTGCAATGAAGACAACCTCATCTCAATCTCTGTCTATTCTTTATAATAAGAGTGGTGATCTCTTTGAAGCTGGACACAGGGAGCTTAAGGTGGCTGCAGTTCTTGTCAAATATATCCCTGTTGACTCTCTGTTCTCACATTCCCCTTTATGCCCTCTACACCCTAGCAACCTCTTAAAAGAGTTGTAATGAACAAATTGCTTATTTATTAAGTTTGACCTTGTATTTTTGGAGTTAAAAGGAATATTTTGTTGAATAGGACAACAGAAAGTAGAGACAAGTGTGAGCTAAATAAGGAAGTAGTGGATTTGCCAGTAAAGAATTTGTGACCAAATGCAATGGAACAGCTCTTTAGAAATAATGAAGGAGCAAAGTGGGTCTACCTGATAGGAGAATCAAGCCCCAAATTATGTGATTAAAAAAAAAAAAACTAAAACAAGAACAACTAGGCATGTTCTGTGAACTAGCCATAACAAGTCATAGCAGAGTTAAGATGAGAGCCCGTTACAATAGAAGAGTAAAGAGCTAAAGTAGACTCCTGGGTTAATTCAGCTCTTCTTAGCTCAGTTGCTCATTTTATTTTTTAAGAGGGCTGTGAATCACAAGGTTACGATTTCAAGTACCAAAGAAGACCTACGGTGTACATGGCAGCAACCTTTTACAACATGCTCTTTTCTTATGTTTATCATTTGTTGTTACAATCATTTGCCAGTTCCAAAAAAATCAAACTGGAAATTGCAAGATAAAATAAAAAATAAAAAACTCATGTGGAATTACTTTAGCAATTCAGATATGTACTTTGCCAGACCTGTTAACAGTGGATCAATATAGTGCAAGGGACATTGTTTTCTAGGCATTAATGAATAATTTCAGAGACACTGGAAAAATCTATGGAAACCCAGAAATTACCATTATTGAGATTAGTTCTTTAATCCAGTAGGGTTGTTTGATGCCCTCTTAAAAAGAAAAGCATAGCAAGCAGGTCTCCTGGTTCCCCATACTGAAAGGTACCCCTGTGAGTGTCAAGACAGCATAAAATCAAGGTCAGGAAGTAGCTTTTTGGTTATTCTGTGATGGTCTTTGAGTGAGCTTTGTTTTTAGACACAATTAGCACACAATTCAATCATTTAATGTTGTGTTTTTTATTAATTTAAGTTGAAGTAACACAGTTCAAAGTGAAATGTTCCCCCTCTCCCTTCATATATATATAGTTATATATGATATATATATATATATATATATATATATATATATATATATATATATATATATATATATATATACTCTGTGTGTGTGTGTGTGTTTGTACTGTATATATTTATATAATCTTCTGAAAGAAATTATACATACTGTGTATATACACACCTATATAGAGTATTTGTATTTAAATTTTACTCCACTGTGGAGAGAAACTTGATCAGCACAAATTTAGTAGAGGTGCATGCGCCAAAAAGAAACAGGAAAATTTACAGTGGCAACAGGACTGCGTACGTCTATAAATGCCAATGTGAGACAGAAGGTGTCGCCAGGGTGTAGTCAGCCCTAAAAGGGCAAGGAGTGTCTCTGCACAATTTTCCTTAGGACATCAAAGCAAAAGAATGAGCCTGTGGGTTTGTAGTACTCTATATATCAAGTAGACCTTCTAAGGATTAAGTTGTCCTTTCCAGGATGAAGATATGGAAAACTACAAGGATGACACTCATTTTATTGTAACCTAAATGCCTGTAGTACGACTCAAAAGTGCCACCAAGCCATGAACTCAAGATAACAGGAAGCAGGACGGAAGTCCTAGAGACATTAATATTTTATGACTACTGAGGCTCAGTGTTGCAGTGGTATCAAGGGCTTGTTCAGGCATATATTGGTGTACTTTATGAACAGCCAAAGCAGGCTTCCCCATGTCTCCAGATGTCATTTCAGAGATTAGCTCAGATGTAGCCATACAAAGGTGTTTAAAGCCATCTTTCTGGTGGAATCCATTCAGTCTGTAGTTGGAAGAAGAGGTGGAGTTCAGGCTCACTGGTAGGAGAAAGAGGCCAGGGTTACGAATGAGAGAGGTAGACATAAAGGTGCTTTGTTGAAGGCAAGAAGACAAGCTATCCCACCACAGGGAGAAAGGGAATAAATCTGTGTAGTCTGCAGATTTCATTCATGGTTCTTTTGTATTTTATCACTTGCCAGTGTTAATTTTCCCTCAGGTGTAATATTTAAAAGAAAATAATTTTTACATTTTTACAGTTCAAATAAATCATTACTGTACATTAACATTTTCATTAAAAAGACCATTGTTTTAATGAGTTTGCTATTGTATTTACTATTTTTTACATCTAATGAGAATAAAATGTGTAAATAGGAAGGGTGTCCAGACTTTTGCATGGAGCTGTATGTGTGTGTATATATATTTATCTATATATATCTATATTTTGTACATGTATGTATATTCACATGTGTACATTTTAATACACACACATATATTTCAGTTAGTGTGTACTTATGTATGCTTACAGCCATTGCAACCTCAGTGCCATTTCTGAAATTTTTGAAAGAAGAGCAAGCTGAAGAATTACTAGTGAGCCTTTAACCTTAGGCATAGATGCCATGAACTTTGATCTCCTTTCTTATCTTGCTGGTTTTCCTTTAAACAATGTCCAAAAAGATGCAGAATCCACAGTAAAGAAAACCAAATACCTTCTTTAAAGTGTAAGTTATCATACATGAAAATTGTTGTTAAGAATTCCTTGTTGCTTGTCCTAATCCTTATGAAGTAAGCAACCCTCCACTAGATGTCCCATCAATATGACATGGAGCACTGCAAAGTCTTAATGACTTCTTATTGTTGAGGGTCTAGAGGTCTCCAATTTAGTTTTGATTTCTACTAAGACTTCGTGTTTGTCCTCAAAAAAGCTTCCACTTGACCTCGGTAAATTTGGCCTGCACATCAGATGCAGTAATAAGCAAAAAAGTGGCTTAAAGGAATCCAGATTAAGAGAGAGGAAAACCTTAAAAAAGTGTGCTCCAAAGTAAGTACATTTGGCTGGAGGGCAGGCATTGCACATGCAAGCCCTCACGCATTATTTACAATCAGGATTTTGAGTACTGCCTTGCTATAGTTTATAAAACAGTAACACTGAGATCTCCGAGTGGACCAGGATGGCAGGGGTACTTAAACAAAGCAAGTGTTTTGAATTTTTAATCTACAGAAGCATATCACCCTAACCATAGCAGGAGAGCGTAGGAATGATTCAAGAAGATGGAGAGCTGCATAGGGCTAGAAACCGTGGGCGAGTTGTGGGTCAGAAAGTAGATTCATGAAAAAGCAGAATGTAGTACAGTGCTCGCCACTTGAAGGTGACACCTGCAATAGTAGTTTAACTTCAGTAAGTTATCTTATGGATGGAATTATAAAATTGTAAGGGAGCAGTTAAACAAAGGGTAGCACAGTGACAATCACATGTGGATGTGACATAAGACAGGTGCTTGAATAGTCCTTTATAGTTTTTGAGGTGCAGGACAGGTGAAGTACCATTCAGCTGGATGTGTCTTGTAAGACATGTCATCACAGTTTCAGATGTAACGTAGTAAATGAAACATAAAGATGGATCAAAAACTCATTGTGCATACTGTACATATACAATGGCAAGTTCTGAGAGGAGTGCATCACAGTACCTTTCGTGCACAGTGGAAGATAATATTTAACAATATTGTAGAGAATATTAGCAGGTGAGCAGCAAAATGGGGTCAGAAAATACCCAGGTTAACCAAAACATAACAGAGTAAAAAGTCATTCATAAACTGAGAAGTGGGAAAAAATAGAAACATCACAAAATGTCAATTTTTGCCAAATTGTGACAATTTTGTAATCAGCTGCTCCCACAGAGTCTAAGTTTCAAACTTCTTTCTTCAATACCTCCAATATTTAGAAGCACAAAGTCATCACAATGCATCTAATTTTGTGGTTTTGATTATAAAAGGCCCTTACAGTTCCATGTTTGTGTTCTTCTACCTTCATTTAATCAATTGAAGGGCTGTAATGGGTGTGGCAGGAGACATAGAAGGCATCGGAATCCTCAGTAATCACTGCTGTACACCATCAGCATCAAAGCAAAAGACTGCAGCTACAGGATGTAAGAAATGAGGAAATTAAAATCTGTCTGGTACAACTGTCATCAGCCACCAGACATTATTCTTAACTTTTTGTGTCCCACAAGCAAAAGTGGTACAATTTGCCCGCTGCTTTTTCCATAATTCTTCCCAATAGTCACCTTGTTGTTTTTGTTTTCAAAATATTTATATGGAAAGATCAGGACCTCCAGTACAAACTGCCAAACCTTCATATCCAGAAGGCGAGTCTCAATGATATCTTGTGGAAATAGCAATCAAAGAAACACATCTCAAAATATTGTCGCCTGTGTAATACCACAGTAGTGTAGCAGAGAGAGTTTAGGTGGTGCATACTGGTCCCAATTATAAGCCCTTTTAAATCAGAAAGAATATTGAGATTTGACAGCCTTATAGTGTATATAGTGTTTTTCTCCTGGATTTTTGGAAATCACCTAACAGCCTCATTCTGTAGGGATAGTTCTAGTTGCTCCTGCATTCTCTTCCAGGTTTGAATCACACCATGTTAACAGTTTCCATGGTCTTATGGAAATTAAAAAATGTCTGTTGAAGGATGTCAGCAGAGTTGGTCCCCAAAATCATTCTCAATTCGTAGTGTGACATAAGGTGAGGTGAAGAGACAAGGCATCCACGTGTTGATGCTCTCAATGCAAGTAGTTTCATTCAAGGAACTAGTTCTACTCAAACAGGCATGAGATAGTTTCCTGGGAATGTACCAAAAGCCCGGGTCCTTTCAGACACACCTGAGAAAAGAAAAGTTGAAGATTAGCATCTGTGCAGCAAGAAGCAGCAACATAACCATTTGAACAAGGACATTCAGCCCAACATAGTTAGTCAACTGCTATTCAACTAGCTTATTCAAACGATGGTCAGACCAAATTTTGAAGGTTGTGAAAGTACTGCTTTCTATCACACTGCTTGGTAATGCATTCCATTCATCTGTGGATCTCTGTGTGAAAAACATCCTACGAGTATATGTCTTTGTGAAACAGCCCATTAACTACTGCAGCTTCCATCTCTGCTCCCTTGTTTTTTTAATTTTAAAATTAGATCTTGATTCTATAATACTAAGGGTTGGAAGCATGTGCTGATAGCATGTTGCCGCAACCACCACATGACAAACCACCTGGATTGGAACCCGAGTGCAGCGGGTGACACCTCAGCTTAAATCAAAATTTCAAATGCTTCAATCATCTCACCTTTCAATGTTGATTTAAAATGAAATTTTTTATTCCTTAACACTCTTCACAAACCTCATACTTCACAATCAGTTTAATCACTAACAATGAGTGAAATGATCTGCGCAAAATTGCATTTGCAAAACTAAATTTAGCTTTAATTTTGCATAGGTCTGTCTGTCATTTAGTATTTAAATAAAGATCTCTAATGAAACAAGAAGACACCAAACTTATTTGCTGTTACATACACACAATTTATTGAGCAACCAAATGTGTTCTGGTAGTACAATCCCCACTTTGCCAAATATGATGACAATCTTGGCAACTACAGTCCTAAGGATGCATTGGAGACAGAAAAAAATTAAATCTCTAGAATGCATATCCTCAAGCTCTTCTTCAGGAATTAAGTAACAGATAAGGGTGGCTGCTAATTAATTGTGTCTTGGGGAATTTCTGTGTAGTGAGATTTTCCTGTTGAGAAAGCTCAATAATGTGGATTTAAAGTGTGATGTATCAGCCAGGGTTTTTGTGTATCCTTCTTTATTTTCTGATTTGTCTATGTATTTAAGCTACCTTTGCTATGGTCCATGTATTTTGTGGGTGGTCCAATGAAAGAGGTGGGTCCACCTGCCAATCCCCACCAGGAACTGCCCACTGCCCTTTAAAACCAGTCTCTCACAGTACCTGCCAGTTTAGTTCAAATGTGCCAGGGAGCTGGTGAGTATACTTGCGCTTATTATGATTTTTTGGATGTCTGATCGGATTCAGCGGTTTGGAAATTGGATGGATGGATGATTTTTGGATTTTTTGTTCTGGTTTTTGATCTTGATTTTGGAACTGGTATTTGGACTTGTTTGATTTGGATTGTTTCCATGTCACAGGCAATTCCATTTTGCCATTGTGCTCAACGGAGCTCCATTGTGATTGGTATCCTTTGGTGAGGAAAATATTTTTTATAAAGATTCAGTGTTTGTCCTCATTATTAGCCAGAGTTTCACAATTCTATCCCCCTCTAGTGGGCATTATTGGAAGTGATTTGAAACTCTTTAGTGCTTGGGGACCCCCATTTCACAACAGATAGGGCATATTGGTCTGTCTTCTTACAGAAAATATGCAGCATATCACATTTTAAAAAATGTACTACTGTTTTCTGTGGTGATGTGAATAAGAGGTATAAACAGAATTGATTTTACTGATTATTTTCATAATATGGGGTTCAAATCTACATGCAGTGTTTCAGATGAAGCCTCTCAAATTAGTTAAATAGCCTAAGCATAGCCTCCCTTTACTTGTAATTCATACATTGGGTTATATAACCTAACATCCTACTATCTCCCTTAATATATTCTATACGCTGTATATATGTGAACTTTGATAAGTCTGTTATAAATTCTAAGTCCTCTTCATAAGATTTTAAGAGAGCCATTATACAGTTATATTAGGTGTTTTTTTTATTTATTGCACATAATACTTTACATTTATTGACATTTCTGTCACAAACTTGCCTTTATGACATTCATTAATTCTTACATTTGTGATTATGGATATCATAGATACATTCTGAAATCAGTGCCATTAGATAGTGGAAGCAGTACCTCTACTCATTCATATTTAAATCTGGCTAATCAAATTGTAGAAGGGCCCTATCTCTTCTTTAGCAACAGTAAATGGAAACAAAGAACCAGTCCTTTGCACAGTACATTTATGCATATACCCACACTCACTCATACCAAGCTACTTTAGACTTGCCAATTTTATTTTACACACAAGGAGGCTTTGCCCCCTGCTTGCTTTGCTCGCCAACCCCCTGGCCTGCGCTTCCCACTAGCCTCTTTGCAGTTCTCGTATGCAGTTTCCGTATGAGGATGCAGATGTACAATTTAAACAGATTGTTATTTTCATGGGAATTGTTACATATGCATAAGAGAACTATTTTACATCACAGTGAGTAATTAAGCGTATTAAAAAGTAGTTGAAAAAAGTTGAAAGTAAATTATGTTTCATGTTGCATTAGAGTTATTCATTTAGTAACACAATTTTGTTCTGCTTGACTTTGGAATTAACACACAAATACTTTTTAAACTTACACTTTTTCTGGAAAACCTCAGTAGAAACAATTTTTTTAATTAACTTTTCGTCAATATCACATTGAATTTTGATTCTGTGTTTGGACTTTCATCGTGACAACGCGACGTATAACTGCCCATGATTAAATTTTGTTTCTTTCTCTCTATTAAATAAAACGACTTTTTGAATGTTTGGCTTTGAGCTTTGTTAATTATCTTTGCAAAAGTTATTCTAACAGGAAAATGTTAACATTTTAATACGAATGGCATATCAAGATATCTTTTGTTGTCTAATGTTATTTGCAGAAGATGTACTACATTACCTTTCTTGGATACATTCGCCTTTCTACAGTAATTCGTACAAAGGAAGACCAGATGGTGTTAAACAGTAGATATTCTTCGGTATCTTGTAAGTTGATGTTTTCATCTTCCGCATGATCACCACCAACTGTTTCAGCATAGTCTATTGATACGCATTTAACCAATTTGCTGTGTAACTGATCAACATTTTATGCGTAAATTCATTTGACTTCATCGCTTCTCTGTGCTAGGATTGGCTGTGTACTTATTTTTTCTGTTGATAACTCTTCGTGATGAAATTCTTCAATAAGACTTGGACATAACATGTCTTCTTTACATTGTGAACTTAAAATTTATAAGTGCTGAAAGAGCAGGAACTGTGCCTGTCAAAAGCATTCACACGAATGAGAGGTGAGTGTACCGTGAGCGTGTTTGAATATGGTTGAAAGGAGGGTGTGACTTTAAAAAAGTCTCATGGCCAAAGTCTCGTCTTGTGGGACTTGAAAAAATCTCTTGAAAAAAGTCTTGTCTCAACCCAGGATTTTTTTTTATGATAAGAGAGATATGTTTATGGATGTGGGAGGTGAACTGTTACACTTGGAGTAAAACCCTTGCAGATAGGGGCAGAGCATGCAGACTTCACTGTCTGGGCCAGGATTTGAACCAGATCACACTGAACAGGTGCAGCAGAAAGAATAAACACTGTTCCAAAATGGCAAGGTCAGACTATTTATTTATTTATTTATTTATTTCAAGTATTATTTGTAGCATAAAGTGGTAGTGCTGCTGCCTCACATTAAGGAGACCAGGGTTTTCACCCCGGGTCCTCCTTGTGTGAGGTTTGTTTGTTCTCCCTGTATCTGCATGGATTTTCTTCAGGTGCTCCATTTTCCTCCCACAGTCCAAAGACATGAAGGCTGGGTGAATAGGTAATCCTAAATTGTCCCTAGTGTGTGGCTGGTGTGTGTATGTATGTGTGTGTAGTGTGTTTGCCATGTGATGGACTTTGCTAGCTGGGATAGGGTCCAGTAGACCCCCCCACAATCCTGTTCAGGGCTAAGCAGGTTAGAAAATTAGTTACTATTATTTTTAGCATGACATAATGCCGAATGTCATATATGCTAAATGACAGGGACTAACACAAATGGAGACACATGCAGAAAAAACTACCATTCCAAGCAGCTCTTTTGGCTCTGCCCTAGTACATGGAAAAACTATTTGCCCCTGCCTGATTTTCTGAATAATACAATAATTTTAGAACTCAGTTTAATTTTGTCATATGTTTGTGGGTCATAGTAGTAACATACATAAGAGTTGGAGATCATACATATAATCTTGTAAATTCCTGGGCTAATTATAAAAGGAATTTACAAAGATGACATATATAAGAATTAAATGGTGAGCTGATAGTGTTTAAATATTATAGTCCTAGATAAGAAAATTGAAAAGCATGCAGAAGGTCTGTAACTAAAATGTCTCAGGGTTTGTTTTTAGATAAGAAAGGAAACAGTAGCAAGAGTCATGTGCTTTTTTCAGAATGAAAATCTTGAATCACAAAGACACCCTTCAAAAATACCATGGATGCTAAATTTAAAACCAATATATCTACAGCATTTTTACTGTTTCCAAAAATTGCCCAAAGGCTCAGTCTGCACTACACAGGCTCTAGTGCACTTATGTACACCATCAACAAAGACTCCCTGATTTACTCTCATCAACATGACCCATGTTTTTCAGATAGCCTTCATAGCTTTTTACTTGCTCTAAACAGCAAGTTTAAGACTTTGAGCAGGCTTAAGCAATATAAGAAATTCTTAAAAATTATACAAGATCTGGAAATGTCTTTAGATGATAGTTGACTCTGGCTTTATTCAGACATTCCCCTTAATCTGTAAATTTACAAGTAAATTCCTGCACATGTGAAAGATGCTTAAGACAAAAAAGAGTAGATTAAAATCTATCTCGCATCTATTTTTTTTATTAAATTGTATTCTATTCTTTAGGAATAAAAAAAAACTAGCCTTGTCCTTTACTAGCAGAGTTCAATCATCAATATTCTGATTCCACAGGCATATCATATTTTGATCAAAAGAAATTTCTGAAAACATCTGGAAATAAGCTGCTCATGTCTGTCAGTTGAAAAAGTCAATTCCAAAGCTCTTTGACTTACAGGCAAAGACATACTGTCCAAATAAAGAATGTTTCTCAGTCTCTCCAGAGCAAGGAATAAGATGTTCTGAGAATTCAGAAAGATCCCCAGTACACAATTTTTGGACCTGCAGGCATCAATTATATTGGTTACACCTTGACTATTTCACCAATAAAAACATTGGATGAACATGGGCTCCAAGTCTCAGTAGCAAAGTGGGACTCCCCAACTGAGCATTAGGAATGTACATGCTTGTATTAGATTTGGAAATATACAGATTCTGGAACAACTTCCTTTGTACAGTGTCACACACATGTGCATGGGAGGCAGTCAGTGGGCTTAACTAAGGAAAAAAACGTCGGGTCAGGGGTTAACAAAGTGCACTTATATCTCTTCTCCCTCCTCTGTAGATCATCAGAAGGAAAGACCACTTAAACCTCAACTATGTTCCACTTCTATCTCCTACTGACCTCATTTCTGCCTGTTCCCCATTGGACCCTTCTCTTCCTTCCCACTGTCTATAATGACAGCCACTAGCCTTCCCCAGTTAGTCCTGTCTTGGACTCAGTCATTTGAGACTACCTTGTACTCATTGCGTCATTTCGAGACTCCATTATTAATATATGAAGTGGAACCCCAAACCCTTTTCTTTGTCTTTTGTGCTTCTTTCACAGTAGCATAGTCAGCAGGATCACTGCCTCAGCATGCTGGAGGAGCAGAACCTAAACACCATTTTGACAAACATTGCATTGCACTCCAGCGGCTCAAGGTGCAAGTGGTGGGGTCTGAATCCAGAACCAAAGTATGGCTTACCTTCCACCAGGACTAGACCAGAGCTCCAGAGAATGATGATATTGACACCTAAAAGAACAGCTACTCGGCATCATTGGCCACGGTAGAAGTTTGCGACAAATTCCCGGGAGGGACTAAGATCCCCTTGTCCCCCTTCCCTTAATTGACATCCCCTTTGAGAGTATCAAGGTAGACCTGGTAGGACCACTTGAACCCTCAGCAAAAGGACACAAATATACAGTATTTTGGTTCTCATTGATTATGCTACCAGATTCCTGGAGGCTGTTCCTATGTGCTCAACCAATTTAAAAACTATCGCATGAGAATTAGTTGGGGTCTTTGCCAGAGTCAGCATCCCTAAGGTAATCCTAATGGACTAGGGGTTGCCTTTTATTTCAGAAATGTTCAAGGTAGTGGCCAAATTACTCAAAATAAAGTGTCTAAAGACCTTGATTATCTTTCCCCAACTGACGGCTTGGTAGAGAGATTCAACCAGACTCACAAACAGATGTTTCATAAGGTGGACAGCGAGGATAGGAGGAACTGGGACCAGTTATAACCCCTTGTATTATTTGCCTACTGGGGAGTTCCCCAGGCCTCCACGGTCTTCTCCCTGTTTGAATTTTTGTATGAATGACAGCCCCAAGGATTATTGGACATCCTAAAAGAAGGCTTTGAGGAGGAGGCCATCTACTAATATCTTGGAATTTTTTCACACAATTACATGATAGATTAGAGAAAATACAGCCGATACTAAAAGAGCATACGGAAAGTTCTGCCTGGGAGTTGGAGTCATGGTCCTCGTTCTCACTTTCCACTCCAAATTAAAAGGCACATTGGCAAGGCCCTTACAAAGTTAAGGAGAGAAAGGGGATCAGGCAATTGAGACATGTTTGCACAAAAAAAAAAAGAAGGTTCATGAACTGCCCTTCAGACAAGCACAGTTTTTTGGACTGAAATCAAAATGCTGTCTGCTTGTACAAGTGTGGATTTGTATCCATGGAAATTATGACCTGTTCTTAATGCTTAATTTTTCAGTAAAATCTGAAACATCCATATGGTGGGAGCATCAGGGAATGAACATATACTGGCAATCCAAAGACTAGTGGAATATTTTTAGATGTTCAGATTCTAATTCTATATAAAGTCTGTATTACTAACTGAATGTCCTAGGATTTCACCACCAGGGGACAAAAGGCTCAGTGGGTTGCTAGGATGTAGCAGTCTTGTTTTTTATTCCAGAGGTTGAAGGATTTAAAATAACCACCCAATGTCAGCAGCCACAGATAGTAATTTTATAACCAAAAGGCAAAAAATATGCTAAATGTCAAAGGCTAGTATAAAGCTCTCAGCTAGTTCTGGTTGCTAGGAAATTGTTATTTTATGCTGTTGTAAGCTCATACAACCCAGTAATCTATTGTAATTAGGTATATTATTCAAACAAGCAGTTTTCCCTTACACATTACTCAGTTGTGGGTGTTGTTCTTGCTGCAAACAGCAGGTCTTGTAACTTTAAGTTTTCGTCAGTTTGCTTGTTTCTTCACTTCAGTCATTCTTGCTTTTCTTGCTAATTCTTGTTTTGTGCACTAGTCCTCATCTAGCTGACAAAGTTTCTTCTTTCTCAAGTAGTTTGTCTTCATTCATCAGCCTAAGAATGAAACTAGGTCACAGATGGACTTAGTGAAGCATCACATTTTCCTCACATTGAATCATTTGAGCAACTAAATACATATCAAGAATATTTTGTTGTCATATGAATTTGTCTTTATTGGCATTACATTGAGTTCAAGCTCACTTTCGGGAATCCTACTCAGAACAACTTCAGAATCTAAAAGGTTCTATAGAAAACAATAAGGTTCTTTTGAAGTTGTGGTTAAAAGTATAAGATGAACTAGCTAATTGTGTGCAATAGCTCTGTTTTTTTAATTGAACACCCTGAAAAGTTGTCAGAGGATAAAATGAAGAGACTTAGTGTCAAAAGTTAAAGATTTAATTAAAGAACTGGAAGCAACAACAGAAAAACAATTAGTCCTCCAAACTCGTTTTCATAAGACTCTCTTTATCCCGCTTCACTATCTAAACATTAAACGTTAAACATTACTAGCATTCTAATGATCACTGAATTACATCAAACATTCAAATCTATGTAACAAAGTCCTCAAGCCAACGAGGGGATCTTCTCATACAGGCTGGAGGAATGTCAGAAACCTCAGGTATCAATGTCGATGTAGACTGGGGCAGTAATTCCACTGTAGCATTCCCTGAAACATCACTTGCACAGGTGTATTTGACTTAGATAAATGGGAAGAATGCCATTTTTTTCCATCAGCCAAAAGGTAAGTACATGGACCATTTTTTTTTATAATTTCCATAGGCTGTGAAAATCTTGGGTGTGCTTTTGGAACGTGTATTGGATTCCGAATATGCACCTTGTCCCCTTTTTGAAAAACAGGAATCCATGCACCATATCTGGTATCTGTACAGCGTTTCATTTTCTGTTGAAGGGAAGAAACTCTCTTACCAACAGTGTCATTATCGGCCTTGCAGGCACTAGGAGGAGGAAGGACATTGAGGCGTGTTTGCATTTTCCGGCCATGAAGCAATTCAAAAGGAGAAACTCCAGTAGTAGCATGTGGTGTTGCACGATATACCTGAAGGAATTCTGAGATGGCAGGTTTCCAGGGTTTGGCTTGTAAGATAGCAGATTGGATTCAGCCTTTGAGAACACGATGAAATCTTTCAATGGCGCCATTTGTAGCTGGATGGTATAGTGCAATGCGTATGTGTTGTATATTTCTTTCTTTCAGAAATGCTGCAAAGTCTGTTGATATGAATTGACATCCATTATCTGACACTATGGAATGTGGATTTCCAAATCTGCTAAAGACTGAAGTGAGTAAATCTATAACATTCTGAGCAGTGACAGAAGCAGTGAAGGGGACTTCTGGCCACTTGCTATGATAATCAATGAGGGTTAGAGCATAACGACAATTCCAGACAGCTGTTTCAAATGGACCCACTATATCTATGGCCAATTTTTGCCAGGGTTCTAGTGGAAATGCAACAGGTTGTAAGGTGCAGAAGGATTAGCTGTCTTGTCAGATGACTGGCATAGTTGATAATTTTTAACTTGAGCTGCAACCATATCATCCATACCTGGTCACCAGTATAGCTCACGCAGACGCCGTTTAGTTCTCACAATCCCTTGGTGACCTTCATGAGCAAGCTCTACCAAGGTATGGCTCAAAGAATCAGAAGCAATGAGACAGGCACCACGGAACACAAACTCGTTTTGTGCACTAAATTCATCTTGTAATCTGAAATATGGACACGGAACTGTGTCAACTGCATTAAGAGAAGAAGGCCAACCACAGGTAATCAGATTTCTCAGAGTAGACAACTTACTGCAAGAGGCAGAGGCAGTAGCAAACTCACCAGGTGAGAGGACAGTCAGAGCAGGAGACAACATTGCCACAAAGGGCAAGCGAGAGAAACAATCAGCAGTGTAATTCCGTGACCCAGGACGGTAAGCAACAGTATAGTTGAAACACAACAGTCATGCTGCCCAGCGTGGAATCCGCATGCCTGTACGATCAGACCATTTTGAGGACAGTAGAGTGGTCAACGCTTGATGATCAGTACGGAGGATAAATTTATGACCCCACAAGTAAGTCCTCCACTTTTCAACAGCCCACACACATCCAAGAGCTTCTTTTTCAGCAGCAGTAAGTCCTAGATGCTAAGGCAACAGTCCGCTCCATATAGTCAGGTTGGACTTGAGCTAGGACAGCTCCAAGCCCATAATTAGACGAGTCAGTGGAAACTATAATAGGCAAGTCAGGGTCTAATAAGACCAAAGCTAGATTGTCAATTAGCAACTGTTTCACTGACAGAAAGCTGTGCTGAGCTTCCTCAGACCAGGAAAACTGCGTATCTTGGCGGAGGCAGGCGTGTAAGGGTTCTACAATAGTGGCAAAATTTGGGATAAACTTATTATACCAAGATGCAAATCCAAGGAATGAACGTAACTTGGTAACATCAGTTGGAGTTGGAGCATGCAGAAGAGCAGCAAGATGCTCTTGATCAGGTTGTATCCCTTGTGCTGTAACAGTATGACCCAGAAAATGCAGATTGGACTGATTAAAATGACATTTTGACTCGTTTAACTGCAATCCTGCATCTTTTATGTGTTTAAGAACTGCTTGAAGTGTCTGATCAAGGTCGGCTTGTGTTCGTCCCCACAAAATTATATCATCTAAGTAGTTTGCAACATTTGGCAAGCCCTGCAAGATTGTAACGAGCATCTTTTGAAAAGCAGATGGAGCAGATGCTAACCCATATGGGACCTGGCAGAACCTGAACAGTCCTTAATGAATAATAAAGGCAGTCAGATCACGGCTCTCTTCGTGAAGCAAAAGCTGAAAGTATGCATTTTCTAAATCAATAGTGGAGAACATTGTTGCTCCTCTCAGCAATGAGAGCATTTCATTAATGTGAGGAAGAGGAAATCTGTCTTTAATAATAGCTTTATTTGGTTCTCGCAAATCAACACACATACAGATACCCCCAGTCCTCTTTTGGACCACAACAATGGGCGAGACCCAGGGAGAGGCAGCAATGCTTTCAATAATTCCAGCTTGAAGAAGGCGATTTACATCTGCACAGACATCATGCTGAACTGACAGTGGTAAACAACATAACTTTTGTCGTACTGGAGTAACAGAGTCTAATACTTTAACTTTGTGCATGAAGCCTTTTGCACAACCTAGGGCGAGTGCAGGTGATGGAGCTGTAGAAAGATGCATGACAGGAATCGAGAGTGTGGTAGCACATGGTAAGACAGTACTGCCATTAGAGCACAAATGTAGACCCTTTATTAAATCCATTCCCAACAAAGCAGTCCCAGACTCCACTATGAAGACTGACGTAGAGCATGTAACATCATCTTTGGACACAGTAACAGGTAAGCAACCAAGCACAGGGAGTGGAGAATGTGAATAAGTCACTAGCTTAACTGAAGGTAGCAGTAAAGGTTCTCCTTGAAAGTTTGTATCATATATACATTTAGGTAAAATGGATACGGATGATCCAGAATCCACAGTTAGATCCACAAGGGCAGTAGCAGTTGACGTTTTCATTGTGATACTGCAACGGAGTCTATCTGCCGCTGAATGGTCACTTAAGTAAAGGATCTGAAGCTCAGGTAAGGGAACTTCTTGCACAGAGCATGTTTGCGGAGAACGGCAAACCCTGCAAAATGACCAGTCTTTTGACAGTTTTACATTTAGCAGAAGCAGCAGGACAGTTTTTATCATTTTCAAGATGCTTTTCAGATCCGCAGCGATAGCAAGTACGAACAGAGGTTGCAGGAGGCGCAGCAGCTTTAGGTTGTGAAACTGGCAGAGGCTTGAAAGGTTTGTTGTGGCAGCGGCCAGCAGCAGACGCAGGTTTAGTGTGTAAAGTTTGTACCGGCACTGGTCTATCTCCCGAAATAAACTTTGCCTGCTCACCAGCAGCTTTAATTTGTGTAGCAATCATAAATAGCTTTATCCAAAGTCAAGACAGCTTCTAAAAGTAACTGTTCACATATGCGATGACTAACCACATGTTCCACCAACTGATCTCGTAACATTTCATCCAGTTTAGTGTCAAACTCACATTTAACTGCCAAGTCATGTAGTGCAGCTATGTACTGTGAAATACTTTCATTAGCAGCCTGGGTGCGTTTTCTAATAGCATGCCGCTCAGCAACAGCATTTCTACATGAGTGAGCTCATGAAACGCTAATGGCGTCTTATATTGACATACCTTGATTTGGAAGCATGTAAAACAATCTCTGACCTTCTGTTCCCAGACAATGAAGGAGAAGTGCTTTCTTGCGTGCTTCCGGCCATTCATCTCCTGAAGCACCAAGAACCAGCATGTAGTTACTAAACATTTTCAGCCACATTTCGAACGGTATAGCAGGTTCACTCGGACATGGCAGAAATGGCAGAGGAAAAGGAGTAGCAGCAACTGCCATTGTAGACCAGTAGAAGCAAGTAAGTATTTCGTCGCCAATTTGTTAAGTTGTCAGAGGATAAAATGAAGAGACTAAGTGCCAAAAGTTTAAGATTTAATTCAAGAACTGGGAGCAACAACAGGAAAACAATTAGTCCTCCGAACTCTCTCATTTTCGTAACACTCTCTTTATCCCTCTTCACTATCTCCACCTAGTAGCCAAAGTCAGAACATAACACACCCTTCCTTACATTGAAAGCAGAATAGGTGACACCCCTCACTGTCAATACAAGTTCTCATTCAACGTTTCTCTGCAGATACAATGGTGCATATTTCTAAAACAACAGACAAATGTCACTGAGCCTAAATTAAGTTATTATTAGAAGTTCAGGGCTCAACTGGAGGTAGCCATTGCAATCTAGTGGTTATGGTGCTTGACTGTAAGTTACAAGGTTGCCATTTCAATCTCCGACCTAACTTACTGTAAAACTCTCTTCAAGTCACTTGACCTGCTCATGTACCGTTAATTTCTTATGTTGTATTCTAGCTCTGCACTTCGGGATGGTGTTCACAATTATAAAATAAATAGTATCTGTTTTATTCATTATATAAAGTGATGCTTAGTGGCCACGGCCTACCTGCTGGAAACAAGCCTGGAAATAATGAAAAATGACTTAAGAACATTTATGTTAGGTAGAATACCTAGGGGCTGGGTGGTCTTTTGGCCTTGGTACCCCTGCAGATTGTTTTCTTCTCCAGTTTAACTAGAGTTTTTGTTGTTTTTTCTGTCCTTCTGGCCATCTGACCTTATCAGACTCATCTTTAGAGACTAAGAATACAATATTATATATTAGACTCAATATTTTTAATAATTGTCTATTTTATTTAATTAAATTTTTATTAGTTAATTTTGTGTAACATATTTGTTATTATTCTTAGCTATTTTAATTTGTTTTTCTTTTCTTAAAACTATTTCCTTGACAACTTGTAAATCACTTTGAGATATATTCTGTGTATAAAAATGTAAAAAAGCAGGGGTTCCTTGTAGATCGCAAAGGTAGTGCAGGTAGATCGCATTACATTCCAAAAATTTTTTTTTAAACGTTAGTCTATCACTGGGGTGCCCAATGTGTTGATTGTGATCAACCAGTAGATCTCAAAGGTAGTGCATGTAGATTGCGTTGTATTCAAAAAAAATTTTTTTTTAAACGTTAGTCTATCATATATCCTCCCTATGGCATTTGTCACTTGATTGACATACAGGGCGGCCAGTCTGAGATCTCCTTTCTTCTAACATGCCGATCACCCTTCACGCACAATCAAACATGCGAGCTACTGCAAAACTCCGGCTGTGAACTAGTTAGCCTTCCAATTTACAGTGCATCCGCAAAGTATTTACAGCGCATCACTTTTTCCACATTTTCTTATGTTACAGCTTTATTCCAAAATGGATTAAATTCATTTTTTTCCTCAGAATTCTACACAAAACACCCCATAATGACAATGTGAAAAAGTTCACTTGAGGTTTTTGTTAATTTATTAAAAATTAATTAGAAATCACATGTACATAAGTATTCACAGCCTTTGCTCAATACTTTGTCAGTGCACCTTTGGCAGCAATTACAGCCTCAAGTCTTTTTGAATATGATGCCACAAGCTTGGCACACCTATCCTTGGCCAGTTTCACCTATTCCTCTTTGCAGCACCTCTCAAGCTCCATCAGGTTGGATGGGAAGCGTCGGTGCACAGCCATTTTAAAATCTCTCCAGAAATGTTCAATCGGATTCAAGTCTGGGATCTGGCTTGGCCACTCAAGGACATTCACAGAGTTGTCCTGAAGTCACTCCTTTAATATCTTGGCTGTGTGCTTAGGGTCATTGTCCTGCTGAAAGATGAACGGTCGCTCCAGTATGAGGTCAAGAGCGCTCTGGAGCAGGTTTTCATCCAGGATGTCTCTGTACATTGCTGCAGTCATCTTTCCCTTTATCCTGACTAGTCTCCCAGTTCCTGCTGCTGATAAACATCCCCACAGCATGATGCTGCCACCACCATGCTTCACTGTAGGGATGGTATTGGCCTGGTGATGAGCGGTGCCTGGTTTCCTCCAAATGTGACGCATGGCATTCACACCAAAGAGTTCAATCTTTGTCTCATCAGACCAGTGAATTTTTTTTCTCATGGTCTGAGAGTCCTTTTGGTGCCTTTTAGCTAACTCCAGACGGGCTGCCATGTAACTTTTACTAAGGAGTGGCTTCCGTTTGGCCACTCTACCATACAGGCCTGATTGGTGGATTGCTGCAGAGATGGTTGTCCTTCTGGAAGGTTCTCCTCTCTCCACAGAGGACCTCTGGAGCTCTGACAGAGTGACCATTGGGTTCTTGGTCACCTCTCTGACTAAGGCCCTTCTCTCCCGATAGCTCAGTTTAGATGGCCGGCCATCTCTAGGAAGAGTCCTGGTGGTTTCAAACTTGTTCCACTTACGGATGATGGAGGCCACTGTGATCATTGGGACCTTCAAAGCAGCAGAAATTGTTCTGTAACCTTCCCCAGATTTGTGCCTTGAGACAATCCTGCCTTGGAGGTCTACAGACAATTCCTTTGACTTCATGCTTAGTTTGTGCTCTGACATGAACTGTCAACTGTGGGACCTTATATAGACAGATGTGTGTCTTTCCAAATCATGTCCAATCAACTGAATTTAGCACAGGTGGACTCCAATTAAGCTGCAGAAACATCTCAAGGATGATCCAGGGAAACAGGATGCACCTGAGCTAAATTTTGAGCTTCGTGGCAAAGGCTCTAAATACTTATGTACATGTGGTTTCTCAGTTTTTTATTTTTAATAAATTTGCAAAAACCTCAAGTAAACTTTTTTACATTGTCATTATGGGGTGTTGTGTGTAGAATTCTGAAGAAAAAAAATGAATTTAATCCATTTTGGAATAAGGCTGTAACATAACAAAATGTGGGAAAAGTGATGTACTGTGAACCCTTTTAAAGTGTTTGTTTAAATTTTACCCCATCATCCCAATTCAACTGCAAAAATATTAAATCCATGCAGCACCACTTGGTATCATCCATGAGACAAACAGGGACTCTGACTCAAGCACTACAACTACCATCATGCCCTGCAGGTATTCACATGTTTAATAATGTCCTGGGATGCTGCCATCTAGCTGAAGGGGGATAAACACATTCCAAAAAAGGAGTCTTCCCTCACTGCTCCTTTGTTCTGTCCTCTCATTCGGGTAAGCTGACTTTTCTCTAGTCAGGATGCCCCATAATCCATCCTAGCACTTACAATAGATAACAAAGCAGTTCAAAAATGATACTGCATAGGGAGGAAGATTTCTGGGTACATCATTTTATTTTATTTATTTATTTTTTATTTATATATTTTTTGCCTTCCCCATTCAATCCTTAGCAAGATTAACACCCATTATAAAAGTTCAGGGATTGAATGTCAGACAGATTGCACATAACCTTTTACAAGTTTGGCATAGCAACCCACCAACAGCTTTTGTTTGCCTTTTCACAGTTCAAAGAAGTGTTCATAAAGAGCCATCTAAAACTTTAACTACAGGTTGTTTGTTAAAGGAAAGCACCTTAGCTTAATGCCAAATTTCTTTTTCAGAAGACTGGAAAAATTGGATTCCTGGTCGCCTGTGTATGCATGCAGACTTAATATTTTGGATGAGACACCAACAATACATTCAAAGAAACCATGTATACACACACATACCCCTTCAATCCAATTGTAAATTTATGCAGATTCAACCAACCAAGATTTCTCTGATCATTTTTTTTGTATCAGTATACTGCTGCTGGATTATGTGAATTTCCCCTTGGGATTAATAAAGTATCCATCCATCCATCCAACTATCTATCTATCTCTGTAGAACAAAAGCTATAAGATTTGATGTTACCCTTTTACCACAATACCATATACAGAACTGTATGCAAGTTTAGACTGCACTAAGTATGTACTGTATACAGAGACTCCATGTTTTGTGTTTTTAGTAAATATACTGGAGAAGAAACAATGAGAGCTAATGTAATGTCTAGAAAATTGCACTAAGTTCTCTATCTCTGCCTGGTAACTTGAAGTTTGCTGGTTCGAATCCTGGTAGTGACTGAAGGAATGCTACTTTATTGGGCCTTTGACTAAGGCCCTTAACCTGCAATTGCTTAGGGGGCTCTGTACAAATAGCTGACCCTGCGCTCTGACCCCAAAACTCCCTGAAGTGTAAGTTGGGATATGCAAAAAATGACGAATTCCTAATACATGAAATTGTATATTAGGTCAGGTCAGGTTGAGGAGTATTCACTAGTACAGCGTGTTGCCGCACCCACCACACAATGAAGCAGTTTGGGATCCTGGTTGGCAACCCACAAGGCAGACATGTGGTCCAGTCACCACTCCCTGGGAATGACCATCCCCTTGGCCTGGACCAGCTGGTTGGGTCCTCAACAATGAGGATTCTGTGAGCCGGATCACCTTTGGGGAATCACGCAACATGGCCATAGTGCCATAACTGACTCTCCCTCACAATGCAGCTAATGTGCCTCATTTGGGACTCCGTGAGCAACCCCTCATTCGACACAAAGTCAAACCAGAGGTACACAAGGATTCTCCGAAGAGAAACAGTACCGAAGGAGTCATTCATCTCAGGTCACTGGATAGCGTCCATGTCTTGCAATCATATACTGTAGCAAAACAGGAAATACCAGGATTCTAAAGACTTGGACCTTCATCCTTTTGCATAGACATTGGGAGTGCCACACACCACTTTCCAGTGATTTTATGACCCCCCATGCTCTCCCAAACTGTCTACTGATTTCATAGGAGAAGTCACCAGAAACATGAATGTCGCTGCTGAAGTAAATAAAGCTCTTGACAAGGTCAACACTCTCTATGCAGACAGACACTCTGCTGATGGCTGTGACCAAGAGGTCATTGAAGGCCTTGATCTTGGTTTTAATCCAGGACACTCACAAGCCCAGACAATCAAACTCCTCGCTCATTCTCTGATCAGAGCTTCAGGCAGTGTGTGGCTGTTACCAAGGACTAAGTGAATGCTGTGATCACTTTTGATTCCATAATTGGAATCAAGCAACCATACGAAGGTGAAATTTAGTCAGGTAGGCAAAGAAACATGCATGGAAGGAAAATAATCAACAATATTTGTTTCTTTATTACAGGGTTGCCCACACTTTTTTGGCTTGCGAGCTAGCTGACCAGGTGACCAGGTGAAAATGATCTACCTACATTAAAATGATATATTATATATATATATATATATATATATATATATATATATATATATATATATATATATATATATATATATATATATATATATATATATATATATATATATATATATATATATATATATATATATATATATATATATATATATATATATATATATATATATATAACCGGATTCCAAAAAAGTTGGGACACTATACAAATCGTGAATAAAAACTGAATGCAATGATGTGGAGGTGCCAACTTCTAATATTTTATTCAGAATAGAACATAAATCACGGAACAAAAGTTTAAACTGAGAAAATGTATCATTTTAAGGGAAAAATATGTTGATTCAGAATTTCATGGTGTCAACAAATCCCAAAAAAGTTGGGACAAGGCCATTTTCACCACTGTGTGGCATCTCCCCTTCTTCTTACAACACTCAACAGACGTCTGGGGTTTGAGGAGACCAGTTTCTCAAGTTTAGAAATAGGAATGCTCTCCCATTCTTGTCTAATACAGGCCTCTAACTGTTCAATCGTCTTGGGCCTTCTTTGTCGCACCTTCCTCTTTATGATGCGCCAAATGTTCTCTATAGGTGAAAGATCTGGACTGCAGACTGGCCATTTCAGTACCGGATCCTTCTCCACGCAGCCATGATGTTGTGATTAATGCAGAATGTGGTCTGGCATTATCTTGTTGAAAAATGCAGGGTCTTCCCTGAAAGAGATGACGTCTGGATGGGAGCATATGCTGTTCTAGAACCTGAATATATTTTTCTGCATTGATGGTGCCTTTCCAGACATGCAAGCTGCCCATGCCACACGCACTCATGCAACCCCATACCATCAGAGATGCAGGCTTCTGAACTGAGCGTTGATAACAACTTGGGTTGTCCTTGTCCTCTTTGATCCGGATGACATGGCGTCCCAGATTTCTAAAAAGAACTTTGAATCGTGACTCATCTGACCACAGAACAGTCTTCCATTTTGCCACACTCCATTTTAAATGATCCCTGGCCCAGTGACAACGCCTGAGCTTGTGGATCTTGCTTAGAAATGGCTTCTTCTTTGCACTGTAGAGTTTCAGCTGGCAACGGTGGATGGCACAGTGGATTGTGTTCACTGACAATGGTTTCTGGAAGTATTCCTGAGCCCATTCTGTGATTTCCTTTACAGTAGCATTCCTGTTTGTGGTGCAGTGTCGTTTAAGGGCCGGAGATCACGGGCATCCAGTATGGTTTTACGGCCTTGACCCTTACGCACAGAGATTGTTCCAGATTCTTTGAATCTTCGGATGATGTTATGCACAGTTGATGATGATAAATGCAAAGTCTTTGCAATTTTTTGCTGGGTAACACCTTTCTGATATTGCTCCACTATCTTTCTGTGCAACATTGTGGGAATTGGTGATCCTTTACCCATCTTGGCTTCTGAGAGACACTGCCACTCTGAGAAGCTCTTTTTATACCCAATCATGTTGCCAATTGACCTAATTAGTGTTTATTGGTCTTCCAGCTCTTCGTTATGCTCAAATTTACTTTTTCCAGCCTCTTATTGCTACTTGTCCCAACTTTTTTGGGATTTGTTGACACCATGAAATTTTGAATCAACATATTTTTCCTTTAAAATGATACATTTACTCGGATTAAACGTTTGATCTGTCATCTACCTTCTATTACAAATAAAATATTGACATTTGCCATCTCCACATCATTGCATTCAGTTTTTATTCACAATTTGTTTAGTGCCCCAACTTTTTTGGAATCCGGTTTGTATATATAGTGAGTATACTTTATACATAAAATATATGTTGACGTACCTTGCATAACTGAATAAACACAATAACAATTCAATACATTTATGGACACTACAGTTTTTGGATTTAATAATCTTCATGTGGGAAAAGGCTGACTCGCATAAATAAGTAGAGCCAAATAATGCAGTCAAGGAGCTTTTAAATTCAGCTGAGTGAAAAATGACGGCTGTCCAATTAACTGCGATTTTAATTCCCTATCCTTTCTCTTTCTCAGATCGCTTTTCGGAAGGAAGTCAGTTTCGTAGTTTTTATGAACAGTGCAAAAGTGTCTTTCCACATTTTCCTTCCTTCAAAAAATAGATTGACAGATCAGACAAACACACTTTGATTGTGACATTGTGAGAGAAACAAATTCTCTTCTAATTCCACATAAAGCCCATATCCTCTCCAAACATTTTTTTTAAATCCATTCTTTAGTTGATACACAGTGCATCCAGAAAGTATTCACAGCGAATCACTTTTTCCACATTTTGTTATGTTACAGCCTTATTCCAAAATGGATTAAATTCATTTTTTTCCTTAGAATTCTACACACAACACACCATAATGACAACGTGAAAAAAGTTTACTTGAGGTTTTTGCAAATTTATTAAAAATAAAAAAACAGAGAAGTCACATGTACATAAGTATTCACAGCCTTTGCTCAATACTTTGTCGATGCACCTTTGGCACCAATTACGGCCTCAAGTCTTTTTGAATATGATGCCACAAGCTTGGCACACCTGTACATGTGCTTTCTCAATTTTTTTATTTTTAATAAATATGCAAAAATCTTAAAGTAAACTTTTTTCACGTCATTATGAGGTGTTGTGTGTAGAATTCTGAGGAAAAAAATGAATTTAATCCATTTTGGAATAAGGCTGTAACAAAAAAATGTGGAAAAAGTGATGCGATGTGAATACTTTATGGATGCACTATATATATAAAACATTCAGAGGTGCAGATTAGGATTGAGTTTCATATTTACTTTATGTTGGGTATTTAGTTATATTATTTGGAAGAATAGATGGTAATTTTGCTGTTAACACTGTGTTATAAACTTTAAGGATAATTACAGACATTTATTATTAACATCAATTTGGAATCTACTGTAGTATACACTCTTAAAAATAAAGGAGCCACATCCCCATTCCAAGGGGAACAATTTTTGGTTCCCTAAAGAACACACCACATAAAGGTTCTAGGAAGAACCTTTATTTATTACGATCCATAACATGTTCTATACATAGTCATGAATATATGTTTACAGATTTATGAAATACCAGTTTGTTCATGGTTTTAAAAAGCCTATTGTTGTATACATTACACCAGGCTAAGTTCAAGTTTTCTTGATTTCATAGTATCCTGCTATACATAAAATATTTCTATCTTCTCTTTTAAAACCCAAAGAACCAACTTAATATGCAAAGAGCCCTTCCCAAAAACAAAATGGTTCTTTATCAAACTATGCTCCTATGAAGAACCATACAACCCAGTGAATTGCCATTGAAGAACCATCATTTTAAGTGTGTAGAAAGGAATCTCTTACCTACAAACCAGCCGTCATCACACATTTCAATAACCTGTACAATGTCTCCTTCCCACAGCTCCAGTTCATCACTGTTCTGGGGGGTGTAGTTATAAATGGCTCTAAACCTGGAAAGTTTTGAAAAGAAATTTGGTTATTGCCCAGCAGTAGCAAATTCCATAGATATTTCCATTAGTCCCATGGACCCCTGTTTCACTGTACATCTGTTTTTAGTCTGATCTTGACTCAGAACATTTCTGTGGTTTTAACTGGAAAAATACTCTGGTACCTGTTCTAAATAGCACTTTAATATCTGGTACTCAATCATTACATAAAGTGATCTGTGGATCGGTTTGCATTCATCACTGGTAACATCACATATTAGCTGTTAAGACAGTGAAAACAGTCCTTGTTGGGTAGAAAGCAGTGTAGCAAAATATCCTAATATAGTATAAAATACAATTTTACAATAATTAACTGACATTCGCAACCATATGTAAAACCATAGTGACAAAATGAGCTAATTTATAACACTTTTATTTCATAAATAAACTGTAGAGAAGGATACAGAAAAGGCAGCAGTCAAAATACACATAAGCAGAAAGTAGAATGAGAACCACTGCTACCATTTGCATTCTGGCCAAATATGCCTTCCCTATCTGTCTGGTAAGGTGCCCACCAGTAGTACTCCATGAAAGCACTCCCCTACTCACTCATAGTCTCTCTCTCTAGTATGCTCAGACCCTGACATCAGTCTCCTACAGACTGCACTCACCTGGCCCCTAGCATGTAGACAGCTGTAAATCTCGTCGGGCAGCCCCTTTCTTCCTACTGCCAGTGTGGTTTCCCTCTCTTTCTCCCTCTCTATCCTGAAGACTTTCTGCAGAACTAAAGTCCAATCCTGTATCAACATGCGTATAAATATTTAGATTTATATGGAGTGAACACAAGGGGGCAGCAGAAAGCCATGAACCACAGACACACATATACAGCACATGATGGATGTGATAAAATAAAGAATATTTATTCACAGCAAGCAGCTTCCGCAGACTTTGCTCCAATAATAAGCCACAATATAAAAGATCAAATGAATTCTTTCTCATCTCTACTTCCTGTTGAGCGTTGCCTGCTGCCTCCTGACTCTGACTCCCAATGGAACACTCAACGGGATGCTTTCTTTTAAGCCTGACCCATGAATGTTTCTGCCACTGTGCTGCGTCTCCCTAGAAGCACTTCCAGTCTATAAAGAAATTAGTGAGGTCATCCCTGACAGGAGTTTCTACCGACACCCAGGGACCCCAACAGGCTACACTTCCAGACTCCAACTCTCAAGCACTCCTGTGGGTGTTTCGACTGGGCTGCCACAAGAGGACCACTGGCACCAGCTGTATGAGGAATGGAACCGCTTCCAAGTTCCTGCTTCAGCTGGTCCATCCATTATTTTATATCGGCTGGGCACAAAGTTTTTGCAACTTTATTAAAAATAAAAATTTGAGAAAGCACATTTACATAAGTATTCACAGCCTTTGCCATGAAGCTCAAAATTGAGCTCAGGTGCATCCTGTTTCCCCTGATCATCCTTGAGATGTTTCAGCAGCTTAATTGGAGTTCACCTGTGGTAAATTCAGTTGATTGGATATGATTTGGAAAGGTACACACTTGTCTATATAAGGTCCTACAGTTGACAGTTTATGTCAGAGCACAAACCAAGCATTAAGTCAAAGGAATTGTCTGTAGACCTCCGAGACAGGATTGTCTCAAGGCACAAATCTGGGGAAGGTTACAGAAAAATTTCTGCTGCTTTGAAGGTCCCAATGAGTACAGTGGTCTCCATCATCCGTAAGTGGAAGAAGTTCGAAACCACCAGGACTCTTCCTAGAGCTGGCTGGCCATCTAAACTGAGCGATCGGGAGAGAAGGGCCTTAGTCAGGTAGGTGACCAAGAACCCGAAGGTCACTCTGTCAGAGCTCCAGAAGTCCTCTGTGGAGAGAGGAGAACCTTCCAGAAGGATAACCATCTCTAAAGCAATCCACCAATCAGGCCTGTATGGTAGAGGGGCCAGACGGAAGCCACTCCTTAGTAAAAGGCACATGGCAGCCTGCCTGGAGTTTGCCAAAAGGCACCTGAAGGACTCTCAGACCATGAGAAAAAAAATTCTCCGGTCTGATGAGACAAAGATTGAACTCTTTGGTGTGAATGCCATGTGTCACGTTTGGAGGAAACCAGGCACCGCTCATCACCAGGCCAATACCATCCCTACAGTGAAGCATGGCGGTGGCAGCATCATGCTGTGGGGATGTTTTTCAGCAGCAGTAACTGGGAGACTAGTCAGGATAAAGGGAAAGATGACTGCAGCAATGTACAGAGACATCCTGGATGAAAACCTGCTCCAGAGCGCTCTTGACCTCAGACTGGGGTGACAGTTCATCTTTCAGCAGGACAGCGACCCTAAGCACACAGCCAAGATATCAAAGGAGTGGCTTCAGGACAACTCTGTGAATGTCCTTGAGTGGTCTAGCCAGAGCCCAGACTTGAATCCAATTGAACATCTCCTGGAGAGATCTTAAAATGGCTGTGCACCGACGCTTCCCATCCAACCTGATGGAGCTTGAGAGGTGCTGCAAAGAGGAATGGGCGAAACTGGCCAAGGATAGGTGTGCCAAGCTTGTGGCATCATATTCAAAAAGACTTGAGGCTGTAATTGCTGCCAAAGGTGCATCAACAAAGTATTGAGCAAAGGCTGTGAATACTTATGTACATGTGATTTCTCAATTTTTTTATTTTTAATAAATTTGCAAAACCCTCAAGTAAACTTTTTTTACATTGTCATTATGGAGTGTTGTGTGTGAAATTCTGAGGAAAAAATGAATTTAATCCATTTTGGAATAAGGCTGTAACATAAGAAAATGTGGAAAAAGTGATGCGCTGGGAATACTTTCCTGATGCACTGTATATACAGTATATATACACATTGTTTCCCATTTATAAGGGAGAAATGCCAAGCACCAAGCACAGTACAATAAGCACAGCAATGGGCACTGCACTTTCTTTTCTTCTTTCTCTCTGTTGCTCTTTTTGTCTCCACTCCTCCTCCTCTTCGCTCCTGGAATGAAGGCAGGCAGCTCCCTTTATGCTACATCTGAGAGTGCTACAGGTGGCTCATTACTGAGGTCTGGAATCAATCCCAGGTTTGGTGAAAGTCCAAAGTAAGGCTGTACAGCTTCCATAGCTCCCTCTGGCAGCATCCCTGGAACCTAACAGGGCTGACCGACAAATACCAATTCCCATACAGCCCTGTGGAAATCTGAGGTGCCATTGTAACCCAGGGAGGCTGCCAAGTAGCAGTTCAGGTTAGATAGCACCCTTGAAAAGCCATCTCCACCTGTCCTTCCTTTAAGGAGGTGTCTCAGCCAGTACAAGATGCCAGCCATCCCTCGTAATATAATGAATTAAGCATTTGCCTAGGGTGCAGATGATGAGGGATGGGGAAACCCAGCTACACGGGTTAGCTACCAAACAGTCGATTGCTGCACTAATAAGCTGGGCCTAGGATGCAAATTAACCTAGTAATGGCACTGTATATATATGTATATATTGTGATGGATGCCACAGCATTACTGATATCTTGGCTAAAGTATTGAGAACCTGACATGGCTGAGATGCCCATGCTGTGGAAGGATGGGGGAGACAGGCTGTGAAGGGCATTGTCTCCCCTGAACTGCTAGGTGATACCCCACCGGGTTATTGTGCCTTCACAGATTTCCACAGGGCATATGGGGAATTGTAGTTCACTGCCTCAGCCCTGTTGCTGAACTTATGTCTGAGCCTTTGTAATACATCTTCTTATATAATACGTTACCGTGGCTGTTCGTTTGTCTGTCCAGGATTTTAAATCACCTGTAGCTTGCAAGCCGTTTCACCTATTGACCTGAAATTTGGTACACTTATACTATATGACGTCTACTATCTGCTTTTGGGGTGATGATTTTTATTACTCTTTTTATTTTTATTTTATTGTAGAATCAACCCTCGGCAGTGCGCAGCAGGGTGGCCGTGCGGCACATACGTACCTGCATCGTTCTCATTCCCTACCACCTTCGCAGTCACTTCCCCTACCTCTTCATATCTTTAATCATTCTTGAGGCAGATTGTGGCACTTAATTGAAAAATTAAGAAAAACGTACAAAGTAATTGCAACACAAAAACTAACTTAGGTCAGTTTTAATGTGAAAACATGCAGACGAAAGAAGAGAAGCAGTGGGCCGCTAGGGTGGAGAAAAGGAGAGCTGCTCAGGAAGCAGCAAGCACATCAACCTTCGAGCAAACGAATGATAAATGTACAGAGAAAGAGAATGAAAACTATGAATGCTCAAGTCAAGTGTATGTGCCGTGACTGGTATACATACTGTATAATACACGGTAATGTAATTGAGCTACTGTATGCCAAACCCCTACTACCCAATCAGTAATTTCACTTCTACTGCAATAAATAGGTAAAATACACAGCTGATTATAACCCAGCAGTGCTTTAATATATCTCACAGCTGAATGCACTTTCTAAGGACAAAACTGATAAATGGGCTTTGATGACATTCTTAGTTGTTACTTGTAAAATAAATAAATAAACAACGTGTATTTTACAATCAGTGCTTTTTGCAAACTGTTTTCTCATTTACTGCATGCTTGTGATTTCCATCTTCTGTAATTCAGCCAGATCAGTTATTGAATAAAATAAAAAAGTTCAAGCCACCTGTTTCACATCCAATTGCTATTCTGGCATTAAAAAGTGATTACCTGTTTATCGGTATTACACATCACCAGGTGCATAAAGTTATTTTCCCAGTCACTTATTGTCTTTTAAGTGCATATGAATTTCATCTCAGATTAATCTACGATAACCAGAAACTAAACACAGTTATCAGATGCAGTGCCACACATTTCTAGCACAGATTACACTAAGTAAATTATAAGAACAGAGTAATGTGTTGGATATTGGTGCTAGAGTACTGTGTTTAATTCCAAACTTAGTCTGTGAGGCATTTGCACCATTTCCCTGTGTCTGAGGGAATTTCTTCAAGGAAATCCATATACCCTATAAACCTATCAATCTATACAGTGCTAATAAGTGCAGATAAGGTTGGTTGCTGACACTAGATTAGCATTGTATGAGTGAGTATAGGGGTGTATGCATCCTGTGATGGACTGGCACCCCGTTTAAAGCTGATTATGCCCAACCATGTACTGATTAAAGGAATTAAACAAATGAGTTGAATGAGTGAGTGAATATGTGTATGTGTGTGTGTGTGCTTTGGGACTTGTATCTTGTCAGGGATTATTTACTGTCTTATGCCCTATTCTGTCAAACAGGATCCAGCACCCCACCAATTTTGCTTTGGAATAAGCAGGTGAAGAAAACAAATGAAAACATTGAACCATTTGGCAGTACAAGTCATCTACTGTGCTTGGCTGTAGAATGAAACTGGTTGTTATGGGTGAGCAATCATAAAGGGGTATTATACTCACGGTTGTCGCTGAAGCTTCACAGAGTTATTTTTAGCTGGAAACTGTGTGGAAGGTACAGCCTTGAGAGCATCCATTGAACTAAATGACCCATTGCCTTGTAAATAGCTTGGACTCTAAAGGAAGAGAAAATACATTGATACTGAATACAGCTTGCTATTATATAATTTCAACAGTAGAATCATCCTGCTATGCACTGTAAATGCTTATTTACAGTGCTCAACATAAATGAGCACAACCCAAAAGATTTTTCAATGTTATCATTTGTCTTCCTTTTGAATGAATGCTTTCTATGGGATCCAATGTCATGAAACAGCCCAGCAAATCTGGTTTATTGGTTTGAATCAAATGTATTATTTTCTTATCCTAATGATGCTGGTGACCAAGCTTTTATGTTGTTAATAAAATGTTTAATACAACTCAGTTTTGTCCAAATTCTGCTAATTGTTCTGGTTATCACTGAGAAATGAATGAAAATCCTAATTATCAAGGAGGTGTACTCATGCGGAGTACAATAGCTTTACAACACAGATTCCCCATCTATCTGTGATCCTCTTGTGGCAATCACTTTAAATCTGAGCTAAGGAGAAATGTTTAACATTGGTGACAGACTCACTGGCTCCAGAGCTTTATGGTAATTAAATACTGACTTGAAAAGTACATGAATTACAATTGATAATGGGCACTGTAGCCTAGAAACATTATGGAGGTAATAAAGGGAATACAGGATATGGTGTTGATTTAGGACTCGGACTAAGATGGTATTTCAAAATTAATACTTATTATTTACTCCTTTATGTAATTTCAATTTTTGAGCATAAATGAATGAAAGATCTTTAAAAGTGATGAGGATTCTACTGTATATTTTGAAAGGGATGTCTTTTTAACCTTAATAAGTTAACCATAGTATAATATTAGATGTTACTATTAATACTAAAGAGATGATGCATATTCCAAATTCCATTATTCAGAAGACAGTTAATCAGAGAGGATCAACCATATATCCATCCATGATTTTCATACAGTATTTCCATTAAAGGTACACAGGAAGGTGAAACATATTTCAGAAGTATTGGACAAGATCCTATCCTCTTCAAGTACAGGGTACACTCAAATGGAGAATGTAAAAAGTCTATCCAGATAACCACTTGGTCTTAACTGATAACTGGTCTTTTGCATTCTAAGCCAGAAGTTCTACCCAGTGCATTAACATGTCAGATGGGGTTAAATATGGTATCTATTTCACATATACAGCATGAACTCACTCATGCACTTAAACACACTTGTACAGTCAGATAATCTAACTCATGTCTTTGGAATGAAAATCCATGAGGAAAGGGGGAACATGCAAATTTAATACAGAAGGTACAGTAACTCAGTGTTAACGCAGGACTATGTAGTTCTCCTTGAATTTGTTAACATTCATAATTCTTTTCAACTCATTTAAAAAAAGGAATTTTGTACTTAAATGATAAAATAGTCAAAACAGCAGAAGGCATACCCTTGCATTGCAATTGTATTCGTTCTACACATACTGACAAAGTACCAAACTCCAGGCATTTCTAGGTGTAGAGATCCGAGGAGTAATTTTGGAGTGAAAATGAAAGACTATTTTTAAACTGACATTGCTGTATACATCAGGCAGGCAGGAGGGCTGGTGGATGGATGGATAGATAGAGATAAAACATCCATTATAACTCATCATAAGTTATCTTATCTTACAGGGTTGGAAAACAACAGCATTGGTTACAATCATAGATTTGAGAATCTGCATTTGATTCTCTGTATGGTCATTATCTACGTGCAGTCTACATATTCTCAAAATGACTGTATGACTTTCCTCCAAGTCCTCAAACTTCTTCTCAAATTCTGTAGATAGGAGGAAGAAGGAAATAGGAGGAACATTCTTTCACATTAACTTCATCACTGACTAAACTGTTCCAAGATAAATAAATATAAAGATGGAGCAGTGCTTTGTCCATAGTTAGAGCTCACCTTTGTCTGCTTATGATCCATTAAGAGAGAAAAAAGGTTCAGTGACAGTTGGCTACATTTCATGGACAGTGGTTATTTTGTGGGATAAGTTTAACTTTGAAAGTAAATTTGGTAGGATGCTAACAATCATTCATGTATTTTTTTTTATCATACATTCATTAATACTTTGTTTATGCATGTGTGATTTGGACCATAACTACTGCCATCTAAATTAGTTTCTTCCTAGTTAAGGTTAAGCAAAGCTAGAGCATTACCTATCAAAAATAAACACAAAAGGTAGCATGTCCTCCTAGGGCAGGCAACACTTCATGCACACACACAGTCACTCCAACCAGACCAGTCAGAAATTGTCAGACATATTGACAGCATTGACTGTTTGAGTAGAACATGCAGATTTTTGCAGAAGGCCTGGAATCAATTTTTAAACAAATGACTATGAAACAGAACTACTGCTCCATCTGAGTACTTTGTTTGATTTACTGCTTTCCCAATATTGTATGCATTATAACATAAATGTTAGATTTCATTTGAACAGTAGATAAATAGAGAAACAGTTCTCTGGTTCCTTGTAATTTTGTCCACCCAACATACATAATTCCAAAACTGCTTCCCTTGCTCTTGGAGACCTTGACTCACTCTTTCCTGTTTATCTCAACACCCAATATCTCAAGTGTATCTCCAATTATTTTCTTGAAACAAATAAGACAAAAACAGAACTGCTTTCTCCATTTGTGTTGTTACTGTCAACCTACACACCCCCTGCTAGAATCTCCTGCTGGTGGGGAAGAACTCTGGGGAGAAAATTAAGAATTAAGAAGATAAGTCTCTTCATGTTAGGTTTGAAAATCTCACTCTTTAGGAAAGAATCAGAAGCCTGGAGGCCAAAGCATGAAGAACCAATAGAAGTCAAAGATTTCAATTCTATGTCAGAAGGAACATGGAGGACAGCATCTTCTGCTATCTCCCAACTCCCACATCCAAACTCAGATTGGCGTGCTGTTGTCAGATCTAAAAGAGGCAGAATCTAAAAATGAAATGGTGTTTAAACCCTAAGTTATAATTTTGTCAAATTCTAAAAACATTCAGGACCGCTGTTTTAAATTTATATCTCTATTGTCCTATCCTCGGGTTTGGTGAGTGTCCTCTAGTGGTTACACAATGCTGTATGAAAAGTGAACAAGACTTGTCAATACCTAAAAGTGCTACAACACCACTATCTTTTGATCGGCATGCTTTTATCACACCTATTGATTAATCCACAGTCAACAATAATGTCCAGAGACGCTCTCATCTTTGCTGATTTAATATCACCTTTACATTATCAGGATTTATCTTACTATTACCATGGTGTTAAAACCTTATTTAGGGAGTAATTCTAAGCCTTTTGAATGATCCCTAAAACCTTCTTGTGGTATTCATGCCATTTATTATTATTGCCAACCTTATTGAAAAACATTCTATCTAATATGTTCAAAGAGCCAAACTATGCTAGAGATCAATGATTAAATGGCCTTCTGTGAGACACCAGAATGAACCCATTCCAATGAAAATGGATTTTAAGTATAAAGTATAATGCAGTTGAACTCCTGTGCTCTTTAAAGAAGTCTGAGAGTTTTTTTCTTACATTACAGCATCAATATAATTCAATGTTAATATTATTTTCATATCTCACTATTGGTCACCCACCTGGGTTGGCACTGTAGGTTGTTGAGAAGCAAGTGATGAAGGAGATATTGGCCCCTGTTGTGATTTTACATTTTCTGGCAACGTAGTTTTGACTTGTGGGATTGTAGTCTCTTGCTTGGATAAAAACTGTTGTCCTGATATTGGTGGGCCTGTCCTCTGGTGGGAAGAAGAGTTGTGATTGGATATCTGTGCTGTAGGCCTGGGTTGGCCAACAGTCAAAGCAGTCGATGGTTGAGGCAATGTTGATTGTGTTGAAATTGAGTGCAAAGAAGATCTGGGTGGACCAGAGGCAAGGTGATTGACATGTTGGTCAGGAGGAGGAGGAGGAGGAAACTTTGACGTAGGTGATTTAAGAAAACCGGGACTGGAGCAAGACTGAGGGAGATGATTAGTCAAAGATATGGAGGTTGGGGACTCTGAAATATTCCAAGAGGCAGGAGGGCTAGGAAGAGATGGAGAGCGAAGGGTTGGGGATTGTAGGGGGATAGATGGGGTGAGTTGATGAGGACTGAGCGAGGTAGAGACAGGCTGGATCGCTGTAGGTGATAAAGGGTAATCATCACAGCTCTTTGTCACTGGCATCTTTACAATCTTCACATAGCTAGCAGGAAAGATGCCCTGTCTTGAAGTGCCAGAAATCTTCCCATCTAGCCAGTTGTCATCAACACGGCGAATCAGACAAATTTGTTCCCCCTAGGAAATAAAAATTCAGGTAATTATAAAAATGACAACATTTTTCTAAGTGAGCACTGGAATGAAGGATGAACATTTCTTTCAGTTCAACTTTTCGTGTAGAAGTAAACAGCAAATTCTATTAGGTGAGAGATAGATAACCAGCATCGTAAACCTTATTAAGGAGTTGGAGTATTACATACTAAATATGTACTTTCGTTTTACACAAGGTCTAATGTAAATATTTTCAGAGCCAGTAGGAAGATCAGGGTCAGGTGTCAACTAAACAAAAGTAAAATCCTCTGTGATCTGACAAGATAATTCTGTAGGAAGTTCAGGCAAATACCCAAGTCCCTGAGATATGACTGGGTAACATTTCAAAGAGACTGTGAGGTTTAACAGGATCAGGCGGCAAGGCTCTTTTAAGATCAGGTATTGAGAACTGGTTGGATGAGAAACTGCAGATATAGTATATAGCTGTAGGCCATGGCAACTGCCAGGAGTGGATTACAGTGAAGTTTTGTAAGCTGACAAGGAACCATCAATACAAATAGATTTGGATGTACTAGTTGCCAAAATTGTGAGGAATTCAACACCCAATTCAAATTGGGTAAAGTGTCAAAGCTGTAAGGTCTGACAGATCTGGCACTAAAACGTAGTTAATTTCCAGTTTTAAAGCATGAAGCAACTAACCTTCTGGAAGGACAACACCCCAAAATGGACACAAGGTACTGTGAACTACTAATATCTGATGCTGGCATTATATAATTCACTGTCTCTGAAATCTAGCACAGACCATCTCCAATGCAGAGTTAAAGGTACAGTAAACCAAACAAGTAAAAAACCTGACCTTGCGAAAAGACATCTCCACTGGCAGATCTCCCTTGAAGTTAAAGAGAGCAATCGCCTCTCCATACTCCAGCACTTGCAGGGTGGGTAGTTTGATAGGCGTTGGCTTCTCAGAAGCAGGAATTATCTACAAAAGCAAAGACAACAGATTTTTTTTTTTTTGCATTGTAATGCCAAGATCTAACACAGGAGGGCACTCCTTCCTCAATTATCAATTTACAGTATTGGATTTCTCAAGAAGATGAACGGAGTAGGGATTACTTCCTTTTCACATTCCTTTTCGCTGTAGTGGCACATCCTATGTTCAAATCCCTAATGCTTACCTATTAAGTGGTCAACCAGTCAGCTTCTATACATATGGGGATGCTTGTGAGGTCTGCTGAAGAATGATGTCCGGTGATGCTACCTCTGCGGAGTATCAAATCTCAATCCAGACTCTGTTCATGTATTAGCAGTTAGAATTGAGCAGCTTGCCTCAATTTGAAATTCTGACTCTCTCAATGTGTTTAAGAAATGTTGGAAGACTCTCCTGTTTGGTGAATTTCTGTCTAACTGGTTAGCTTTTTGAGACAAAGGAACTGCAAGCAGCTTGTATTTTATTTCTGAGCTCTTCACTAGTGAGGATCAATTTTGTACGCTTGTCCTGTAACACTTGTTTCCAAACAGTCCCCCCGTCCTGATGTTCACTTGATTATTTTGAACTTTGGATAAAAGCCTCTGCTAAACAACTAAGCCTTGGTCTGGATTAAGCAGGTTAGGAAATTACATGATATGATCTGCTTTCATACAAACATAGCAACAAAAAACTGCATTAGATACATTGTGATATTTAAAGTTTATCATAAATTGATTATTTTTTTTCCAAATTGAATTTAGTAGAATTACAATTTTAGTTCCTTGTATGTCAAAAGCTTATACAGTACACCATATCACCATAGCAAATCAAGAATCTGCTACTTAACAGATCAAATTAAATTCTACAGTCAGAGGTGAAAAAAGTAGACAATGACCATTTCTATATTCAACTGTTGCTGAAACTCTATTTAATATAAAGTTGCTATATAAATAAAATGTATTATTATTATTATTATTATTATTATTATTATTATTATGTCTACAGACCTCAACATAACTCTCTGGGAAGATTCCCACCATCCCATGATGCTCCCCTTCCAGCCAATTAGCATCCACCTGCCTGTGGATATACACCACATCTCCCTTTCGGAGAGTCAGCTCCCTGTAAGAAAAAAAGTTTATGGCGCTCAGGTTAAGAAAACTATGGCTGTAGGCTGGGTCCATAATTACACAATTTTGTGTATATGGAAAAACTTCAGATTCTTCTTAGAAAGCCATGAAAAGGCAAAGAGAAAGCCCTGGTCATAGACATTCATGTCCATATTGTACACTTCACTATCATGAACCTGTTTTTCAGCCTAATTCCAATAGTAATTACCCATCTGCCTCCAATCTGTCCTCTCATTATAACAGAAATGGTACATAACCTAACAGCTAGTGGATCTTTCTCCCTTCAGCTGTACTCCCCTACTTTGTACCCCTTTATTGTGAACCTGCCCCTTCAGCATAATTATGGTTATAAAAAATCCTTTGTGCTCTTCTGCTCTGTCTTCCCACTCAGCGACATTCTAGTAGTTAATGATTCTCTGTTCTAGTACTGAATGGAGTAGAGGCAGAGACCATGAGGTAATCTGAAAAAGCAAAAAAGCGTTTTAAAAGTAATTAGCCACTCATCTCACCAGTGCTCATCAGTTGCTGTTAGCCTAGTTTTTCTAAAACAAGTTGACATTTAAAGCATACCAAAGTGTCACATGGCACTGCAGGGCTGTGTATCTAAATATATATAAAGTACAATTATTTGTGTGTTGTAGCTGGCACTAACCTTACCTATATTTCTTTGATAAGGTTAAGTATCTCTGTCGGGGTCCCCAATTAGTGTTCATTTGCACAGAGCAATCATGACTTTAACTCTTTCAATTTTTTTTTACAGCACATACCCTTATTAAATGCCGCTACCAGTTTAGCGGTGTGTACTTACTTTGGTGATTGGGCAAGAAAGTCAAATTTGGCTCGGGCTGGTTTCATCTGTAGACACATATGAGAAGAGACAGATCATTATCATCTTACTCTTCTTACCCTTCAAATCTGTGTCACATTAGCCCTGTGAGAATTACATTTGGTTTAAAAACCCATTTTCAGTGTATGGAAACAAGAAATTAGTGAAAAGAATTAGAATTAGTAGCTCCAAAACATGTGATGACTTGCATCAGTGGTGTCAAACTCAGGACCTGTGGGCCAATCTCACCCTTGGTACTTTTTAAAACAGCCTGTTTAGTCAATTTTCAGAGCATGATACATACAGCCTATGATGACCTTTAGTTTCCTCAAGGATCTCCTTTAGCATGTATTTTATATATAGATTGTTTCTGTATATATTTTACATTACACCTGCCATTAAAATGTATCACTTGTGCACTGCAGCTGCTAACCTGAAGTTAAACTGGCCTCCCACAATGACCCAACAAGAACAAGTGAAAAGAAGGTGATATGCTACACTGCTATAAAGAACTTTAGTTTAGGATGATGCCAAAGATGTGACAGTCTTATGAAGGAGAAATAGTAGCTGAACTTGACATCTTGCCCTCGGGTGTCAAAGCTGGCCACCATTTGTGGTATAGCGGGTCCACAGCTCCGATCGAAATGGCCAGTTTTTAAATACTCACGGCATAAAGAGGGGGCGTGGTTATGTGGCCAGAGCAGTTCCGGGATGCTGCATGAGGCGGATGTTTCCTTGCTTATGTGCACAGGTGAGGAATCGTCCACATCTGTAATTGAAGCCAGGAACTGCTAATCACCACACCTGAGCCACATCCCCGTAATATATAGGAGAAGCATGAGGCAGAAGGGAGGAAAAAAGCAGCAGAAGAAGAAAGGACAGAGACAAAAAAAGTGAACGGAGGTTAAGGGAGTGAAACGCTGGAAGCGAAGGAGCTGGTGCATGAGCGAGCAAAAGCATGCTCGCTGTCGCGAGCAAAAGGCAGCTGAGCAGTGAGCCCTAGCAGGGTGTTTGGCCGGCACCCAGGGCAGTCAGTAGTGGTCGCTCCCACTGAGCATTTAGTGAGGAGCAGGTGCGACCGGAAGGATGATGGCTCGGCATATATGGCTGTGGGAGTCTGGGACTTGGGAAGTGAAAGCTCCAGTGTGAGCACCCTGGTCGCTGGCGAGCCCAAGTCATGGTCTGGTGGAGCCCACCAGCACCAAGGATTGGAAAGGCAAACAGATCAGCAGAAGACAGAGAAGGTCAGCTGCAGTTAGGGTACATATCCTGGTGCATAGCCTGGATGGGAGAAGCTGGGGAGTCACCAGTAGAAAGAAGGCACTGGGCTTTGTTTTTAAAAGGACTGCTTCCAGCCATTGTTTTAACCCTGTTTTTAACTGGATTTATTGGATTTTAACCTCCACATTTTTCACTTGTTTTTAATGGATTATTTATTTATTTATCTTTATGCACTGCACTTGTTTTTGGTTTTGTTTTAAATAAAAGTACTTTGCACATTTTGCACCATCCCCTTGCTTTGTTGTTGATATCTTCATTGTCCAGCTCATCTGGTTACATTACCAATGGTGTCGGGTGCAAGAGCTCCCAAACTGGAGACGGGAGCCTGAAGCAGAACCCATATTGTCACACCCTTTTGCTACGTACTTGACTGATGTCATTGCTCTACACAACTTATTTCTCTTTTTTGCTAACTTGAATGCCGTATGTGGACTAGAAGACGCCTTTGCATTTCAACTCATGTTAAATGTAGAAGCTATCAGTTTGTGATCAACCCTGAAGTTGGTCTCTGTGCTCCATCACCTGTGTGTTTATACCCATTTTTTAATATGGTCAAGTGCCATCTGATTGTGATGCACATTTGCTTTAACTAGAAATTCTTGCTTGTGTCCAGACTCTCACTTGTAAGCCTCACTAAAACATTGCGCAAGTAACAGCCAGGATATGCTACAAGGTATGCATGTTTGCCCACTTTCATACAATAATGGTGACCCTTAGGGATTAGAAGTGCTAGCCATTTACAGTAAAAAAAATGACTTCGGTAGGTTTCGTTCTATGCCTTGTTTCAAGGTCGCTGCTTGCAAGTTGTACTACACATACAAGATTATTTCGTAATTTTGAATATGGCACACCAAGGTGATGCATGCACGCTTGAGTGAGAATGTAGAATAATGAGCACAGGGGGGTGTGAAGTTTCCTTTGACTATAGTACCTGTAAGAATGGCAGCAGTGCAGTTTTTAGTTTTGTTTGTATAAGTTTATAGTTTTAAGTTAGCTGATTTAAGCATTTCTTTTTGATTAGTGTTGTGTCTTGTTTTAGGTGGCGTTAACTCCCCTCCTGAAACATTCATTGGTGTCTCCCTAGTCGGGAGACTTTGAGAGTTGGAAAGCTGTCTGTTATTTAAGCCCTGCGATGAAGAGAAGAGGATATTGATCGTCCTCACTCTGGAGAAGTTGTATTTAGCAAGAGAATGTAAGCATAATTGGAAGAGTAGCTGTGTGGCTCAGCAAATTGCTGCTAGTAGAGATACTGTAAATTAACCTCTTTTAAGCGAGTGTGAGCTACTGTTTTTTCTTTATTTAAAGAGGAGCTTTATTTTGTTTTCAGGCTATACCAGAGTCAGGACTGTTTTTTTAAAGGCATTTAGTACCCTTAAGGTTTACAAAAGGGGTAGACTTGTTATTTTATCAAATTTTGGCACCAGGATTTTTGTTTGCATTTGGGATATTTTTTTACTTTGAGGCACAGGCTTAGTGTTTCTGGGTCTCTTTTCTTCATTGTGTGTAGTTTTGCACCATGTCCAAGATCTGCCAAAGATTGTTATAATTAAAATCTTCCTTTTTTTTCAACTAATCTCTGCCTGCTTTTTGTGGTCATTGATGGTCCTGGTCAGTCCCGACAACTAACAGCACACCTGCTCCCACAGGTGGATTGTGACATGCAGACTTTATTTGTTCACTCAATGATGATTTTGGTCACATGGCTGCTGGTAGATTTCCTAACCCACTGTAATGTCCAACAAATGAAATGCTGAATAATAGGGAAGACAATTTCAAGAGATACACAAAGTAGAATATATGATTGTGAAGAACAAAGAGGTACCTTGTTTATAAAAACAATGCCGGTGGTAGTTGTTTGTTGGTGTATTCCAGGCACCATTGGTTATATAAAGTGTTATTCATGTCCCTCAGTTAAACTGAGTTTGACACCACTAACGTAAGTGATTTTACTTGTATTCCAAAAAGCACAAACAAAATATCATTATTCTCAGAATCTGTACAGTAGGTGCTTATGTGACCTGTTAGACCTGATCACAGTGATAGAGAATAATTACATATGACTAAAATAAATACAATAAACCAACTTTGGCACACTTAGCCATTCATTAAAGTTTCCGACACACAAAAGAACACAACAAGACTCTTTCAAGTGCAACCAATCAACCCAATGCATACAAATAATGACATAATGTATGTAGACTGCGGTGGGTTGGCGCCCTGCCCAGGATTGGTTCCTGCCTTGTGCCCTGTGTTGGCTGGGATTGGCTCCAGCAGACCCCCGTGACCCTGTGTTCAGATTCAACAGGTTGGAAAATGGATGGATGGATGGATGTATGTAGATGCTTAATTATCTCCCTTTCAGCACATCTCATTGAAGCAAATATCTAAATTGAATAATGAAATTCATACCTTAACAAAAACATTTGCGACAAGTTACCTTACCTTTCTCTCATCTCTTTTCGGTGGAAACTCCATAGTCTTCGTTGAGACACTCGAGAAATCTGTAGAGAGATCACATGAAATAAAATGAAACATGTGGTACATATAATTGGCTTCACTAAAGGAAACATTACACATCTTTTCAGAATGTTAGTAGAAGATTCTTTCCCAGTTCTGACTATTTATTTCTTGGAGAAAACAATCCTTGGATTAATAATTATAACAAGACTGCTTATTTAGCAACATCTCTTTAACCTTTACCATTCAAAATGATCTAGGGGAGGAAGGGAAACTCCAGCATATTATAAATAATTTAAGTACATGAGGAATTATTATGAAGAATTTATTTTCACAATTTCATTCATAAGTGCTTTTCTAAAAAATATCATGCAGCTAGTTCTCAAAGACTGTCTCTTTAAAAATCTCTTGTGAAATAAATGACTGAACATTATTAAAGATCTAGCTCCCATTGTGCAACTGTCCAGCACATCTCCTCCAAGAAAGATTTGACTTTGGTCATGAGCACAACCTCAAAAACATGAGGCATCTTTTGGTATTCCAGACTTATTTCATGGCGTTCATGTTAATGGAATAGGACCCTGTAGTATTTTCAGTGTACTGCAGTATAAAAGATATAATGTATATAGCGTAGAAAATTAAGAGAGCCTTCAAGTGGAGCTCAGTAAACACCATTGGATAAAAATGACATGGCAGGGCAAGAATGAATATGTGTGAGTGTGTGAAAAGAGGTCTATGGTGAAGCACAGTTTTAAATAAAAAATCTGGTACCCTGATGTGCAAGCTCTGAACAGGGCAGGGTTTGCACATGCTGGCGCTAGCTCCAAGGTTGATTGAGATTTTTTCTAATCGCACATTCATGTGCAGACACGAGCAAATCAGTCAGATGCCTCATTCACACTTCGGAGTAGGCGAATGACAGCACCTGCACCTACTCTGGCAGTATTAAGGGGACCCTTCATGGTAGAGAAGGGGAAGGAGGAGATCAGATCAAGAAGAACAAAGTGAGGCCAGACCCAAGATAGTACAAAGGTTATGGCAAGTGAAAGAGGTAGGACTGGGGAGGAGTCCATGTGATTAGAACTGAGGCAGGTGGTCGGGCGTATGACCCTAATAGAATGAGTGGCAGACCTACGCTCGATTGTAGGGCTGAGGAAGAGCCGCTCCTTAAAACAACTACAGAGAGGAGAGGGAGCAGCCCCATTGTATACCGTTTCCCTCTTGACGCAAACAGACTGGGTGAGGGAGACATGTATAGGGTTCAGATGAGAGTCCTTTGGGTACAGATGGACTGGCAGTAGGAACACGAACCCAAAATTTAAGGGATCACTGAACCAGCATCTCTTCATGCTGCAAAGTCCTGATGGTATAAGCTGAGGAGATGCCAGATTTTAGAGAGAAGCACTGGGGCTCATGTCTGCTTTTAGAAGAAGAACCTAGCTTTTAGTCAAGCATTAATCACCATCTATCCTAAACAAAATAAGGATGTATTACAATGTGCATTATACAGACCAATTTCACTTCTGAATAATGATGTTAAAATACTCTCCAAAGTCCTAGCTAGAAAAATAGAGAAAGTGCTGCCTTCAATAATATCACAAGATCAAACTGAATTTAGTAAAGGCCAACATTTAGCATCCAATCTTCGACGCCTGTTTAATGTAATATACTCACCCGCAAAGGCAAACATCCCAGAGATTTTATTATCCTTGGATGCAGAAAAAGAATTTGATATGACTGAATGGAACTACCTTTTCATTACATTGGAGAAATTTGGGTTTGGCCTGAACATTTGTGCATGGATCAAACTACTGCATACCAATCCAGAAGCTTCAGTTTGTATTAACAACATTAATTCAACATTATTCATTGATTACATCTTGCCTGAAGAAGGGGCCTGAGTTGCCTCGAAAGCTTGCATATTGTAATCTTTTTAGTTAGCCAATAAAAGGTGTCATTTTGCTTGTCTTTCCTCTACATTCATAATGGCTAACACGGTACAACACCCTAGTACTACAACATTAATTCATACTACTTTAAACTAGAACGTGGTACCAGACAAGTATGCCCCTTGTCACCACTACTTTTTGTAATCACCATTGAGTCACTGGCAGTTCACTGTCGAAATGCTTATAAGATAAAGGAGTTTATCAGAGAAGGACTTCAACAGAAAATTTCTCTATATGCAGATGATATGGTACTGTATATATCAGACCCTAAAAATACTGTGCCTGCAGTCCTAACAGCACTAACAGAATTTCAAAAGATCTCTGGTCTCATAATTAATTTTAGACTAAAAGTGTGCTCTTTCCAGTGAATTCTCAAGCACACAATATTAGATTGGACACCTTCCCTTTTATCATCGCAGATTACTTTAAATATCTAGGGGTAAACATCACATCACAAGTAAACATAAAGCTGTTTATCAACAAAATTTCGCTGTCTGTATGGAAAAAATCAAGCAAGACTTGCATAGATGGTCAACCCTTCATCTCACTTTAGCTGGAAGAATTAACATTGTTAAGATGAATATTCTTCCTAAGCTTCTCTTTTCATTTCAAAATATTCCAATATACATCAATAAATCGTTCTTTAAGAAATATGATTCAACCATAACCACATTTATTTAGAATTCAAAACATCCATGTATCCAAAGAGCGACCCTACAAAGGCCAAAGGCAGAAGGTGGCATGGCTCTACCTAACTTTCAATTTTACTACTGAGCAGCAAACATACAATATATAAAAACCTGGACATTGACACAAATAGATGGACATACACAGGCTTTGAAGAAATAAAATCCTGCAGTTCCTCTTTATATTCCTTGCTTTGCACCCCAATAACAATAAATGCAAATTATCGTCAATATACTAATAACCTAATTGTGCTTCACTCATTTAGAATATGGAACCAATGTAGAAAGCATTTTAAGACAGAGAATCTTTTATTGGTGGCACCTCTGCACAAGAGCCACCTTTTTCAACCCTCACAAACATATGCAGTTTTTAATGTCTGGAAAACTTTTTGGATTAAATCACTTAGAGATCTGAACATAGACAACATCTTTGCATTCTACGAACAATTACATTCTAAATTTAACTTCCCAGCAACACATTTCTTTCACTATCTTCAAATTAGAAACTTTGTTAAACAGAACCTGCCCAATTTTCCTCACCTCCCACCTCCCTCTATGCTGGAAAATATATTGATCAGTTTCAAGGACTTAGACAGCATCTCTGCAATATATAAAACCATTTTACAGTCCCTCTTTTTCAATGATCCAAGAGGACAATGCGAAAAGGATCTCTCCCTCAACATATCAGTGGAAGGTAGCAATGCAGAGAATTCACTTGAGCTCCATATGCGCAAAGCATACAATTATTCATCCATCCATTATGCAACCCGCTATATCCTAACTACAGGGTCACGGGGGTCTGCTGGAGCCAATCCCAGCCAACACAGGGCACAATGCAGGAAACAAACCCAGGGTAGGGTGCCAGCCCACCGCAGTACAATTATTCAACTCAGAATTATATATTTTGAACACATCTGTCTCACTTAAAATTGTCCAAAATGTCCAGATGGGCTTAAAGTGGAGAAGGACAAACAAACTGTAATTGCCTTGACTACACTACTGGCACACAGACTTATTTTGCTCAACTGGAAGAATCCTAACTCTCCCCTTTTAAGTCTGTGGGTAACTGATGTTTTATATTATTTGAAACTGGAAAAAAATCAAATTCTCACTTAGAGGATTAGTGCAGAAATTTTTCAAAACCTGGCAGGATCTAATCAATAACATTTTAGAATAAGCTTTTAAAGCACTAAGGAAGCAGATTCTCTCCCTATTCCTTTTTTTTCTTTTTCTTCTCCATTCATCTATTTTTACTTATTAATTTATCTATTTACTTATTTTACTAGGTTTAAGTTTTATTCTGCTGCCCATGCTCTCTTTCTCAGGGGTGGGGGTTGCTTTGTTTTCAATCCTATTTTTGTAAAATTGATCTATTTGTATGATGTATTGTGTGATTTCAATAAAATCAATAAAATTAAAAAAACAAAGAAGAACTTGCCTGTGATTTAAACCTTATTTTTATTGGAGTATTTATTTGGATTTTACCCTCCACTGAACACTGGTTTTATGGATTATTTACTTACTGAGGATGTGGTTTTAACAGTGCATTGGTTTTTGAACACTTTTGATCGGTGTTAATAAAAGCACATGACAGTTTTGCACTATCCCCTTGCTGACCGTGTGCGTCCTCATTTGCCCGGCTCATCTCAGCTCATGACTAACGATGGTTCAAGAGGCTCCCAGAAGCAACCAGGGAGCATGGAGCCAACCTGGAATGTCATAAAGAGTGCCCTGTTCAAGGGAAGATTGTCTGCATTTTACCTTGATGTTGTGGATTAATTGTCCATTACAGCCTAGTCCATAATGGCCTCCTATATATACCATGTTTCTAATTGGCTAATTATCTCTCTCATACCTTCCCCATGTAACAAGTAATGGCTGCCACTTTGGCTATCTACAAAAACTCTTTATAAGTGTAAGTAACCAACTATCTCTCTTGTGCTTAGTGCTAAAAGGATAGTTCCCTTCCTCTCTGACCCTTGGAATAAGCAAGTTCAGAAAATTGACCAATGTTTTTAATGTTTGTGCACTGGAATGTAAATGAACACATTAGTGATGCAGTGTGTAAATTATAAATTAAACATGTAGATAAGATGTAAAATCAGAAAAGCTTTCATATGAATATACACAACTTGACAGGATGTGCCCACCTGAAGACTTCTTATCAGAAAAGGCAATCTTATGATTTAAATGATAATGAAAATGTGAATAACTTTGACTCTCATGAAAGCGATAAATATAAGCAAGCTCTTATATAACAGATCAGCTGCTTCTGGGGGAAAAATGTACATCATATTTTAACTACATTTTTTTTGTGTTATTTTTAATTCATTAGACACCAGCTTCATGTCATATTGGATTGAATTAAGTGCACGAAAGGGGCCTGTTAGGTTAAAAATTAACTTTTATTTTGGAAAACATTTGTTGTTTCTAATAAAATATGCATATCTATGTAAGGGATCTACAGACATGGTCAAATTTGTTTGTACGCTTACAGCTCATTTAGAATGTGGTGTGTGCCTCCTGGAAAGTGATTACATGAAAAGCAATTGCCCCGTGTAGCCCTGCATGCCTTTCATATGTTATTGAGTAAAGTATTGAGTAAAGCAAAGCCAAGTGTAAAAAGAGATAAAGTGTTGCTTATTCTACAAAGATATTCTACAGTAGAATATCTGTATAATTGTAATCCTTGCTAGGAGCTATAAGATGGCACTGGTGTGAAAACTGTAGTACACAGGTGTAGGGTTGTATACGGAACATACAATCTTATGCTTTCATGGAAAAGGTAGATAAAAGAGTTTATGATACAATACAAGCCAAAGGTGATCAATCCTGTACAATGGCAAACAATATTAAAACATTCATGGTAAAAAAAAAAAATTCATGTCACTTGTGTTGTATAATCCACGTTAATTATCCAGTCTTGTGCTCACAACATGCAAAGCACACACATATTTTTTTGCTAAAATATTGTTAAATAGATACTTCAAGAAACATCTTTGCACATCATAATCAGGAAAAGCAATTCAAGCTCCCTCCATTCAATCTTTAGTGAAGAATGATTAATTCTCTGTCCAGAATAACTGGTTTGTGTTCTATCATAAACTTTACTTTCATTCTCGGTCATCACTACAAAATACATATTGTAAGTAATATATAAAAAAATATTTTTTTTGGTGCTGTATTCCTTTAATAAAGAAACCAGAAAATGAGATGTGATGAATAAAATAAGTCAAGTCCCTAAACCAAAAAAAAGGAGTCCTATCTTTCTTCTAATCCAAAACAGTTTGCTAAATTCCAGTCAAAGTTCAAAGCACAATATTCTTTACATGGAGGTTCAAAATGAAGGATAAACACAATAACGCACTTTATTTTTAATCCACAACCTTGCATAACCCATAAATGCCTGACGCCGAGCTTTATGTCATTGTGCACACAGTTTCATGCCCCACACACTCCCAGACATTTAATCCTAGTGAAGCTGTGGCAGCCACTAGCATTATATCTGCAAAATAGAGGTGCCCTTTGAAATTCAAGATGGAATCCAAGTATATTTTAACATAATTATAATGATGTCCAATAAATTAATAAATGCAAGATATGAATTCTGCATCCTCAAAAAAAAAAAAACGCATTGGAAAAAAAAAGGCAAAGGGAAAGATACAGAATTTTTTTAAGGCTAGCTATTTATAGTTATGAGTTATGTTACTTCTGGGAATTCCTCAAATATTTTGTGTCAATATTTGAAATCGATTATTATTTTTTGGGCATTTTGACTGTTTTAGGGTCACATATATTTGTGATCATTTGGCACATTTAGTTGTCATGGGCTTGGCATTCATTGACCCTGTACCATGATTGTGCCATGATGGCATAAAAGGTCTTGCTGGGCAATCCTTTTCTGTCTGAGCTGCAGAAGGAAAACCCTTTCCAAATATTGATTGAAAAAATGTAACTTTTGTTATCACTTTTTGATTGTGAGTCAGTCCTTTGTTTTGGGCCTGTCACACTGCCTTTTTTTTCAGTTTTGACCCCTTGTCATTTTCTGTAAATACTTGTCCTGTTCACTCTTAAATGCTGTCAGCTTTGCAGTCATAAAATTCATAACAGATAGATATTAAATTGAAGTGACCAAACTCTAAGCAGCATTGCCAGGATGATGATATCTCCTTTGTAATAAAACACTAAGGTCCCTGCAAGCTGACTGGTCAGTTTGGCTTTGGTGTGATTGGTCAATTTGGCTTTGATGACATAATTGAAAGAAGAAGTGTGAGACACATGAGGAGTAAAGCTGTTGGAGACTCTCTGACAGCTGCTTTCAAAGACAGGAAGCATAAAAGCTGATATCCTGGACCCACTTAGAGATGTTTAGTAAATAAACAGCAGAAAAAAAGACAAACCAATAAGGGGTGGATCCTTGTTGCTAGTCGTCTTTGTACTCCAAAGATTGTCATGTGGGAGGCCACACCCCAGCTGAATTACTGATGGCTGATTTCTGAAAGAGCAAAAAGCAGTAGGTTAATTTAAAATCTCAATGTACTACCATTAGTAGGTTACAACACAAGCCAAACCTCTGCATTGTATGAATACAAATCTTTGTGAAATGGTATTGATTTGCAAATGTGTAGTGCTCTGGGGATGTTCTCCATAGTTTGCCTAAAGCAACTCTTACTGAGCATTGAATTAAACAGAAATAAAAGTTCAATTTTCGAAAACTTGCTGTTAGATCCATCACAGAGAGAAATCGAATATATACATGAACAACTCAGTATTGCCAAAATAGAGTATGTGTAAATTGTGGGGTCAAGTGAATAGCTACATGAGCAAGTTTACAAGAACAAAGTCGTCACAAAAAATGACTCCTTTCATTGGCTAACTAAAAAGATTACAATATGCCAGCTTTCGAGGCAACTCAGGCCCCTTCTTCAGGCAAGATTTATTACATCCTCCTGATGACATCTTGCCTGAAGAAGGGGCCTGAGTTGCCTCGAAAGCTGGCATATTGTAATCTTTTTAGTTAGCCAATAGAAGGTGTCATTTTACTTGACTTCTCACTACATTCATAATGGCTAACACAGTGCAACACCCTAGTATCAAGAACAAAGTCCTAATACTTAAGGAACAATAGATCAGGTAGCTTGAAAATGAAGAGCTTTACTCATTTCCTGGCATCAGAAAGCAACTCTGGATCCAGTGCCAGCCCTTCATAGTCCACACTTACATACACACTTGCATTCACTTATTCCAAGTCACAAAACCTAACCTGCATGTCTTTGAGATGTGGAGATGGGGGTTGGGGTACCAGGCAGAAAAACACTGTTATTCTCCAAGTGTATCAATCGACCACAGGCTACCATAATAAGTGTTCTGGCATATGACCCATACTTGATCTTGAACCTGAACTTTATTTCCAGGCAACATAGTTGCTAGGAATTTCTCTTGGTGTCACACACATAACAAGGTACACAGAATTAAAATATAATACATGACATTATCACAACATTACATGTAGTAAACCGAGATATATAAAATATTACAGTAAAGTAGAATTGCACTCCTGTTCAGTAATATATTATGCAAGTCATACATTAAATACACATTTATATTGAATTGGTGGAGAACAAAAATCAGGAAGAGATGGATGAATTAGAGACCATGTATAATCCTAGTGAAAATGTTTTCAGAGAAAGAGAGCAGGCTTGATCTATATCTAATCTATCATCTCAATCTTTATAATTATAACTATCAATGTAATAATAAGCTGCATGGCAACAACTCTTGGGGGAATAGGAAATTAAGACCTAAACTATTTCACTTCCAGTTAAGACTATAATATGACACCAAAAACTCAGAATCAGTGTCTCCATGATGGGACAGTTAACTTCGTAAGCTGGAATGTTAAAGGCCTGAATCACGAATTAAAGAGAAAGAAAGTACTTTCTCACCTAACAGGTCTAAATGCTAAAATAGTATTTTTACAGGAAACCCACTTACTAAGTAAGGATCAGTTCCGGCTGCAAAAAGACTGGTCTGGCCAAATGTTCCATTCTAGTTTTACAAAGAAAACTAGAGGGGTGGGAATTCTCATACATAGAACAGTACCATTTGTAGCATCAGATGTAGTATTGGATCCTGAAGGGAGATATGTGATGGTCATGGGAGACTTATCTAACTGTAAAATGATTTTGATAAATGTTTATGCACCTAATGTTGATGATAAGGAATTTATACAAAATTTATTTGCATCCATTCCCAATCTGAACAATCATAAACTTATAATGGCTGGGGACTTTAATTGTGTTCTAAATCCACTTTTAGATAAGACTTCCTCCACAGGGGGAACGGCAACTAACACCGCAAAGATAATTACAAAGTTTTTAACTGATCACAACTTATCAGATCCCTGGAGGTTTTAAACCCAAATTCAAGAACATATTCTTTCTACTCACCAGTACATCATTGCTACTCAAGGATTGATTACTTCTTTATAGATAATAACTTCTTGCCTAAGATTAAATCTTGTAAATACGATGCTATTGTTATTTCAGACCATGCTCCGATGATCTTGGAGCTGAAATTACTAAGCCCCATACACTCACCCCGCAGATGGCGCCTCAATCCGCTTCTATTAGCTGACGAGAATTGTACTGAATTTATATCCAAACAAATCGAATTCTTTCTAGAGACAAATACATCCCCTGAGATCTCTGCAGGAATACTCTGGGAAACTCTTAAGGCCTTCTTAAGAGGACAGATTATCTCATATCTTTCCCACAGAAATAAATCCGCTAAGAAAGTAGCAGAGATAAAAAGCTAAATTACTAAAATAGATGAAGAACATGCCAGACTACCAAGCGAGACTCTACATAAGAGGAGGCAGGCTCTACATTCAGAATTAAACCTCTTGACAACTAAAGAAACCGAACAACTAATTTACAAATCCAGACATCATTATTATGAACATGGAGAGAAAGCTAATAAGCTTTTAGCAACAAATTCACAAGCAAGAAGTGCAACGCAATCTCGTAATTACTAACACTAATGGAGATAAAATCATCGAACACAAAAATATAATGTGCACTTTTAGAGACTACTATAAATCCCTATATACTACTGAGTTTAAAGAAGACAATATACAATCTAATGCATTTCTGGATAAATTACAGATACCACAAATTGACGCTATTAGTGTGGAGGAGCTCGATAAACCTCTGTCATTATCAGAATTACTGGATGCTATAAAGTCACTCCAAGGTGGAAAAGCAGCAGGCCCTGATGGCTACCCTGCAGAGTTTTACAAGAAATTCTCCGCTCAGCTAGCTCCCCTCCTATTAGCAACATTTACAGAAGCCAGAGATAACCAATCTCTTCCACAAACCTTTCGCCAAGCACTAATCACTGTCTTTCCAAAACAAAATAAGGACTTATTACAATGTGCATCATACAGACCAATTTCACTTCTGAATAACGACGTTAAAATACTCTCTAAAATCATAGCTAGAAGGATGGAGAAAGTGCTCCCTCATAATATCACAAGACCAAACTGGATTTATTAGGGGCCGACACTTATCTTCAAATCTCGACGCCTGTTTAATGTAATATACTCACCAACTAAATCAAACACCCCAGAAATATTATTATCATTGGATGCAGAAAAGCATTCGACATGATTGAATGGAAATACCTTTTACTATTTTGGAGAAGTTTGGGTTTGGCCCAACATTTGTGCATGGATTAAATTACTGTATACTAACCCAGAAGCTTCAGTTTGCATCAATAACATTTGCTCAGACTACTTTAAACTAGAACGTGGCACAAGACAAGGATGCCCTTTGTCACCACTGCTGTTTGCAATTGCCATTGAACCACTGGCAATACATTGTCGAAATACTGATCAGATAAAGGGGATTAGCAGAGAAGGACTGGAACAGAAAATCTCATTATATGCAGATGACATGGTACTGTATATATCGGACCCAGAAAATTCTGTGCCTGCAGTCTTAGCAGCACTCACAGAATTTCAAAAGCTCTCTGGTCTCAGAATTAATCTGAATAAAAGTGTACTCTTTCCGTGAATTCGCAAGCATATAATATTAGATTAGACACCCTTCCTTTTATCATTGCAGAACAGTTTAAATACCTCGGGGTAAACATCACAAGTAAACATAAAGCTCTTTATCAAAAAATTTCGTCGCCTGTATGGAAAAAATTAAACAAGACTTGCATAGATGGTCAACCCTTCATCTCACACTAGCTGGAAGAATTAACACTGTTAAGATGAATATTCTTCCTAAGCTCCTTTTTATTTCAAAACATACCAATATACATTAATAAATCGTTCTTTAAGCAATTAGATTCAACAATAACCTCATTTATTTGGAATTCTAAACATCCACGCATCAAAAGAGCGACCCTACAAAGACAAAAGGCAGAAGGCGGCATGGCTCTACCTAACTTCCAGTTTTATTACTGGGCGGCAAATATACAGTCGATAAGAACCTGGACACAAATAGAAGAACATACACAGGCATGGACCGCAATAGAAGTAAAATCCTGCAGTACTTCTTTGTATTCCTTGCTTTGTGCTCCAATAAACACACGCTATCGGCAATACACTAATAACCCAATTGTGCTCCACTCACTTAGAATCTGGAACCAATGTAGAAAGCATTTTAAGACGGAGAAGCTTCTTTCTGTGGCACCCTGCAAAAGAACCACCTCTTTCAACCCTCACAAACATATGCAGTTTTAATATCTGGAAAAATTTGGAATTAACTTGCTTAGAGATCTTTATATAGACAACGCCTTTGCATCCTATGAACAATTACATTCCAAATTTAACATTCCAGCTACAAATTTCTTTCACTATCTTCAAATCAGGAACTTTGTTAAACAGAACCTTCCAGATTTTCCTCATCTTGCACCCTCATCCACGCTGGAAAAATTATTGCTCAATTTCAAGGAGTTAGACTCCATCTCTACAATATATAAAATCCTTTTACAATCCCTTCCTTTCAAAGATCCAAGAGGACACTGGGAAAATGACCTCTCAATTAATATATCAGAAAAGGAGTGGAAAGTAGCAATGCAGAGAATTCACTCAAGCTCCATATGCAAAGCATACAATTATACAACTCAAAATTATATATCGAGCACATCTGTCTCGACTAAAACTCTCCAAAATGTTTCCAGGGCATGATCCAACCTGCGAACGTTGCAACCAAGCCCCAGCCTCACTAGGTCACATGTTCTGGGCCTGCTCCAAATTAACATTATTCTGGACAAAAATTTTTAATTACCTCTCAGACAGTCTTGGACTCACAATCCCTCCTAACCCATTAACAGCTGTGTTTGGGGTTCTTCCAGAGGGTCTTAAAGTGGAGAAAGACAAACAAATTGTGATTGCATTCACTACACTGTTGGCACGCAGACTTATTCTGATAAACTGGAAGAACCCAAACTCTCCTCTTTTAAGTCAGTGGGAAACTGATGTGTTATATTATTTAAAATTGGAAAAATCAAATACTCAGTTAGAGGATCTGTGCAGACTTTTTTCAAAACATGGCAGGATCTAATCAGTAATATTTTGAAATGATTTTATAAAGCACAGAGAATTTGTTGATTTAGGTATTTTTACAAGCCTTAAATTTTACACCGTTTGGCTTGCTCTCTCTCTCAAGGGTGGGGATCGATCTGTTCTTAGCATAATTCTTTTTTTTTGTAAAACTTGATTGCTATGTATTGATTGTAATAAAATTAATAAATAAATAAATAAAAAAAAAAAAAGAAAATGTTTTTATGTCTAGTGGTTCTTACATATAATGATTGGTGACTTTCCTTGATGGTAATAACTGAAAGAGATGGTTGCCTGGGGGAGTAAAGACTTTGCTTATATTTCAGGTTCGTTTCTTGACCCGTGATCTATACAAGACCTCAGGTGAGACCAGCTTGAGTCCTACAATCTTTTCCGCTGTTCTCACACTTTAGTTTATGTTTTGAGTAAGCAGATGCTTTGCCATACCAGACTGTTCTGGAGAAAGAGAAGATGCTTTCAATGATGGCTCCATTAGACTGTACCAGCACTTCCTAGGACAGGTTAAACTTTGTAAGTTAATTCAGAAAAAAACATCCACTGCTGAGCTTTTTAGATAAGATCAGTTATGTCTTCATCCCATTTTAGGTTCTGAGTGATAGTTGTGCTAAGAAATGTAAATGATTCTACCTTGCTGTAGGAGGAGAGGAGTGTCTCCTAAAATCCACAATCCTTCCTACTGTTTTCAGGGAATTCAAGTTAAGATTTTTGCAGATGCACCAACTGGGCAGCTGATTCAGCTCCCTCTGCTACGTCACCTCATCCCTGTCTGTGATCAGGTCAATCAGGGTGGTGTCATCAGCAACATTCATTTTAACAGATGGATCACTGAAAGTTCAGCCAATGGTGTACAGAAAGAAAAGGAGAGGGGACAGAACACAACCATTGATGGGACCCTGTGTTCAGGGTCAGGGAGCCTGACTGATATTCGCCCGTCAACCCTGTCTGTTACATAGAACAAAGATTCTAAACTTGAAGTTCCCACACCCCCAAGGAGGTGTTGAGATAGAATTTCAGGAGATGCGAAAATTAGGAAAGCTGCTTTGCGATTCATCAAAATTGAGTAAGGTCAATCATGGTGCAATTGGTGTCTTGCAGTGTGCCATCATTTGTGGGTCATTTATTAGTTAGTGCTCCTTTAGTATGATATGAAAAGAATCAAGCATTGCCTGTACAATTGTCACCTGTGATTAAGCAGTAGAGATGCGTATTCTTGTGGGTCCCTTGCTGCGGGTGTGGCATTTGTAAAGGCAAAAGCCTTTTTTTAAGAGAGGGGAATTTTGACGTTGCAATGATCTGTAGAGAAGGGCAAGGTCTAGTATTGATCTCTGTTAAAGACCTGATCATGAAACATCACCGATTTTGAGGTTAGGTTGACATTTTTGTTGAGAGGGAGAAGGAGGACTGAATTGGATGCAAACCTATTGCTTACACTCAGCCCTTCTCTCCTGCTGGAGGTCCTGGCAGTAGCACAGTAATTTTAACTGTGTGACATACATGTTTTTGAACTTCAGTACAGGTGTTATCAGGGGACTAAGCCAGTCGACTGCTTTGCACTGCTTAGCGGCGCACCTGTACCCATTGTTTCACAGTGGTCTCCAATCCCCCAAACCTAAGGATCTGTGCTGGTATCCAGAAGGTTGCCGGTTCGAATCCTCGTCACTGCCAAAAGAGATCCTACTCTGCTGGGCCCTTGAGCAAGACCCTTAACATGTAATTTCTCCAGGGGCACTGCACAATGGCTGACCCTGCGCTCTGACCCCTAGGGGTATGCGAAAACTAACAAATTCCTAATACAAGAAATTGTATAAGGTGAAATAAAAAAAAAAAACCCTTAATCATTAATCATGTGTCATTTCCTTACGGCACTTGATACTTCGTGGGGTACCCCAACCCCCAGACCGTCTGTCCAGTGTCTAAGCTTCATGGAGGAGATATTGTCACACATGTGCGCATGGGAGGCAGCTAAAGGGCTTGAGTGAAGGCAGCTCTGAGGCATGCTGGGATGTGGCAGAGTGCACTGACTCTTTTTCTCCCTTTCCTGTAGACCATTTCCGGGAGATTCCACCTGGCTCTCTTGACGTCACGTCCGGGCTCGATCCAATGAATGAAGAACACGTGCCCGATCCTTATGACCTCACTTCCTGTCTTCCCCTTTAAAAGCCTGCCCTTTTCCCTTTTCCCTCAGTCTTGTTCTGGACTCAGTTGGATGCACATCAATGCTGTGTATGTGATAAAAAATGACTTTGCAGCCAGGATACCATATTATACGGGTGGCTGCCCCAAACCTTTATCTGTTTATGTCTCGTTCTTATGACAATATTTATAAGATTATTGAGATTTATAAAGGTAAATTGCTCAATTTCTATTTAAATGTCTTACACTGAGTTAAAAGCTTATGTTCAATTTGTTCACCCGCAGCATTTTATTTGGTTCAAAAATTAGAAATTTGACTTCTTCATCTTCAAATATGGTATTATTTTTGTATGAGTGTGAACGTAAATTCAACACTTTCTAGGGATGCAGGGCCTAGAAAAGGATGTGAACCACTGACGTAGAACGTCAGAAATCCAGAGATATGTGACAGAGTCCGCATTCATACTGAGACGTTTGCTGTGGAGAAGCTCTGATATGATTGTATGAAATGCAGAACTGAAATCCACAAATGGTATAGATTTTTGGGTCTCTGGTGGCATAACAAGCTCATCTTTCTGCCCTAAGCTGCTTTTGTTTTTAATTGAATAGATCACTCTTAACAGGACTACCTAAAAAAGACATCAATTGGTTGCAATTAGTGCAGAATGCAGCAGCCAGAACCTTAACTAGGAAAAGAAAATCTCAGCACATCTCTCCAGTTTCACTGCTGTTACATTGGTTACCAATGTTATTCAGAATTGACTTTAAAATACTACTAATGATTTACAAAGCCTTAAATAATCTCGCTCTGTCCTATATTTTGGAATCCCTGTCCCTCTACACTCCAGTTCATAACCTTAAATCTTCAAATGGAGGTCAGTTTATAATTCCAAGAGCCAGGCTTAAAAGAAGTGGTGCTGTTATGCAACCAAAATCTGGAATACTTTAAATTTGCCAGGCTAGTACTGTGGAACATTTAAACAACTGCTTAAAACCCATTATTTTATTATGGCTTTTTTGTAGCTGCATTTCAGGTGTAGAATTAACATATTCTTCAAGGATCCAACATCTGTACTAATTCCCACTATTCTCTACTGTCTTTTCTGGTTCTTTTGTGGTGGCGATCTGCACCACCACCACCTGATCAAGGCACCATGCAGCCTCCTGTGTTGATGGATTGAAGGTGGGTGTCCCATCTGTCCAAAAGACCAACATCATCAGATAGAGTCATGTGAAGCCTTAAAATAACAAGGACTGATTTACGAACATTTATATTAGGTAGAATGCCCAGTGATGGCTGGGTGGTTTTTTTGGCCTTGGAGAATTTTTTTCTCCAGCCTAACTGGATTTTTTTTTCTCTCCTAACAACCGTCTGACCTTATCTTTTGCCTTTGTTACTTATTCTTTAATATTATTGCCTTTTTAATTATTATTTATTTGTTATTCATTTCATATACTGTAACTTTCTATATGTCATAGTGTATAGCCTTTTTAATTACATTCTTCTTTTTCTTTCGGACATTGCTTGTATGAAGATGTGCTATATAAATGAATGTTGATGCTTTTGATGTTGATGTTGTTCTTAAAATGTGTGTTTAAGAATACGTGAACTTATATCATATTTTGATGCTTTTAGGCAGGAAGGACAGTTTTGAAACATTTAAACCAATGTCTTGCCAGTTCAATGCCTTTCGCTAACTTGCTTTGTAACCCTTAGCTTACCTGTGTGCCTCTTGTTAAAAATATTATGTAAATGACAATAATATATTCTGATCTTCTAACTCACCTTGGATAAAGGTGTCAGCCAAATATAAAAACATAATAATCCGGTTTATTGGTTTTGTGAATGACAACTCAACACTTTCAGTTGCCAGCACAAATACGTTACATGCGTGTAATATGACAGAATTTCAAAAAGAAGATATTAAAAGAATCGATGCAAAAGGCAGTATATGTCTCTTTATTTTGAACCTGACAACTCTAGAGCTAAAGCTGTGGGCGTTCTCATTAATGCTGACTTCAGTCACTGACAGGTTGAGTGTTTTTATTTTCTTTTGCTTCTTTTTCCTGACAGGGAGTTTGGAGGAGGAGTTGCCTCAGGCTGCATTTTTAGAAATGTGCACGCACATGTTGCTTAAAATCAGTGAGATTTATTATCCCAAAACCGCTAATTCTACAAAAATGCCTCTTTGTTGTAGTCAGCCTACTGTATAACATTCTTGCTTTGTTTAAAAGGAAGCATTTGGCCCTAGAAACCTTGTTGTGGGGGATTTATGACCCAAGAGGGTACTCCAAGAATGGCACCATGAGGGATGATGTCCACATTAACACATTAAGAAACCTAAATAAAAATTGTGACGTTAGTCTATTGAGGGCTTTATAAACAGGCTGGCATGATCCTGCTGGGAAAAGAACAAAGTTTGAGTGTGTTTTATTAATCTCCACAGTAAACATTCTCAAGTCAGGACATTTTCAACTACAACAATAGAATGGAATGTGCCCTCTTTGGAGGGCGGGAATATCAATTGAGAAGTCTTGAAAAATGCATTTGGCTTTGGTCGTTTAGTACTTACGTTTAACAGAGAAGAAGTATGTAAAACAGCAGCCAAACAAAATCAAAGATTAACTTACTAAAGGCACAAAGTTAGCTCCCCTGCCAAGTCCCTAGCTGGTTGTTATCATCATAGCCTTGAGGCTTCTGTCTCCCACTTGTCTTTCGGTGTGCATCACTGCCCGTAGTTTCGAGACACAGTTGTGCAATTCCAGATGACAGATAAAAAAATATCAACCAAAGCTCTGGGTGTCTGTCATAAATGTGCACACTCCATGAATCAAAGTGCCGTGCGCCTGAAAAGTATTTCAAAAATTCCAATTTTTTTTAAACTCTCAAGCCTACTTAATACTTGCCATATAAAGGCATGCCATTTTCTAATCACTTCTGAGAGAGAGAGCTAGTGGGTGCAGTTTGTGAAGGGATGATAGTGCATCTAGGTTCTTATAAATGAGTATGTTGAAACTTGGGGGAAAGATCTGACCGTCTCCTCGACCCTACCTCCTACTGTATGTCCATTCCAAGAAGTGTCCTTGTGGATTTCAAAGTCAATTATGTGTTTTAGTCACAGGATTGAGCTGGTCAGTCACCATTGTAGGAGGCAGTTTTTTCAGCGGGTTGCCTGCTGACCATTCTGACAGACTCAGGTTTCTCAGCTGCTTTAGGGAAATGCTCTACGATTATTCCCAGCATGCAGATGGTGATACAAGTTGATTAATTCGGAAGGCAATGCTTAAGATTAATTCATACTATGGCAGCCTCATTTACAGTATAAGCAAACACTTTAAGAGTAATTTGCATGGTGTGGGTGCTAAATAATTTTACTGTATGGAGTGGTGCTTAATACTTAATCAGTCTTGAGCAGTGCTTACGTAAGATTATTTCAGATTACGAGAAAGCCCTTAATACAGTCCCTCATTACAAAGATGTGAAGGTTAAGTTGACAGGCATCTCTCAGTTGGCCTACAGGACTTGAGTATATCCAGCAACTGACTGATACGTTACGCAAGTAGGGCTTGTGCCCACTGCTTGATTGACTGCTGCTTTCCTGCTACTGAATGGAAATAAGCAGATTTGGAAAAAAAAAAAGAATGAATGAGTGCTTATGTGCACCATATGGTTTGCTGAGCATATGAAGCAGTTCTCCAGGTTTGCTTAAAGTTTGGAATGAAGCTTTAACCTTGCTCACATTATAATGTGGTGTTTAAGCTTTGTTAAGACAATAGGAAAGTAATTAATATTTTTGTAGTACTAGTGCTCCTTATGAAACCTTATGAGTGTTAATATCAAATATCATGTTTTGTATAACATGAGTAGTGCTTAAGGTTCTCTGACAAAATGAGATGGCGCTTTAGATGATTTTACAGTACGGACTGGTGTTTTGACTCTCCTTACATTACAGGGTGTTGTTTAAAATTAGGAAAGTAACTCATTTTTACCTATTATACAACATTGGCAGTGCCTAATTCCATATGTATTTATAGTATGTGGCTGTCTGACAGGTGGGGTGGAGTTTTAAATTTATCACGTTTTAAACAATGGGAATTAGTTTAAACTTTAGTCTTATTGCACAGGTATGATTGAGATGAATTCATACCATGGAGAAGTGGTGAATATTTATTCATAATGAAAGGGGCTTTCGTCATTTAAACAAATCATACACCACGTGTTTGTTCCATGTTGCAATAGCAAGAATTTTCTCATTATATGTTGTGGTGCTTAAGTTTTACTCACATCTTGACTAATCCTTTGCTTTACTCAACAATTACTGACCTTATGACGAAATGATTCTTCTTTATTTATAGCATTTGAGGTTTTTATGATGAAGTCACACTGTCTAGCATTCATGTGCTATCTATTTTAAAACTTAACATTTATAAATATTGGGCAATCAAGGCTGGATTAAGACTCCCACAGGTCCCTAGATGATGTAATTCCTTAACAGAGTGTTGATCATACTTTTAACAATTCAGAATATGAACAATGGGTCGTGTAATGCAACATGGCATTTCACATTCTTGATTTCTGCACGAGACTCGATTTCTTCATCAATCGAGTGCAGGTCCCCATTGGTCATTTTGACTCAGGAATAATCGATCGTTTCATTAATTTGTTATTTCAACTCATTGATAATCAATTGTTTCATCAAGTTGTTGTGTATATTGCTGAAAATGCCCCATGCCGCCATTGGCCCCTGGGTGTGCACCCAGAAGGCACTTATGGTAGATCCACCCTAGAGGTAATGATGCAACTAACTTTAGGTTAGTTCATATTATGAGGAAGTGTTTAGTATTCATTTATTGTACAGTCCTGGGCATGAATTTATAGTATGACTGTGGGACAATGAGTAGCCTTGCCACCTCATAATTCTTGGCAACTGTTTCAGTTCTCTTCAGTCTTCTAAGTCTTAATTGTACCTTTTTGTGGGTGCATAAATTTGCCCTATGATGGATTGGTGTCCCGTCCAGAGAGACCAACAACTCTGAACTTGATACTGCCAAAAAAGGGTCTGAAACAGGTGAACTGATGTATTATGCTTAATATTTGTTCATGTTAACCGAAGGTGCTAATTAAAATAAATATATTTGTTTATTACTTATATTTACCTAATGCATGAGATATTACTTTAAATTCCATCACAATATTAGGCACTATATTACTTACTGAAATGACTGGTGGTGCTTAAAATGTATTTCTATTATAAGTTGGTGCTTGCTACTAGCCTAGTCATATACATATTCACAAAAACACACATTAATTTGAGAATATAGAATGCTAAATAGTACTCAATATTTAAGATTTATTAACATGATTAGAACATTAGAATAATCTAGACAAGAATGGCCCATTAAGCCCAAAAAAGCTCGTGGTTCATCCATCCATCCATCCATTTTCTAACCCGCTGAATCCGAATACAGGGTCACGGGGGTCTGCTGGAGCCAATCCCAGCCAACACAGGGCACAAGGCAGGAACCAATCCCGGGCAGGGTGCCAACCCACCGCAGGCTCGTGGTTCATATCCTCTTAATTCTTTTAAAACAATACTAAGTCTACTTGTGAAAGTCCCAAAAGTCTTACTGTCTACTACTTGGTAGCTCATTCCAAGTGTCTGTGGTTCTCTGTATAAAGAAAACTTTCCTAATGTTTGTGTGAATTTACCATTAACAAGTTTCCAACTGTTTCCCAATGTTCTTCATAAACTCATTTTAAAATAATGATCCACTGTACTAATTCCCTTCATAATTGTAAACACTTCAATCATGTCACCTCTTCATCTTCTTTTGCTTAAACTGTAAAGGCTCAGCTCTTTTAATCTTTCCTCATAATTCAACCCCTATATATAGCCCTGGAATCAGCCTAGTCGCTCTTCTCTGGACATTTTCTAGTGCTGTTATGTCCTTTTTGTAGCCTGAAGACCAAAACTGTGCACAATACACTAGACAAGGCCTCACCAGTGCATTATAAAGATTGATATGATGAAGTTATTCGTAATATTATTAAATCTTGCTGATGCTTATAATTTAATCCTCATAAATATTAAAAATAATGAACATTATTTATAATGACTTATTATCAGTTATAAAAAAAGTCATATAATTAATACAATATATCAACATTATGGGTGCATTAATAAAAAGCATGCACCACATTCTCAAACTTACTTGATCCAATTGAAACCCACGGTGGGATTACAGTCTATCCCAGTGTTATGATAGACTTGTATCGACGGATTAAGGTGAGGAAAAACATAACAAGGAGATAGTTACATAATGTAAGATAGAAAACCAGATCAACGCCTTAAAAAGACAAACAACAAAGTGCTAAGGCTTATTTGGAACTTAATAAACCTGTGTTAGAAATCAAGTTCAAGGAGTGTTATTCACCGACGGATAATTTGCAAAGTGACTGCCACCATATTTACAGAGCCACATGTGGCAACAATCACAGTCACGTGACACATTTAACTGAGTCAAAACAAAGAAAAAAATAGGAATAAAATATGAGTTTTAATATTCTCTACTAAATTATCAATGATCTCATAAACAGATTCTATGAGGTAAAGAAAAAAATTCAACAAATCAAAATACACATACAAAATATGTTAATTGTTACACCTAGTAGCATCAGACTCTAGGAGGGAACCAGCATTGGACATGATTATACACAGTATAAAAGATTAAATTTGTTCAGTTTTAAAATAAAAATTGGTGTTCCACAGACATTCCCGAATATTAAAGAATGTTATAAAGATATATTTATACAAAGCTTATTTTGCTACTGTCACAAACACATGTAACCTACCCCAACAGCATGAATTATGTGAGGTTTGGGGCCTTTGAACAAGAAATAACCTATCAGGTAAATTCCCACTTTTAGTAAGAAGAATGGGTGAAATAAACCCATCATTCCCTTTTATTAATAACTAATTCAGTGTCATTTTTCTTTCTAACTCAGTTTCAGGATAGCACACTGATATGTGTGGAGCTGACCACGTGTCTGGTAGCCTCAGGCACGCTGATCTCTTTGGCTCAGTCAGGTGTGAATTCAGATTAGGGTTACTTGGGCAAAGGTCCCTCTGGGCCGGAGGAAATGTATTTTCCGTTTTCTGTAAATCTTATTCAAGCTGTAGGATGGATAACCTTCTCCCTCTTAGCTGTGGGGTTTGATGTATATAGAATAGATTTACTGCTGTGGGTGGTCCACTTTTTTAAGCACAGTAGAAAGAAATTGGTTAAAGCAATGTTTCTTCTATCTTCCTTCAAATCTCGTGTTACACGAGCCCCCTTATTGTCAGACAGGTAAGAGCACTGGCTCCACATCAAACAAAGAATCTAGTAAATGAGGCAAACATAAGTGTCTTGGGAATATTTTCTGGTGGTGAATGAGAATATATTATGATGGTGATGTTCAGTAGAATCTTTGTTGGGTGGGAGGCTTGGAAAGACTTTTCAATGAAATTGAATTAAAAGTTGTATTAAGGCAACATAGGCTTGAATAAAACATGGTCATATAAAGTTATTATTAAGGATAGTTCATCAAAGATGAATAATGGAAGAATTTCAGAATCTAGGTAAAGCAAACCATTGTTAAAACACATCTATCCCTCAGCTCATTCCAATTCAGAGTGACAGGAAGCTCAGCAACAGCCCATCATCAGCACAATGCCAATCTTCTTCAGTACATAAAGTATCTAAAGATGATAACTATTAGGCTTGAGGCAAAAAAGAGTTACCAGTCAACCTTGGAGCAAAACTTTGAACTGCAGGAATAAACGCTCACAAACAGAAGAAGACCATAAAAACTTTGAAAAACACTTTAAGGCAGATGGAAGGTGATAAAGAGGATAAACATCCATCCATCCAGTATCCAACCCATTATATCCTAACTACAGGGTCATGGGGGTGTGCTGGAGCCAATCCCAGCCAACACAGGGTGCAAGGCAGGAAACAAACCCCGGGCAGAGCACCAGAAGAGGATAAACAATTTAGAAAAATATTTGCGAATGTAGGGTGGGAGTCCTTTATTCTACTGTAGCTTAAGCCTAGCTGATGATATTACTATAGACTATTGAAGACTATCTACACATGATGGAGCGGTATATGCATATGCTGTATTTCCAATGTCTGTCTTTTCATTCCATTGGGTGAATGAGAGGAGTTCAGCGTGATTGGCTCCAAATCTGAAAATCATTTTAGCATACAACACTCTTGATAAGACCCCTGCTCAGGCTTTTCTTTTTACTTTCTTATACTGGTTTTTAATTAGTTATAGTAATTATTCAGAGTGGCCATTGCTTGTTCTTTCCTTTTATTCTTTCCTTTCTTGGCATCTAATGATGGCACTGTATTTACTATGGAGTACATATGATGGGCCAGTTTGTGAAAGTTATTAGTGCTTGTCTGCAGAGTGATTCATTTTCAGATGTAGCTGATCTTATAACAGAATATGGATGTAAAAAAACTCTGTATGTATTGTAAACCTGTATGGTGTGCCACTGAGCCACCAAACCCTTCATCACACCAATACCAACACCAGCATGGTCCCGAGTTCAAATAGCAATTTATTTGAGCAAATACCTTTACAGGTTATTCATAAATAAAGCACAGTCACAAATCCTCTTATTCTGTCTTGCGTCTTCTCTTCCTTTCCTTTCACTCCTCCAGGCAAATGTTTAGCTCCTCTCCTGACTCTGACTCGCCTGGATGAGGTCAAATTGCTTCCTTTATGGCAGACCCAGGAATACTTCCACTTAATTTGGGGACAGTCTGTCCCTGCAGCTCCCCTGACCGGCACCTACAGAATAAAACAAGGCTGTCTAATGGGACTGCAATTCCCAGACTGCCTTGTAGGTATCCATGCAGGCATCATAGTCCAGGAAGACTATCACCTATTGTATTGGGGGAGCAAATAGTCCATGCCATTGGTCTCCCACTGTCCTTTCATTAAACTGGCCTCCCAAACAAGTAAGGAACCTTGAACTATCCTGGCTGGAATGCCACCCCATGCTTGATGTCCATAACAGTATGTACTGTATGTGTTTATGAATTTTTTATTGTACTACATATATTGTAAGATGATTCTCTGTTTAATGCTTCAACATTGCTTTGTCTTTTACAAAGTATTTCTTATTCATTTTATATTTTAATTATTGTAAAGGATACACCATTTAAGTGGAAGGGCACTCAATAATAATAAACTGAAATTAATTTGATCTGCACCAGTGTTTACATTAATGAAACATGGTGAGCTGCTGCCTTGTCTAAAGAGAAACACTGCCCTAGCAAGGTGCTTTGAGGCTAAAGAGTATGTGAAGTCTCATTTCTCTAGAGGCCGGCACTGAGGACAATCAAAACTGTGTTTCACATATTGCAGGACTTCCACGATGTCCAGTCATCAAGAGGCTGCCATTGTGCATCATGTCCATAATTTACTTTTAATGCTCACAGTGAACGTGAACAGTAGGGTATCACTTTGCCCTGTTCAGTAATTGCACTGCTGTGTTGCATAATATCATGTGTTTTGTAGTCTTTTATTTATACTAAATAACATGAAGATTGCTATAACGGTGTATTTTCACTAGCAACATTGTAGTACATAAAGAAACAAATTAATAATAGGAAAGGTTGATTTTGACCTAGGATATCAAACTCATAAAGGAAATAAAATATTTGAAACAATTATTTTGAGAATTTTTTACACAAAACTAAGGGCAGATGCCAGCTGCTTAACGGAAATAGTACAGAATTTCCAACAGGAAAAATTAAACACTCAAAGGCCCACCAATCCGAGTTCAAAATAAGGCCAATGACTGCTCAGCCTCTTGACCCACTATAATGATTGTAATTTATTTCTGCAAAAGTAAAAAATCAAACAGGATGCCCTACAAAATCATTAGAACTGGATATTCTCTGCCTTAGTTTTATTCATCCTCTTTTGGCAAAACTCCACACAGAAACGCTAGAACAAATTGCTTTAAGAGCATCAGGGGTAAAGCGAAATGACTGAATACTGTTCCTAATTACATTCTTCCTGCTCAGCTTTTTTTAAAAACTAACTGCACTCAGCAAGCTCATGAACTTACTGTGTAAAGTAAAAGTTTAACGAGGCCTCTGTAAATATGACATGTTTTCAAGTTAAAAGTCTCATTTAGCTCCAGCTTAAAGGAGCACCTTAGCAGAGCAGGTATCCTAAAGGTATACATATTTGGAAGGCTTTAACCACCCAAGCCCCGAAAAACCCACCACACTCCTTTCTGAACTCTGTATTCCCTCTTAATTACAATCCTCTTTAACAAACTTGGGAAACCAAAGCCAGAGCCATACTCACCCTGTGTCCGGCTCGCCAGCTGTGACTGTCTGTGTGCTCACCGGGGAGTTGCTCAACACGTTCTGTGGAGAGATTAAATGGAAATAACTCTGAGCCAAACCCACAGGGCGAGCAGTGACAGCACACAGCAAAGTGAAAAGGAGATTGGGAGAGGGAGCGTGAGAGAGAGAGAGAGAGAGAGAGAGAGGAATGGGTGTGAGGGAGAGGGAGGGCACTGAGAGAGAGAGAGAGAGAGAGAGAGAGAGAGAGAGAGACTATGGCACTGAAACAGAGAAGGAGATGTAAACAAGCTTGTGAATTTCATTTTGAAAGGGAGGGAATGAGAAATATTTACAGTATGCTATTAATTTAATTCTTCTCATTATTTACTATGAATTGGAGAGTTTCATTTTAGCACGTGATTGCAGAGTAGTTTTCAGAGATCCTGTGTTTGGTGTGCCACTAAGTCTGCATCAACTTTAGATCTCTCTTGAACATGAGTGGGGCTCTCTCTCTCCCTCTACTGGGTTATGAATCAACTACTACCACAGACAGAAAAATTAAAGTAACTTTAGGGTATTGGTAGACATCTTTATCCAGGATGAATTACAAGTTCAGGATACCTTTTTTTTATCATTGTAATGCAAGCTGGTGAACTGATATGCTCATGACTGTACAATGAAATTGAGGCCAGAACCGAACTGGCAGCTTTATAGTTTAAAATCTAGTGTCCTAGTCTCCAGGCAACACTGCTGATCACCATGATGCAGAGGTCATATTGTGTAGGATGTATTCTAGAAGGTTGTACTGAAGAGATTGCTACATTTTCAGAAGAAACCACTTATGTACTAAGCAATTTTTGGTCATGAAATATAAATAATGACAAAAACAATAACAGCAAATGTACTGATACGGAAACCAATTCTTCTCTATTGAAGTTAAGGTATTACATCACAGAACTGGTGGCTTGGTAAGTAGGAAAACATTTCAACAGGAGAAGGAGACTCATTGGGATGAGATTCTGGGGAATGTGGTACAGCATGTTGAAAAGTTTTAACAATAAAAACAGTGCACTCAGGCTCTGTGGGTGTTGGTGTATGCAACATTAAAGTTAAGCAGCCCCTGAATGTTTGATGAGGAGATTGACTAAATTGTGTTAGCACGTGAAGGCGTGATTGGTTCAGCCAATTTCCTCATTCACACTCTGTGGGGCTTGATTAAGGTCCCATCACCCATGATAACGTAAAAGGAGCCTGAACAGGTTAGAAGGGAGGAAACCAAAGGTCAGGTAAGAAATAAAGAATGGAGGTGAGGAGTCTGGCAATCAATCGGCCTGGGAGGGAGCAAGGAGAATGGCACTCCAGGGGTGGATCTTCCCTTGTTGAGCAATCGAGTAAACTCCTAGGGAATTCTGTAAATGCCGATGAGGGTGTACGGAAGATGTTGGTCCAGCTATAAGCTTTACAAACAGACACTGAAGTATGTTGTTCGGGACTAGAGCTGGAGTGACGGTCTCCGCTGGCTGAGAAGACTCCAAGGGGTGTGCAGGGGAGACAAAGGACTGGATGTTCAGGACTCTAAGAGAATTTTGTTTTAAAAAAGGGAACCTGATTCTGGGTGATATGTAATTGTTGGATTTTATCGTATTTATTGCCTGGTTTTATCTTTTACACTTTTTATTGAACTATTAATTAATTTATTTAATAATGGATGACTGTACTGCACTTTATTCATTGTTGACTCTATTTTGAATAAAAGCACAAAGAACTATTTTGCACCTATTTATAGTTATTATATATCCTCATTACCCAGTTCATTTCAGTCTATGACTATTGATGCCTGGGTTCGAGGACATCACAGGTTAGTTTATGCTAAACTAACAGCCTCTTACTGTTGGAGTTAGGCCACCTGAGAGTTTCCCAAAAACAAGAAAATTTGTCTGTGAGGAAGATGAAGTCTTCTCAGATAGTTGTGACCATAATCCTGGTCAAAACAAAGAGATTCAAAATGGATGGATAAATGATTATTTTATATTTTACAAAAGGACAATACAATAGTGTAGTCATTAGAGCTGTTACAATTCAGATCTTAGCACAGTCACAGTTGATACAGTCTTCATACAGTATATTTATGTGGGTTTTCCACACTTGCAAACTTGAATTGAAAACTCAACTCTCTTCATTGCTCAGGAATTCTGCCGAGTGACAGCTTATTCACTGGCTAGCACTACACCACCAGTAATATCAACATTGCAAAGTGAACTGAGAGACGTTTACAACTAATGATTAAAAGTTAAAGAAAAGCAAGTCTTAACATTACAATATTACACATATCCGAGATGCTTTAACAAATAGAAGGTCAATTCACCTGTGCAGTTTCACAGACTGAAGCTAAGTAACCCTAAATTGCTCCAGTTGTGGTTTACCGCTATGAATATAAATGTAGCAATGGGAGGTGGGCCTTCAATTCAAATATTAATTTTTGTTTGAGCGCGTTCCATTTTCATTCATAAGAGTGTTTTCTGGAAGGGGTTTATTTAACAATATCTCTCTATTATAAAAAGAAATCCTGGAATGCAAAAGCAAGGCTACGATACGTGATATTCTCTTGGAAGACATTTAAAAGACCCGCGAGACAAAAGACACTTGCCACGGAGCGTCTCGCGTGGACCATAAACATGAGGCTTGGTGCCAAGAGATTGTGCCAGGGCCGTCTCGCGGGGACGTGGAATATGAGATTCTTGCAAGACACACCCTACTTACAACAGATATCATACAAGAGCACATGCATCAAAAAACAGTCAGTCGTGTAAAAGCACGTAGTGCACACACATCCTGTGCTCTCAACACATATAAAGCATATAAGGACAATACAGAGAACAGACACCCAAAGGCGCTGGAGAGAAAAAAAGGCAGATAGATTATGAAACCAGTAAAATTCGAAAGTATTGGAGCGTCCCAGCTAGGTTCAGGCCTTTTTGGTTTTAAGTGACTGTTTGGTCCGATTGACAGAGGGCGGAGTACAGCACGGAAGACTGATAACGGGGTATTGATTGATGCGGTAAAGGGGGGAGGCGAGACGTGGGGGACGAGGGATTGGAGAGGATGCTAGAAAGTTGTGTTTGGGGTTACGAAGTCAGCGATTGTTCAAGTAAAACTTTTGTGACACTTTATCATGTCAGTTGCTACAGTATCAAAAAAAAGATAGAAAAGATCGTATTACCACAAAACAAATGGTGATTAACCATCAGAACCAGGTGTAATTGAAAAAAGAGCAGTAAAAATCGATGTCAGAAATAAAAGGCAAAGAGTAGAGTCTTTTTGCATTCGCATCATTCTTATGCACAAAGCGTGGACTTACGCAATAATAGACCATACGCTATGAGAATCTGTGGTCCTGCAACAGTTAAAGCAACGACAAATTGAATTTCAAAGAATACACAATTCTGTCAGGTGTATATTGATGATCACAGAGAAGCGATGCAAATTTTAACAGGCAAAAAGAAAGGCAATGTATATATTACGTTAATAACATTACACACCAAAGGAAATCGTGATATATCGTTCGTATTAAAATGTTTACAGTTTACTGTGAGAATAGCTTTTGCTATGATAATCAATAAATCACAGGGACAAATATTAGAAAAACTCGGATTATTTGTTAGAGAAACAAACAATATTCACTCACGAGCAGTTATACGTTGCACTGTCACAATGTGTCTCAAAAAAATATTGTTTTTAATGAAGCTTTAAAGTAAAAGTGCAAATAATGAAATTGAAACAATTCCAAAGAAAAAAAAAATTAAGATTGTATATCCGATTAACCAAACACAGGGGTTGGCGAGCGAAGTGAGCAGGGGGCGAAGCCCCCTAGTTTTAATAAAAATGCACATGTTTAGGATATTATAAGCATATGTCTGGGTGACCTGACAAACTAATGGTGTAACAAGAGTAACAGTGCTGGTCTCCATAGACATCTATTATATCAGAAACTTGGTAATCTCCATTCATGAATACATGACTTTAAATATTTGTCAGGGCCATGGAATAAGTTACATATATAAAATGGCAGAGTATTCTTTTAAACTCATCCCATATAAAAGGTGACAGATTTACGTATCTACTTTTTTACAAACATGAGGTAATTTTACCCTGACACCCCTATCTCAGAATGTTTACATTTCTGCAGCCTTTGATTTCAAAGTTTCTCCATTAAGACAGGAAAATTGTACTTTTTAGGAAATTATATAATTAATTAATTACATCAGTAGAAGAGGTCTCCAGGGGGAAGAGTGGTGGCGCTGAGGCTAAGTATATGGGCTGGTATCCCGAAGTTTGCTGGTTCAAACCCCCATCACTGCCAAAAGAGATCCTACTCTGCCGGGCCCTTGAGCAAGGCCCTTAACCTTCAATTGCTCCTGGGGCGCTGTACAATGGCTGACCCTGTGCTCTAACCCCAAGGGGTATGCGAAAAATAACAAATTCCTAATACGAGAAACTATATAAGGTGAAATAAAGAACAAAAAAAAAAAATGACAATCCATTCAATTAGTGATGGCAAGTTATGCACAGAGAAGGGCACAGTCTGAACAAGACAATAGCACTGGCTGCCCAGCACAAAGTCGCACTGCTCTGCTGGTGAAGAGTACCTGCATCAAGTAAAAAATGAATTTCATATTTATCAATTTTACTACTTCTTTTTTTTTTTTTTAAAATAGCAGCAGTGTTCAAAGAGCTGCTATATATTTTGGGTGAATACATAGTCCAGTGTTTCAAGTGCCTAAATGTGCTTTTACTGTTAAAGTGTAAAGAATTTGGTTAATTTCTATCGTATTTTGTACTTATTTCCATAAATGGGCAGAACTGAAACAAGCTAAATAAACCAATTTTATCATACAAATGCTCCTCTGTATTCATTTTTTTTGTGAACACTTCAGTGACTGTATGTGCTGTAATTAATGGGAATGTGTGAAAAGTCCAAATAATTTAAAGTTTAAAGATGAAAGTAGCAGTGCAAAGGATGCATCATAAAGATCATCACCTGCTGGCTATCAATAAACCCTGCAGTATGACATATCACAGACCAAAATGCTACAAAGGAGCATGGCACATTTCAAGTAGAATATTTCCTGGGAAGGCAGGATTTGAAGCAGAAAGCAAATTTTAAGATAACAAGCAATTAAGTACCTCACCCAGACGGCGACGTTGCTTTTTCTGTGATAGGCGCCTCTGTATGCCTTCAATATCGGAGTCAAGCTCAACTTCAAATTGCTTCAGTTCTTTCTCAAGGACTACCTGACCAGTAGAGGTCATAGAAAAGATAAAAAGACTTGTTATATGACATGCAAACTAAACAGATTAACATACAAAACAAAAGAATATTTATGCCAAAAGGCCATCTTCTATATACTTCACAGAGTCCCTCATAGTTAGTTCATTAAGGATCCAGGTAATAAGAGGAACTGATTTATTAGGCCTACAAGATCTGAAGTGTGTGGTATGTGAAACAGTTAACAAATTGTAAGATTCAAAGTAAAATGGACACCTCCTCCCAATTAAAAAGATGCCTCTCTCCAATCATTTGTTAATTTACTTAAACCGCTTAATACAAATTTGTTCTTTTGGTAGTCAACACCAATGACCAAGACTTTAACTCTATGGGCAGGTTGCCACTCCATTGAAAGGGCGCACTCATGCACACACCTATATTGATTCACACCTGGACTGTGACATTTAAAAGGACACTGGAGTACCCAACGGGACAATAATGGAGGTGGAAATTCCACATGAACAATATGCAGCTATCATAAAGTAACTTGTTCTATTAGGTTTTAATTTTCACCTTAAAAAGGAGGCATATTTTAAGCACGCTTTTCACACAAATATTTTACTCTCATACATGCCAGTCCATTACATTACTTTTTATACAGTGGACTCCAAGTCTTGGTTAGATAGCAAATACAACAGAGTACTCCACATTCAGGAAGTCATACTAGTTAAAAATTATTTTAGTAGTTGAAAGGTTATTTGTTTTATGACAATATTATGTAAAATCTCTTTAAATCACAATATGGGTTATGAAGGATTCGACTTTTGACTGCAGTCAGTTCACACTTAAGCTACCAAGTATAGGGTGGTCCAGATCTAATTATGCAGATCCAGATCGTCTGGATGACTTTGATTTATGCGGGGACGATTTCAGTTCGGCGCGAAGGTGATCCTTCATGTCGTCAGTTCACACACTTCTCTATGGTCCGGGATTTTTTGGGTGATTTTCTATGTAATAAACTTAATAAGTTATAGTGTAATGAAAATTGCATAATTAGATCTGGACCACCCTATAGAGTGGACGACAGTAGGATTTTAGGGACTTTCAAAACTTGACTTGATGTTATTTTAGAAGAACTAAGTGGCTGGGACTGGTGAGTTTTGTTGGGCTGAATGACTTGTTCTTGTCAAATTTGTTCTAAAGTTGAAACTGAGAGCATGATATGTTTGGTTCGATAATGATGGATAAATGGATGGATTTCATTTATGGAAAAGATCTACTCTTAGTTCAGAACGTTTCTACATCAGATTCAGGCAGTTTCAAAATGTGACCAGCTTTGAATTTCACAGGCTTAGCATATTGACCAGGGGTGGCGAACTCCAGGCCTAGTGCCGCAGTGGCTGCAGGTTTCCATTCTTATCATCTTCTTAATTAGTGACCAGTTTTTGCTGCTGATTACTTCTTTTAATTAACTTGACTCAGGCCCCATAGTTGTTTCTTTTTCCTTAATTAGCAGCCAAACAATAATGAGACACAACACAAGCCACCACATGACCAGCTCCCCTGTGCCCATTGCACAATATCTGAAATTAAAGAGAGGTGATGGTCTTGGAAAGACTGATCTCTCAGGTCACCAAAACATTTTAATGGTGCTCTTAGAAAGAACAGAAAAGCAACAGTTTTTGAAATGTGTGCTGTGGCAAAATGAGAGCAGCAACAAGCCATGGAATTAAATAACGGGTTTAATTAACAGCAAGAATCGGCTTCTCATTAAGAAAGTGATTGGAGTTTGAAGCCCCAGTTTAGCTGGTCATCCGTTAGCTCATTTCACATTTCATTTCTGCTTGACTGTCATTTAATGAAGAAAGGAATCAATTCGGAGGGCTGAACTCTGATAACAGGGCTCTATTAAAGTGATGGGGAAAAAGTTAATTAGCAGTGAAAACTGGTCACTGATTAGAAAAAGGGTTAGAATGAAAACCTATAGCCACTGCAGCACTCCGACCTGGAGTTCGCACCCCTGATGTAGACAAATAAAGAATCCTTGTTTTAGACTAAAGTCATGCTGATTAGACACTAATTCACCTCTCACTGGCACTAAGTACAGTCCATGTGAGAAATCCTTATCTTAGTAAACAGCTTTTTGAAAACTCCATGAGCCTGAGTTCCCTAGTTTCCTCCCTAACAAAAGAGACCATCGAAACTAAGTGTGGGCATGGCATCCATGTTTTTTCTGCAATGGACTGTGTCACACATGTGCGCATGAGAGGCAGCTAAAGGGCTCTAACAAGGGTAATTCTACGGCAGACCAGGAGGTGGCAGAGTTTTCTAATCGTTTCTCTCTTTCCACTGCAGACCTGATACGGGAAATTCCACCTGGTCCCAACGACATCGCTTCATCAGCCCTCTTTTAAAACCATCATCTTTGCTTCATCCAATGCAATTTTGTTCTGGTCTCAAACTTGTACTATTGTGCAACCAAGTTTCAACTTTGCAGCCTGGTTTCAGGTATATGGAAGGCTGCCCCAAATCTTTTTCTGGCTCTTGTTTGATCATTTGACAATTGACATTCTAACATTATTGATTGCTGCCTTGCATTGAGTACTACTGGAACAGGTTTATTTTTGATTCTTTCCATTTGCGTTTTATTAATGTATTAAAAATTTGAACTATAAGCAATTACTTAAAGAGCATCCTTCCAATGTAGAACTACTGTATATGATGAAAATTAGCTTTTGCTTGAACATGCATATAATTACATTCTTTAAACAAAACTGGATTAAACTGGGAAAAATTGGAGTCTCTTTGCATCCAAAATACAAAGAAACCGCCAGTGACTGACTGTTGGAATCTTCTATAAGGTGATATTGTTTTCTCCTTTAGACTTATAGCCCCCATAAAGTGGGGCAGTTCCACATGATGTAGAATCTTTTACGATTAGTTGAATGTATATATCTAATAAAATTTACATGGACAGATATTTAATCGCTTGCATTATCTGGGCTGTAGTATATGTAGACTTACATTTCTCTAAAATTTAGAACCATCTAATTAGCTGCAAACTAGCTAACTTGAATCAAGAGAAAAGCTACAACTTATATATTAAAAAGACCAGACTCTCATTCTCTTTACAATGAACTCTCAGGTCTAATCTAAAACATCTCATTATAGAACATTTGACTTCAGAAGAAAAGAAACTCACCTCAATGGGTGGAGATTGTCGCTGTGTTAGAAAAGCAAAATGCTGTTTTCCATCCTGTGAAACATGGACAGATACAAAGAGATAAGTTCAAATCATATTTCAATTATTTTAACAGATGAATAAACAAATAGCTTTAAAAAAATTATCCATCCCTCCATTACTCCCACCGAAGCCACAATGATAATGTTATAAAAAATGGGGCCACAGTCAGTTTTAAATTCAATCCAATTCTAAAATCCAATTGGATACCCATCGTGTGGATCCATGACATCTTACAACATCTGTATTAAAAAACTGAAATTTACTCAATCTCCCTTTCTATCTTAATACACAACGCCAGATTAATGATCCACACTGGCTTGAGGCAAAGCATGACAAACGTTGCTTGTCAAATTAAAATAAATTAGTGACATATAATTTATTAGAGTACATGCTGTGATATGCAAAGCATAAAAACATCACCTCGTTGCTATCTAATGAGACCCCAGATGTGTTGTGTAATAAATTCTTTCTGTACAGACTTGCACCTTGCTAGATTTGCTTTATTTAGATATTCTGATTGATTTTGGATAACCGCATGTTATTTGCTGAAAGTCATCCATCCATCCATTATCCAACCTGCTATATCCTAACTACAGGATCACGGGGGTCTGCTAGAGTCAATCCCAGCCAACATAGGGCGCAAGGCAGGAAACAAACCCGAGGCAGGGCGCCAGCCCACCACATGCTGAAAGTCCATCCATCCATCCATTTTCTAACCCGCTGAATCCGAATACAGGGTCACGGGGGTCTGCTGGAGCCAATCCCAGCCAACATAGGGCGCAAGGCAGGAAACAAACCCGAGGCAGGGCGCCAGCCCACCACATGCTGAAAGTCAGAATGAACTAAAGACTACTTAAAGGGTATGTCATATTTCACTAGAATAACTAATATCACTACAGACACCATCGCAAGTGACCTACAAGTGTCATTCCATGATCAACATGTTACCATGATAACTGCTGGTTCCAAAGCATTTAACTATCACCTTGAAAAGAACTCAAAACCTAATGCCTTCTTTAGATACCCAAAAACTAGTGAAACTAGTTAGACAACAGATATCATTGTAAAAAAAAAAAAACCCTGTCAGAATGTGGCTGGCCTTCCACTTATTGCTCAGCCTGCTCAGGTTCCACCTTATCCCTGGATCTCTTAACCCCAAATTGGGATTGTTAATTCTAGACAATGAATCAGTATGGGAGATCCTATTCACCTAAAGAAGAGTTGGAGCTTTTACCCATCTTTAACATCATCTAATCTTGCTCTTCATCTGCCTGCTGTATTCTGTGCTGCTGTCACCAGCACCAAGGCTGGAATGTCAATGGCTGTAATGGAGAGCTTTGCCTGCATTATCCTGTCTAGATATTACAATTCTGCAAAGTATTTACAACTAACTAAGCAGCATGAGGTACTTGTTATTATAAGTATAATTTGTATGTTCTATTCCATTCAATTCATTTTTATTAATTTCATTTTTCAGTTTTTGTTTGCAGTTTATTTAATGTACAGCCTTCCATGAAATAACTTCATTTGGCAGGTATTTCACTATCCAACCACTCATCTATCCATTCACATTTCATTTGCAGATCTTTGGGAAGTTGGTAATTATCATTTGGTGGCCTACCCCTGAAATAGTGCCAGAATGACATTATTCATTAAGAAGCCCACATAAATACACTCAAATTTATAATCAGTCATTACATTAAAATTCCCATTCCCCAGAAAATTAAGGACACAGAGAGAACTCCTGCATACAGAAGGTGAATATACATTTATATCACATCTAATACACAATGACTGTGAGACTGTTGTGCTAACCACTACACCACAGTGCTTCCCATAATCCCAAATTACACTCTGTGGTCTTGAAAAAAATAATACAACTCTTGCACCCTAAGCGTGGTAAGAGTTAAATAAGGACACAGTAGCAAAAGAAATTGTGCAGGAACATTTACATTAAGTTAGTTTGCTTCATCAGTCCCTGATCTTCAGCTCTCTCTGGATTAGTTCACAGCTGAGTGTGAAGTGGCTGGGATGAGAATCAGCACCTCCAAATCCGAGAGCATGGTCCTCAGCCGGAAAAGGGTGGAGTGCCCTCTTAGGGTTGGGAGCGAGATCCTGCCCCAAGTGGAGGAGTTCAAGTATCTTTGGGTCTTGTTCACGAGTGAGGGAAGAATGAAGTGTGAGATCGACAGGCGGATCGGTGCAGCATCCACAGTGATGTGGGCTCTGCATTGGTCTGTTGTGGTGAAAAAGGAGCTGAGCCATAAGGCAAAGCTCTCAATTTACCAGTCGATCTACCTTCCTACCCTCACCTATGGTCATGAGCTATGGGTAGTGACCGAAAGAACGAGATCGCGAATACAAGCGGCTGAAATGAGTTTCCTCCGCAGGGTGTCTGGGCTTTCCCGTAAAGATAGGGTGAGAAGCTCAGTCATCCGGGAGGGGCTCAGAGTAGAGCCGCTACTCCTCCGCATCGAGAGGAGTCAGATGAGGTGGCTTGGGTTTCTGATCAGGATGCCTCCAGGACGCCTCCCTGGTGAGGTGTTCCGGACATGTCTAACTAGGAGGAGTCCCCGGGGAAGACCCAGGACACGCTGGAGGAACTATGTCTCTGGGCTGGCCTGGGAACGCCTTGGGATTCCCCCGGAAGGGCTAGAAGAAGTGGCTGGGGAGAGAGAAGTCTGGGCATCTCTGCTCAAGCTGCTACCTCCGCGACCCGATCTCGGATAAGCGGAAGAGGATGGATGGATGGATAGTTTGGAGAGCAAAAATTTAACACGTAAATGGCCTAAGTACAGCAGAACAGAAAATCCTTGCTAGTCATCACAATGTTTCACATACGGTACTAGAGATGATAGCCATGTAAATACATTCATTTATAAGCAGCATATTTTCTGTAAGATGTTCCCTTAAGGTGTTGCTTCTTGTGGGTGCTGCAAATGTTGACATGCACAGTTATCATGTTAAGTTTGTCATCCTTCCTTTCATCCACCTATCCATTCATACAATTTTCTGAACCAGTTTACTTCAATGCACCATTGCTGAGATCCTGAGCCAATCCTGGCAGCATTGAGCAAAATGCACAAACCAACTCTGAATGGAGAGTGTCAGGGCAGACTTGCTTGCCAACTTACAGATGCCAAACAATGTAATGCATCACACACAACACTCCTTTGCCAAATAAGAGTCACCAGAAAATCAAGTTTTTCGGGGATAACCACAGGCTGGATGTACAAACTCTGCAAAGGTAGTAACTCCTCTCTGCCACTATGGTCGCAGATCACTTTTAAAAAAATATTTCAGATTTTCCACATATCAATCTTTTATATCCTCATTCCTTAACTAGAATTGCAAAGCCTTGGCAATAACAGAAAACTTAATTTGAATATCTAAGAAGAATGAGACTGCTCCTGCTGGGAACATTTTTGCTAGTATAGTTTGTATTACATAAGTAATGAAATCTGAGATACTTTTTTGAGTCATGTGCTGAGAAGGCTCGTCATATTTTAATGTCACAAAAGAGTGTCAGGTACTTCAAACTAATTTGTCATATAATAAATAACCACCAAAGGCCTTATTACTAACCGCTAAAATAATCAACAGATACGCAAAGTGTATATCGAAAACATAGTGTCCTGCTCTTATACTAAAAACATTTCCATGTATTGAAGTCAGAAAGAAAACCAGATGTTCTTAATATGAACAAACTTTCAGGCTAAACCTGCAGGATGACTTTTTAATGCATACCCTTTCCCATGCATGCATTGACTAGTCTGGCAAGACCCCTGCACTGAGTTTTTTAGTACAAAAAAACACATCTGGATTGTCCCTACAGCTGTTACTTTTATTTTCATCTGCTTTCTTTACCCTGAAAGAAGTTCAGTTCAGTACAGGACAGTGAACAAAACAGGACCACCATTAACTGGTTCTTTAACATACACCTAGGAAGTGCATTTCAATTTAAAAAAAATATATAAATAAAAATAAAGCTCTTCACACCCCACTTTATGTCGCTCCCACAAGCAAATACCTGAATGTTCTGCTCAGGCTCATAGTCAAAGATGCTCCCAGGTTTGGGGGGTGCCGTCCCCTCACAATTCGATCCACAGTCCTCCTCGGCAGCTCCCAAGTCACTCCTGCAAAAGGAACCAAGTCAGCCACCCAGCCTGTCTGGACACATCTCAGCCTACCGCCTGCTTTTTGACTTTTTTTTTTTCTTCCCCCCTAACTTATTATTCTCTCTTCCTTGTGAATGCTCTTCAGCTTTGGTGAAATTCCAAGAAGAATGTTTTCTTTCTTTGCTAGGTGGGGGCAGATTGTGTGTGTTTTCATGTTATGATTACTTAACTAAAGCTCTGCAATACTTTAAAAATCTTTATTACTTTTATGATTTTTTAATATGAGAGATGCAAAAAAAAAAACGTTCCCTTGAAGTTGAAGGTTTTGAAGACTAAAAATGAAATATCCAATACCATTATATAAATATTTAGGATGTTGATGGTGATTGTGTGAGGTGGTTCATTTATTCTTTCAAGTAATTAAAATACATTGATGATTTCAGTTTGCATACAGGGATGTGCAAATGTAGGTTTACAGTTGTGAGTATGCAAAACACAGAGTTTATTCTTGTGTTATCATTTATTTATTAATTATTGTATTATTTATTTGTATTAGTTGCCCTCTTGTTTGTTCTTGTTACAGCTATTGAGTTAATAAAGCTACTGTAATAATTGTAACCTGGATGTCTTTTTCCATATGAACACCTGTAAACCTACTTTTGCGCACCCTGTGTGTGTGTGTGTATGTGTATATATATATATATATATATATATATATATATATATATATAAAATGTAATTGAAAAAATTAGAATGGTGATAGTGTGAGATGATTGTTCTTCCAGGAAATAAAAAAATTGATAATCACAGTCGGTTAGCTGACTGCACCAATTACATTTTTAAAAACAGTATTTTTTTCCTCTCCTCTTTATTGCCCTTGAGATTTCATTACAATGCACATATTACAAATCAGTAAAGCAAACATTTATAAAACTTCAAATAACAGCCATGTTGAAATACCCCATCATTTGCTGCCAAGCATTTTTTCCTGTGTTTTAATATAAAGCAACCTTTACATGAGCCAAATAACACACGCAGCTTTTAACAATTCATTTGTCATGTTTTAATAATTTGGCTTTCCCTCTCTTTGTTCAAAGTTTAGCTTTGTTGGATTGTATGCAGGAATGTCTGATGCTATTGTTTCTTCTTTTTATGGTGGGAAAGGGTAGGGCAGGGGAGGGAGCTGGGGGCTTTACTGGGTGGGTTGAATTGATAGGTGGCTTCTTTGGACATTTTATTACTTTAACTTTTCTTTGAAAGGATTGTAAATGACTGTCTGTTAATGTTTTTTTTCAGTTTTGAAAAGTTAAAGTTTATCTCAGTATATTTGCATAGTACTGTTTCAGAATAGGGTAGTTCATTGAAAGCATTGCTGAATCACAGTAAGGAAACCTCAGTTCATATCTCCAATCCTCTGTGCGTGGAGTTTGCATGATTTCCGCATGTCTGTGTGGGTTTCCAAACCCTGGTCCAAAGTCATGTAGGTTAAATGGATTGGCATCACAAAATTGATTCTAGTGGATGTGTGCATGTGTGTGAATGGATTCACCCTCTGATGGACTGGCGTCCTGTCCAGGGAATCATTACTGCCTTGTGCACTATGCTTGCTGGGATAAGCTCCAGTCCTATACAACCCTGCTCAAGATTAATGGATAATTAAAATAATTTTTAAACTGTTTTATTGAAATCCAAAATCAGAGAAAATGCTGAACATGACATGACATTCTTAAACCCACTGACTTCAATTCAGGGTCATAGTGGGCCTATCCCTGTTGCACTGGGCACATTGCAGGAAAACAGCCCTGGTTAGAGCACCAGTTCATGACTGGGACAAATAGGGAACAGTGCACCGCTAAAATATTTTAAAAATCCTGATTTCTTCTTATATAATACGCTACTGTTGCTGTCCGTTTGTCTGTCCAGGATTTTTAATCACCTTTAGCTCCCAAAACGCTTCACCTTTTGACCAGAAATTTGGTACACATATACTATGTGACTTCTACTAACTGCTTTCAGGGTGATGATTGACCTCCAAGGTTATACCTCTTTTTATTTTTATTTTATTTTATTGTAGAATCAACTCTCGGCAGTGGCCAGCAGGGCGGTCATGTGGTGCATGTGCACAGGCGCCTTTCTCATTCCCTACCACCTTCACCATCACTTCCACTACCTGTTCATATCTTAAATCATTCTTGAGGCAGATTGAAGACTCAAGTGCCAGCTTAAGTGAAAAATTAAGGAAAACATACTAAGTAATTGCAACACAAACGCTGACTGAATCAGCTTTAACGTGAAAAGATGCCGATGAAAGAAGAAAAGAAGTGGGCCGCTAGGGTGAACAAAAGAATAGCTGCTCAGGAAGCAGCAAGCGCATCAACCTCTGAGAAAACGAATGTTAAACGTACAGAGAAAGAGTAAGAAAACTAGGAATGCTCAAGTCCAGTGTATTCACTGCACGTTATCGTGCAGTATGCCGTTACTGGTATTTAATATACTGAAATACCATACAATTATTCTTCTAATGTTGCTGTTTCTCAGCTCCAGGTCTGTCCTACTGATGTTGACATGTTCTCCTTGTATTTAATATTCTGGTTTCCCTCACACTTCTAAAAAAAATTGCACGTGTAACTGCAAGATGATTCTAAAATGATCACGAGTCTCTCCCGTGTTGGACCAGAATCCTGCTTTTCACTGTTCCTGAGACTCTGGTTTCCTGCCACATTACATTTGGAATTAGCAGGTTCTGTAAAAAGCATGAATGAACTGATTCTTTTCTCAAATGTGTTTATGCGGCAAATACCAAATTGGCTGACTTTAGCTCTCAGAACGACTTTCACTTGAATTTTTGCATTGTAGAAGAACATTATTTTTTTAGCACCACATTTTCTCCTTCATTTGAAATGCCATAATGCTTTTGTGTAAAACCAGTGTTATAACATCACAATTTATGAACCATTTTCTGATTGTAATTTATTTATAGGTTTATGGGTGTAAAAGTTTAATTAAACACTCTGTAAAGTGCCATCTGGACAGAAATTAAAATTCCATTTTAATTGTCATTTAAAAGGATTTAATAACATACTTTAAATGACTTTATTTGTTCAAAAGAGAATATGAACAAATAGTATATTTGCTTCTTGGTTGAAATGAAGTAAAAAAGCATTTGGCTTCTTTCAGCTCAGCTGTCTTTATGTTGTCCTCTGCAATGGATTCCCCCATAATCCAATTTTTAAATCCCATCCTTACCAATCAGGTAGAGATCCATAGGGTGTGAGCCCAAATAATCTTCTCTCATCATAGACTCTGTCCACTTTGTCCAACCTGGCTGTGTTTCTTGGGCTGCAGGACTCTCCTATACAGATAAAATTTTAAAGAGTACATTAATGCACACACACAGACCTCCCCTCAGAGAACAAGCCAGCCTCTGTGTAAATCATTTCACTATTCTGAAGCATAACCTGACCAGAAGTCAGCTACAATCTTTGCCCAAATTATGTCAGATTTACACTCAACGCCCTGACAAAATTAGCAAGCATGCCATTTGAGCTCTATGACTTCATGCTGCCTAAGCAGTGTGAGTTTTTCAGTGGGCTGATCATTTTACAGAGGCCGCTGATCCCTTCCGCAATTCTACAGTTCGCTTGACCTTTGATCATTGTATTAGCACCTCAAGGCACTCATTTATGGAAAAAAAACTGTCTAGGAAATGGGATCTTCCTGTGGTTTACCTATCCAAGCCATTAATCAGAGCATCAATCTGCTTATAAGCTAAAGCCTCAGGAGCCCTTTACATTCCAAGGTGTTGCCAGAATGGAGTGAACAATTACTGCATGTCACATGTAAATTTATAGAAATTAGAAAACTGAAAGTAAAAACTGCTACTTTATGAAATCACCATAGAAATATCAAAAACGTGGTGCAACCCTTTGTTTCACCAGCCCCCGGGGTTTGGTTAACCGGATATACAATTTATAAAGATTGCTATTTTCATGTAAATTGTTACATATGCATTATTTTCACTTTTACTTTAAAACTCCAGTTAAAACAATATTTGGAATTAACTTATCTTCAAGATCGCATTGAATTTTAATTCTGTGTTTGAATTTACATTATGACAACACAATGTATAACTGCCTGTGAGTGAAAATTGTTTCTTTCTCTCTAATAAATAAACTGACTTTTTCAAATGTTTGTCCCTGTGATTTGTTAATTGCCATAGCAAAAGCTATTCTCATGGGAAACTGTAAACGTTTTAGCACGAATAGCATATCAAGATCTCATTTAGTGTCTAATGTTAGATAGATAGATAGATAGATAGATAGATAGATAGATAGATAGATAGATAGATAGATAGATAGATAGATAGATAGATAGATAGATACTTTATGTGGAAGATGTACTACATTACCTTTCTTGTTGCCTGTTAAAATTGTACATGTCAGAATTGTTCAAACAATTTTTAATACAACGAATCTTGTTCCACTGCATAGCCCATCACTCATACATAAATTACGCAATAACATTATGATACATCCTTCTTTCAACAGTAATTCGGGGAATATTATAAATTGATGTTTTCATCTTCCGCCTGATCATCACCAACTGTTTCAGCATAGTCTATTGATATGCATTTAATCAACTTGCCATGTAACCGATCAACACTTTTCTCGTTAGACTTCATCGTTTGTCGCTGCCATATTTAGATGAATGGGTGATTCTAAACTGGATCTTCCTAAATGTGTGTGTGTGTTCATAAGTAGTAAGCCCTTTAATGGATTGGTGCCTGTCCAGGTTGTGTGCCGGAATGCACCTGAAATCTGTGGTCTTTTTTGAAAATAAACGTAAGTAAGGTGTGACTTGAAAGAATCTCATGGTAAAAGTCTCCGTCTTGCGGGACTTCCTTCCAAAATGTCACGTCTCGTCGCAGGATTAGTCTCATCTTGTCCCAAGACTTTTTTTATTATAATAGAGATTACATATTTAGCTGACATCTTTATCCAAGGTAACATGCAATATCAGAATATATTGCAACAGTCTAAACATCCATCCATCCATTATCCAACCCTCTATATCCTAACAACAGGGTCATGGGGGTCTGCTGGAGCCAATCCCAGCCAACACAAGGTGTGCCAGCCCACCGCAGACAGTCTAAACAGTTTTTTTTTTTTTTACAGATGGAGTAAAGGTAGGCTAAGGACCTTACTCTGTGTGACATGGTGAAGCAGAGGCAGAAATGAAGCCATTAACCTTGTGGTGTCAAATCCAGAGCCTTAGGCATTATATTTACCTGCCTGTGTTAACTAACATAAGAACCAAATGTGAAGGTATTTGCTGTGACTGGTAACACAGTAAAGTAAATCATCTTTGTAAATGGTCTAGTATTTCATTCGTTATACGACAGAGTTGGGAAGTTGGAAGTAACAATTGCACCATTTGTGACCTCCATGCATTTGCTTGCTCCACTTACCCAAGTGGAAGAGTAAACGCAGATGCCCACATGAAAGCAAATGTTTGCCTGCTCTTCCAGCAGCAAACACTAATAGTTCTATTGTCCAGATCGAAGAAAAAAAAAGGTGTAAAATGTACATTAACGTGTCAAAAAATATTTTTATGCTCTTGGCCATGAAAATAAGTGCTATTTCTGTTAGGAAGGTGCAATTAAAAAACTGCACAAAGCACACTTTCAATGCAATGTACGAACAGTAGTGCATAACAGCTAACATCGGTTAATCTGCTATGTTTGATCTTTTAAAGTTTAACATTTACTTTCTCAGTATTCAGTATTATGGATTAAGTTGATTCATGTACATTCAAGTAAATGTTTCTAAAGAACAAATGAAACCTATAAAGTGTTATTGTACTTATTGTCCAATGTGTACACCACCATTTTGGATTGAAGACATAATCTGAAGTCTGACAAACTCAGATTTCAGAGACGAAGCCCGAGTTTGTGAATAGTAATTCCAAGTTTGGGGTGTGTTTTCTTTGTATTTTCTGAGTCAGAGGTCTGAAATTGCTAGTTATGAGTTTTAGTCGATTGTGGCATATATTCATAAATTTTAAAATAACACTATTTACATAAAAACACCATAAACCAAGTAAAAAAAAAAAAAAAAACATCAGAGGTAATAAATATTCTCAACACAGTAAATTCAGTCAATCAAGTTCTTCATAACTGAGCAACAGGGCAGACAGAAAAAATAAGTAAGGAATGCCCCCATAAGGCCAATAATAACATGTAAGGAGTTCAGTAAACAAGGACCTGGTCACTCCTTAAAACTACCCTGTGTGATAAAATAAAACCATACAGGCATCTGAAGTAATGTACTTAGGGTTAAGTACAAGCTCGAGACCAACATTCTGTAGTCAGAGAAGACAATTAAAACATTTTAACTGGTGTAACCTCAACCTTTCAACTGGTTAGCCCAGAAACAGCATTATGCTAATGTATGGAGAAAATGGTAGCACTAGCAACCTTTATCCAGAAGTCTTACATTCAATGTGGGCTCCTTGTAACATTGTGCTGGATAAAGATATTCGGAAAATTAATTAATGTATAAAAAGATTTATCAGTACGGATTGTGGAACTTCTAGAAAGCTTATAATTACAGAGCTGAAAATAGACAAATTACAAATCAGACAGCTTGGTACAGGATGTTAAAGAAATACAAATGGAACAAAAAGACAACCTTCCTCACATATCTCAAATTATAAGGGGATTTCTTTGATGGGCTCACTTTGAGTTCCCATTTGGTGTAACTTTAATCCAAATAAATATGCGTAACAAGTGTAAAAACAGATCTTCATACCAAATGGACCGATCTTGAGCGATTATGCATACAAGAATGGGAACAGAAGTAGGCAGAGACAATAAGGCTGGTAAAGGCATTTCTGTTGACGTCTAGTGTTAGCAATCACCTTATCTTATTTTTTGATTTTCCTTTGTGACAGTGACATGGTCAAGCTAAGAACTGATCCAAGGCAAGATTCCAGGGGCCTCATGTATAAAACTTACTCACGGAAACGTGTGAAAGTAATTTCTTATGCAAAAGTCAGGGTTTATAAAACATTATCTTCGTGTCAATGAAAATTGGCTTAAATTTACAATAAGTTTCAACAATCTGTAAGAACATTTTTGGTGCTGGAATTTTAGCAACTTTAGGTAGTAGTACAATAAATTGAACAGAAAATCTCATTTCATTGCATATTTCAATGATGTGTCAATCGCATTCTTATGTTTGTCCATCCATTCACTTTCTATGCCTGGGTGTTCTAAACCTGTAATAGAACATGGGTTGTGTGATTTCTGTGTGATTGTCTTTGTAATGTAGGCTCCAATTCAGCAAACAGAGAGGATGGATCTAATAATAAATTAGACTTATAAGCAAGTCATCATCATAAAAAAAGATACAAATACCATTATCGATATTAAAACGACAAAAAAATAATTCAGTTGTGGCAAAATAAACACTTAGAAACATTCAGGTGCAACTTTTAACAGATTTGAAAGTTGAAGCTTTTTCTCTTATTTATTTGCTTCATGAAAGACATATATCACATTCGTGCTTTTTAAATATTTTGTCATAATGTGATGTGTGATTTAGATTTGTTCAGACCTCCAGGCCGCTGTTAGTACAGGTAGCCATAAGCCACAAGCCACAACCACACACACTGCTGATTAATTGCTCATGCTGAGTACTGAGGATCTGTTTGCCGAACGGAGTATGCAAAAGAGGAATATACTGTAGACGCGTTCAAATTGAAATAATTTCTTTCAAGCTAAATCTAAAACTGTGAAGTCATTTGTGATTGAAATTGAACAGAGTATTTCTCTATCTGTTTTAAGGATTGGCAACATGCAAGTAAGAATTGCTATTGGGCAGGACAGATTATAATATTCATTGATTCAGCCATCTTTTAAACCAGAGCAGTGGATAGCTGGAGCCTTTTCCAGCAAGCAATGGGTACAAGCAGGAACAATCCCTGGACAGGGCAGCAACACATTGCAGGGTGAACACACATACACACATGCATCATCAATTCACCTAACTTGCATGTTTTGGAAAGTGGGATGAGGCCTGAGGAAATACATGGGGACCTACGTGCAAACTTCATGCAGGGAGCATCTGGGATGTGAACCCCAAACTCCTCACAGCTGCACTAATTCATTTATTAACATATTGACATTGACTGTGGCCTTAAAAAGTGAGGAAAAAATACCCTTTATTTGAGACTTATTTTATGTAACATTTGTGGTCTGGGTGTGACATACTGCATCCATTATACCTCAAGCTCACGTTCATAAAGTTTTGTTTCCTGTGTTCTTCATTAGTTTCAAAGTAAAGGCATCACTCATGAACAAGGGCAAATTTATAGGGTGATTAGGTCAAGAAATTTCAAAAAGGGCGTTTTTGTAAGGCATACATACTGACAGAAGGTGACAGGAGCAGCTAAAATTGCATGCATGAATACATACCTTTAAGTTAATTTAGAGTTATAAAAAAACTTGCTGTGGGACCTGGCATACGTCCAGTTGTTAAAAAAAATATTTTTTTTGTCGGCATGCTATTTTTACTTTCTAGCATAAGCGACATTTTAGTATGGAATCAAAGCAAGATTTTAGATGTGAGGCTCCAGGTTTTCACAGATCTCACCTATGTAGTGTATACAGTCATTATTAGACTCAAGGACAATTTCTATGGAAAAATTTGTGAATGTAACTTTAATGGGTGGTGCAATAGTGCCCCAGGTAACATTGCTGCTTTTCCAGACTTGAACACTATAGTAATTCCAAGCCTTCTGTGTTGAGTCTGTTCATTCTCATATGATAATAGTAGGTATCTTCAAAATTCAAGTTAAATTAATTGGTCAAAACAGGCTCATGTTGCAGACTTGTTACACTAAAATTTGTTTCACTGGTGATTTTGCAAGTTAAATGAATTTAGGATTTTTAAAGACCTTTTTTGGTAGGAAACAAGGAATATTGCCTCCTAAAGGCTTGTCCACACTTCTGTGTTTTTTAACTGTGCTCTTTTCTGTAGCTGCATAAAACACATAATTCGTAGCCTCCTGTTGGAGTAGAGTGATGAGCAAAAAGGAAAGTTTTGATTAACATACATTTTCACAAAACTGACACTAAAATTCATTTCACACGAGATTTTACGATTATTATTACATTTATTTGGGGTTTTAAAGATTTCTGTTCAGTAGAAAACAAGGGATATTGCTTCCTAAAGCCTCATTCACACTTTTATGTTTGCCTGTGTTCTTTTCTGCAGCTGTGTAAAAAATAATTCATTTTGCACTGGTAAAATAAATTCTAATTGTGCCTCTTATTCATATCACCACCGAGAAGTGCAGGAGATTTTTTAACATGATATGCTTCATATTTTGAAGATATCATGAAGACACACTAAAACATAACATTGTCCACATTACTGGGTTTTCTCTGCACAAAAACTAACTGCATGGAAAGTTGCAGCTGTCAAACCACCATTGCCTACCAATCACATTATCGTAGTTGATGATGTGCACACTTTTGTTAATGTTTTATGTACTAGACATCATTTTTATTTAAATGCTAAATTAAAGGACAATGCACAAGCAAATAATGCATGAAAACGCTTCCAGATCAGAGCCAAGTGCCTTTCGTCTTTTGTGAAATGCACACATTAAGCAGGAAGAGAAATGCAATTTATTGTGTGAATTTTCTGTGAAGTGCAACACTGACTCAAACAACAAGCTGCCTCCCCACCAGCTGCATGGCTTCACATCCTACATCCCTGTCCTGCATACCCAGAACTGCAGCTGATGGAGACGTGAGCACAAAATATAATAATTAGAGAGGTCTATAGCATGTAACCAGCGATTACTGTGTTAATGTTTAGTGAGCAACACTTATTTTATATTGTCGCACATGTGCACATAGGAGGCTGTCAATGGGCTTGACAAAATGTGTTGGAATGCCTGGCTGAGGGTTGACAGTGCACTCTAACGCCTTTTCACCTTACCCTTCACATCCTCAGAAGTAAAGTCCACCCATCCTCTCCTCCAGCACCATCTCTGACCTCACTTCCGGGCACCTCACCTATGCCACGCCCCTTCCTGCTCAACCCCTATATAAAGCCTTACTCACCTATACCTTGTTAGTCCCATACGGACTCAGTCTACACAGACAACTCTGTTTTTGTTTGAATTTGCTTGCAATTTGCACACTAACTTTCAAGTATACAGGGTGGACCCCCAAACCCTTTTCTGGCTCTGTGTTTTCCTGTTACAATGTAAATGAGGTAGCATATGCTTAATATGAAGTTCTGTTTGTACTGATGTGCAATAAACACAATACAAGTCTAAATTTATTATATGAGCTGCAATTGTTTAACTCTTTTAATGTAAAAGTCCCCATTTATTATATAGTACATTATTACTATTATTATACTCTGTATGTCCTAGTCATTTTAGTATAACAAAAATTCTTATGTGTATTTCTGCAAATGCAGTTAGTCTGTTTTTAATAATCATATGTATTTTTGTTAGCATCAGTATTTTGCCAGTTCTTTTTGCAGCAGTTAGGGGAAACTTTTTTATTTACTAGAGTAGATAAATTTATCAAAAATGCTTTGAACATGATTTCTAGTCAACACAAATATACACCAATATATAGTATACTATATTACAAAAGAAAGACACTTAAAATATCATTTAAAGTTAAGATATTTCTAGGTCAGTAATTGAAAGATGCATTTAACCACAGAGTTTCTAAATGTGAGATTCCGCGACTGGAATTGAATCTCCTTTTCATGGTCAGCTGCCACCTCAAAGCTGTTTACATAATTTGGCTTATCTGAGTTTACATCTGAAATCCTCTGTAATACCCTCTTGGTGCCACCTGCTATGTTTTCCTTGCTCAAATGAAACAAATACTTAACATTGCATGTTTTCCAATCAGCCATCCAGATTCACCTCATCTTCTTGTGCTTTTAAGTGGGTGGTTTGTATTAATATTGTTATTGCAAGAGAGGCATGGACATTATCTTCCAAAGAGGAACACTCTGTATTTTTTTTAACACAGACACCTTTTTATTTTATTCATTTAATTATTTATTGAACTCATTGAAATAAAGTGAGCAATGTGTCTTCAAAGATTAGTGTCATGCAGTATTTGTAGTCTTTATTTATTTCAATAAATATATCCATCCATCTCTCCATCTATCCAGATTTATTTTCCATGGTTCCATTCACAACTGGCCAAACCAGCCCCAACAGAGTCAAGTACATAACCCCTATATAGGATGTTATTTCAACTGTGGTAGTGGGACTTCTTGTTCTGGGCTGTCCTATAAAATTGTTGGCATCCCTTTTTTTGGTATCACCATTGGTTTGTTGTATTTTATGTATAGCCAACAGTGTGCCAATAATGCCGACCATGATGCCTGTGCAGTTAGTTTTTGGAGTTGACATATGTATAAGCAGTATTAATGTGGACCAAACACAAGGGTGTGTATTATGTTAGCAGCATTATGGCATTATAGACTGACCCACAATCAGTACTGGTTTCTAGGAGAATAGAGTCTTCTGATCAGAGAAAATGTCCATTTTACCTTTCAAGGTCATCTGTCTGCCTAATACTATGCCTTTGAACTACAGAAGGAATCCAGTGTGGTCAGACAGACAAACACCTGAGAAAGGGCCACGTAAGAGATTTGTTTTATAATATGCATTGCGTTAATCTACAATCTAGAACATATCTCCATAGGTATGTAGGTATATATAGTCATAGGTGTTTTTAATGCTAGGTTAATATACCTTTAAAATATACTGCAATATACTTTGAAAATATCTTGAAATATATAGTGTAAAATATATTGTACAGGATTTAATATATATTGTAATGTTTCTAAAAATATATTGTATAGTTTATTATTCTTAGTATTTTAAAATATATTACATATTAGGGAACTTTGCCCCCGCTCGCTTCACTCACCAACCCCCTGGGCCAGCGCCCACGCGCTAACCTCTTTGCGGTTCTACCGCTCGCATATGGGGATACGGATGAACAATTTAAACAGATTTTAATTTTCATTTGACGTGTTAAATTTGCATCAATGCAACGTATAACTGCCCGTGTTTGAATTTTGCTTCTTTCTCTCTATTAAATAAAATGACTTTTCGAATGTTTGGCTCTGAGATTTGTTAATTGTCTTTGAAAAGCTATTCTAACGGAAACTGTTAATATTTTAATATGAATGACAAATCAAGATCTTCTTTGTTGTCTAATGTTATCTGCAGAAGATGAACTACATTACCTCTCTTGGGTACATCTCTATATATAATCTTCATTTGGATCTTGATCTTTGTTTGTCCGCGAATGAATTAGAAGAAGAAGCACTAGATGGCAGTAGAGAGACAGCTAAAACATAGTCATTGCATTAAGAATCTCCTCTAGGCTTATACTACTGAAGACTGTAGTACTCCAGTCACACCTCAAAACACAGACATTCAAACTAAACAAATTGTTATGCTTTAAATTAACTAAAGAGATCTTCATTTAGATCTTGATCTTTGTCCACGAATTCCATGCATGCGTAGACCACCTACCAGTTTAGTACTTTGTTGTTACTCACGGATGTCAACAATGTGCCGGAATAACGAAAGGGGTGGTGGACAGTGTTACGCTAGTTAGCTCCTGAGGCCTGGTTAGAGAATGCGATTGCCAAAGATAAAAGGTACGTGCCTACGTAACATATGAATGAAAGAAAGACAGTGGGTAAAATGAATGACAACGTAACAGCACGTTCCGGAAATTATTATTGTTACGTTGCAGCTGGCGAGTGCTGCACATCTCACAGTTGTACCATGGCTTGCTCACATGTCAGTGAAGTGATCCCTATTTATGCTTTAAAGAGCCTGGATACCTATGTGTCCCCCTTTTATAACCATTGCTCCGTGTATATTGCCTTACTCTTTGGATTGACACAAAGCAACCTGCAAGATTGGAGAAAGGTTGAGAAGAGATCGTGAGAGGAAACAACAGCGTCATGAAAACGAGTTGGACTGTGAACGGACAGAAGCAGAAATGCTCTTACATCACCACATAATTATGATTCGGACAGTGATTCCGAGTAGGCCGTTCCTATCGAATCAATATCCAAGGGTTTTCTTTTGTAATTTTGTTTCCCTTATAAAAAATCAAAATGCTGTGTGACGAAGGGCCCAGTTCACGACTGGCAGTCGCGTTTTAACAGAGAGCCCTTCACAGACAGCTTTAACATGCGCAATGTAGTTGGGCGAACATGGCTAGTTACATATAATTTCCTTGACTTTGATTCAAGAATACCTACACATAAAATTGGTTAATTATTGCAACACTTTACTTAAAAGTAAAAGGAGTAAATTTAATGGATGCTGTAATTAAAAGAATTTAAAAAACATTAAGAGTATTTTATCGATCCTAGATGGTAATGAAATTTGCTTGACTCCTCACAGATCTGACTGTTACTGAGACATTTTTTTAAGTCTAATACTTTACTGCAACAACTTTCACCCTACTTCCTGGTTATGAAAATTTTGACCACAATTCTTAGCATACACTTCCTATTCCTTTGGAATGACTTTTGATGCACAGTGCCTATATATCTGGAATTATTGTGGCACCATTTTTACAACATAGTGTCCCCATCACTGCCCCAGAGCATTAGGATCCATGCACAGACCACAAGGTAAGTGCCACCTGCTGGCCTTACCAACACCTTTTTTCAGCAGCAACCCAAGCTTCTACTAGATAGTCTCACATCCAAGTACTGATCTGGTCTGAACATGTTTAGCTTCAGGTGGATTATCTGTTCTGAAGTATATGTGTATGACTGCTGGCAACAAATGCTGTTGCATTTTAAATGTTGTCATGCATGCACATTCATGGTTCACCTTATTAGCCCGGATCAGGTATGCAATACCACTCTGTGACAAGAGGGGCCACTATTGCTACCAGTCTTGTCACTTCCCTTTGCAGTTCTGAGAAGATGCCCCATGACGGTGACTGACCCTTCCCTTACAGCTTTTAGATGCAGCAGCCCTTTTGGTCCAAATCATATAAAGGCAATCATTCCCAGCAGGAGGTGTCTCAGTTTTGACCTGAGCCTACTACAAGAAGGAGCTCTACAGGATGGACAGACCCTTGGCATAATTCTTTTGTTTGCTGTTTCCCTACTTGTGACATCGAGCACCTGTTTATTTTGTTTGATTTGTGTTTAATTTTGCAATTAAATGGAGTGGCCAGGTTGGCACTCCAATGTTTCTTTGGACTTGGTCAGTCACTCATCCCCAACAAGGCTTAAGTCATATTACAAAAAAAAATTATGTTTCTACAAAATCCATCACTGATAAAGATCCATGATTACACACTGAAGCAAAATGACTAAACCTGTTATTTTTTACACTAGTAAATTATTATACATGTAATATTGCCTATTTACCATTTGTTACTTTTCTCTTTCCATAAAATTAGTACAGTCAAAAAGATGAACTTATTCTTTAGAAATATCTTAAACTTGCCATTCAATACCCTTAGCTTTTCAACAGAGTATATAATGATTTAGTATTGACCAAGTAGTCATTGCAACGATGACAGCATATTACTTCATCCATTAAGCAAAGGCAAATTAGGAGCAAAACTCTAACAACTTTCCAATTTCCTTTCATTTAACAATTGCTATGCTTGTTGTATACATACAGACAGAGAATATTATTCATAAATGCGATTCTCAATCAGGAGACCAGAACAACTAGCTAAAATAATTATTTCTAAAAAATGGTATATATTTATTAAATCCTTATGAGGATAAAAACCTTTATACAGGTTTCTTCAATAAACATGTCTCTTCACAGGAACTGTAGAGAAACATTTTATGTCACACATAATATATATATCCTGCTGTGGGCTGGCACCCTGCTCAGGGTTTGTTTCCTGCCTTGCGCACTGTGTTGGCTGGGATTGGCTCCAGCAGACCCCCGTGACCCTGTAGTTAGGATATAGCGTATTGGATAATTGATGGATGGATGATATATATATATATATATATATATATATATATATATATATATATAGATATCTGTCAATCTCTATATTAGAGTTGATCAGCAAAATTCACAAAATCATTTCTTGCATCGAATATGATGTCTCGCTGACAACCTTGATCTCTGAATATTTTCCTGGAATTTTGCTGTGAAGCTGGCATAGATATTTTTTTTCTAGTGCCCCATGATGCTTTGCGAGGCCAGTCATGACATCACAGGGCTGTAGCAGTTCGAGAATATAATGCTGATCCTATCAGTGGGCTATAAACTCTTGAAAAACATGAAAATATCCTTAAACACAAATCATGTAGGTACAAGGAAACTGGAAATATGTCATGTCTTACAGGTAATGTCTTTTCATATGGACTTGTTTGTAACCTTTGTGCAACTTATGAGTCTACCCCTTTAATAATATTACCCAGAGTGCTCTGCAGTTGATGCAAACAGAAGAACTGAAGAATTCATGTGCTTTAATGTTGTGCTTATTCTGGAGCAGTGGCAATGAACAAGCAAAAGTGTCAGGGTAAAAAAAAACAAAAAACTGTACTGTTTGGTTCGAAAGAGGTGACTGCCTGCTATTGATTGTGTAGGGGTCTTAGTAAATTCATTCTTCCTGTCTGCCAGTGTTTTAATGTTCTGATATTTAATTATATTCATTTTATATCAGGAAGGTAGAGTGATACAATGGTTACTACTGGTACATCACAGTTCAGGTCACATTTTTGGCCACAATAATCAGTCCAGCATAGTTGGCAGATGTTCACCTAGTCCTTACAGACACTTTCAAAACCATTGCTCCATTTTATTCCAATCAAAACTAGTTCCTATTCTCCTTCCCCATTGACTTCAGTGCATTTTACTTAGTTTTGTAAAGATTTCTGCGATTTTGTTGAACTCGAGATGAAGCAAATTCAGCAGAATTTGCTCATCACCGCTCTATCATTATAGTCATGTTAGGAGATGGAGTGAATGATTCTGTTTGCCTTTGAAAGTACCAATCTTTTTTGGAAATTTCTTTGCCACGCTTCTTGGTATACTGTATTGTTAGTGCTACTGTTGGGTCACGCCACCATAAGTACTTCCCTGGATCCAGAAATCATCTTTTTTGAGCAACAAGCACTTGACTATGAGGGTGTTTTGACCTGGGATTAATTAACATTTTTTCTGATCTATTATTTGTGTCTCTTGAGTCTCAGTTCCTCCCGATGATGATTCTAATTTAGGAGGAATGTATTTGTTTTATTTATTAAATTACCCAGTTTAAGTTTATTTAAGTTTATTTATGGTTACTATGGTTTTGCTACCCAGGGATGAGTGAGAGTGTGTTGACAAAAACAAAATAAATCCTGTTTGTTAGTGCATACTTTACTAAAAGAAAACTCTGGGCCATCTTTGCCTGGCTTTTCACTACATCTATCTTTTGGTTGCTTCTATTCTATTATCTACTTCATGGAGATGTCAAAACAAAAAGAAAAAGTCAGTGGCACATGAACCCAATTCTAAAATAGGAAAAGGACACAGGAAAATATCTCAACATACATCATACTCTCTGTAAGACATCAGAGTAAGCAAAATGTGATATATGACTATGATGTGGCATCGGCTAAAATCTTATAGAATGTAGATTGTACCCAGGGAGCTTTTATGGATAAACACCGTGTCTTAAAACTATCTTGTGCTTGCTGAGTGAGTAGAGGAACAGTGAATGGTATGGATTAAAGGCTTTGGACTTTACAGGACATTCATATACCTTACTACCCCAGATGTTATTCTATGGCAACCCAGTCTAGAGAGATGAATTTCTACCCTCTGATACAAGAACATTGTGCATTAAGTCAAAATGTGAGTTGTGCCAAACGTTTGCTGGTAAACAGGGAAAACAAGCAGGATTTTGTTGAGAGAACAAAGGAGAAGTGAGACTGTTGGCTTTAACTCGATCTGTTAAGTCGATCTGTCAAGATGCATAGTGAAGCCGAAGAGATGTCTTTCTCTTTTGAGTTATTTTTCTGTGCAATGTATGTACTCTCTTTGCTCATTGTGTCTTAATGTTTTGCTAATCAAAGTATTATTTTACTATAATTTGGGCTCCTTTTATCCCAGGCAGCAGTGCCACCCGGGAGGCCCATTCTTATAAGGCTGTACATATTGCTACAATTATGACTATAAGTATATTTCTATGAGAAGTAAACTCAAAATATGGGAAGCAAGGGAAAAAGAGAGCTTTCTCTGTGGATATTTAGCATGCATGTTTGTTCTATCTCAAATGAAGATGCAATGAGAAGTCAAGCAAAATGACCCCTTTTATTCGCTAACTGAACTGATTACAACATGCAAGCTTTTGAGGCAAGTACGGCTCCTTCTTCAGGCTGCCTCAAAAGCTTGCATATTGTATCTGTTCAGTTAGCGAATAAAAGGTGTCATTTACTTGACTTCTCACTGCATCAATAATGGCTAACATTGTACAACACCCTACTACTCAAGAGAAAATGAAATTCCAACTTTCACTAGAACCAGGACTTTTAATTCTGCCTCAGCTCAATGACAATTCTAATTAAAAACTGCCTTCAAAATTCAATAGCCCGATGAACCAGGGACAAGATCATTCCTACAAGGGTAAAGAAAGAGAAAAGCATCCCAATACCCAATTTTTCAATATTGTTATAGAAGCTGGTAAAATGATCTTTTGATAGCATTTTGTTTTTCCTCAATGTAATTTAAAATAGAAGATCAAGTTGGTTCTTTTGTTAGATTTTTATTTTTCTTCAATGATATTTGAAATAGAAGGAGTTCAAGATGGTTCTTTTGTTAGTTTTTATTTTCCCTCAGTGATATTTCTCTCTTCTGTTTCTTTTTCCGGTTTCTTTGTGGTGGCGGCCTGCGCCACCAACACCTACTGAAAGCATCATGATGCACCAACATTGATGGACTGAAAGCCAGAAGTCTACATGACCATCATCATCAGGTCCTTCCATGAAAACCCTAAATACAAAGAGGACTGTTTGATTTATGTTAGGTAGATTGCCCAGAGGGGACTGGGTGGTCTCTTGGTCTGGAAACCCTACAGATTTTATTTTTTTCTCCAGCCTTTGGAGTTTTTTTTTGTTTTTTCTGTCCACCCTGGCCATCGGACCTTACTCTTATTCTATGTTAATTAATGTTGACTTATGTTTATTTTTTATTGTGTCTTCTATTTTTCTATTCATTTTGTAAAGCACTTTGAGCTACATTTTTTTTGTATGAATATGTGCTATATAAATAAATGTTAATTGATTGATTGATTGATATTTGAAATAGAAGGAGTTCAAGCTGTTTTTCTAACCCCCTATTGCATCTTGCATATTTCTTTCACATATTGACATATGGGTGGCATGGTGGCGCAGTGGTAGCACTGTTGCCTCGCAGTTAGGAGTTAGGTTTGCTTCCCGGGTCCTCCCTGCCGGGAGTTTGCATGTTCTCCCCGTGTCTGCATGAGTCTCCTCTGGGTACTCCGGTTTCCTCTCACAGTCCAAAGACATGCAGGTTGGTGCATTGGTGATTCTAAATTGTCCCTAGTGTGTGTGTGTGCATGCCCTATGGTGGGCTGGCACCCTGCCTTGTGCCCTGTGTTGGCTGGGATTGGTTCCAGCAGACCCCCGTTGCCCTGTAGTTAGGATATAGCGGGTTGGATAATGGATGGATATTAAAACGCAGTATATATTTTCATTTTGCAGATTGACAGGAAGAGACCATTCTTACTCCCAGAATCCAAATACCTGATGAATGTTGCTTGTACCTGACACTGATAATCGTAAACCTCCTCATGGTTTACTTAAGTACATCTGGAGAGATTATTCACAGGAATCCTCCTGCCTATTCAGAAATTCAATTTCTGATTATTTGCTTTAACTTTCCACTCTAGATTTAGCAGTTAACCCATAGTTAAGAAAAAATAACACGTCAGTGACCTCCTGTATGAAGATGACTTCAAAAGGTACATTTCTCAAAGCATAGTGTGGTATCTCTGTGATTTACAATTTCTTTTTCCAAAATTATGTAACTTACCATCAGGAAAAATAGGTCTTCCGCAATCAAAGTCCAGCTCTAAAATAAAAAAGAAGGATTTTAGAAAAAATGTATTGGAATACCACATATTTTCATGTTTACCATATATAATTAAAAAATAAAAATATTAAGCATAGATTCACATATAACTTGTAAGTAGCAAGTACACACAACATTACACCCCACCCCAGCACCCAGCCCTATGAACCATCTGCTCCCTGCTGCCAGGCAGTTTGAATGGCAGTCCCACGCAGGCCTGCATATCTGAGTCCATCCTGTCTGAAAGCATGGAGACAGACTGGCATGTGGCCAGAACAAGTGATTAAAAACAGATGGTCCCTGTCATCAGGCTCACACCTAGAGTCCAGTAGATTTGGCAATTTAAACAGAAAGCTATGAATACTGCCTCTGATTGAGTTAAAAAAGATAAACATTTCAAAATAATCACTTTTCAAATGCATCATACTGTACTCGTATATATGTGTGTTAAAAGAAAAAAAAAGAAAGTTTGGTTAATACTAAATAATATGCTGTAATCTATTTGTGGAGACATTGTGGAACTATTTATTTATTTAAACTCACAAGATGTCAAAGGCAAATGATGTTGGGATGATCACCTAGAATTTCAGAAGCAACACTGCTGGATTTCTTAAATACCATTTTGAATGGTGAAAATATCTAACGTCAACATTCTATAAGAAAGATAAATCACAGGAGTAACAGTTGTGACAGATTGGGGGTGCTACTGCTCCCTTGACCCTTGTCCAAGACGTCAGACACGTGGTACAAGTCCAAAAGTTGACTTTATTTATACTGCACAGTGCACAAAGCACCCTTCCTCTCCACAATACTCATAAATCACAATACAAATCACTAATAAACAATCCTCCACTCCCAGACGCGTTGCCACCCTTCCACCCAGCTCAGCACCCTGTCTGGGGATTTCCCATAGTCCTTTATAGTCCCTGACCCGGAAGTGTTTCCCATCCTTCAGTCCATGATTACTTATCACTTCTGGGTCAGATAAAAAGTCCTCTTCTTCACCCCGGAAGCACATCATTCCCCTTGTCCATGTGACTCGGACGTACTTCCGGGGCGTTGGGAAAATATCCTTCGTTCCTTCTTGCAGCGTCCTCTAGTGGCCCCCACGGTATCCAGCAGTGTTGTGGATAAAAACTCCATTGTCCAGGATTCCCTGCTGGTCTTTGGGGCCCCTCCATGCTGCAGGGAGAGCTCCATCTGGCGGCCTGGGGGTATTGGCCGGGATGACTGGCCAGCCATATACCACACAGTCTTTACAGCTGAAAGGGCTGATGAGATACAGGAAAACAGAAAGACCCATTTTTATGTCTGTAAATGTTACACATGGGGGACACATTGAGATATATTAACTCTTTTAGGGCGGATGTCAACAGGACGGGTTGAGGATGGTAATCAACGGTAAGCAATAACAAAACCTGCCATTACATTTTAGTTGGACTCTCTTTGGTAGAAGGAAAGTTAGCTTGGTTGGTCTGACCGAGATTCCCTATGCTTGAGTGAGTAGTGAATAGCAAACTGCAGCAAAAATTATATCATCATCTGGTGAGAAATCAAAGCGAAAATACTCGGTGGATGACGTTTTGCACATTATCACTCAATTGTACTCTGACTTTTTGAACTCCAATTTTTATGCATGTGATCTGGAGATTGAGATCAAAAACAAAAGTGAGGTACCTGCATCAGCTGATCGGTCCTCAGCTGATCGTGGTGCTGAACACGTTCGTGTCAAAATGACAAGAGGTACAAACCAGATTGCACTGCACTGCAACCATGACTGCCACCGCCGCCAAAGCCTCCTACCAGACAAGGACAACATGGCAGCCAAGCCTGCCGCTCACCCCCGCCAGCCATCATGCTGCCCATGAGTGGCTCCAGCCACAAGAGACGGCAAACTGGTGGCCACAGCACACAGAAACAAACATTTTATGTTGATTTACATGTGAAACTGCTGCTTTGTGTGCTTTTCAGAAAACTGCATTTTTTGAAAAAAAATATACAGCCCTCAAAGAGTTAAAAAGTGTTCTTTTACATTCATGTAAAAATGATGGTGTTTATTTTAATATTTATTGGTCTATAGTATTTTCATTCTTTAACACTATGTACCTTAAATAGGGTCTATACTGATTCTGCATTCCATTTGAAGTGGGATGTTGAAATTTCCAAGTTCCTAGTCAGAATGTTCAACTGAACCAAACCCTTTAGTTGGATTTCCAACTCAGAAACTTGGGGCTGGTCTGTCATGTCCAATTTTATCCAACTTCAGATAATGACGTCAATTCAAAATGTATATTTTGTAATATTATACTGTTTATTAGCAATTCTATTTGTGTATGCCTACATCACTCATACACACAGTACTGTTATGGTGATTGGAAATGCAAAATACCATGCAATGTGTTGTTATCAACTATTATTTATTCAGAGCAAGTACAACAAAGGTTTTTCCAAATGGTTTAATGGAACATGGTCAACTCAGGTGTGATGTCATTCCCAGAACTGACATCCAACTTCCAAGGTAAATAGAATTTAGAATTAGTTTTGTATTTGACATTAAAGAAAGAGAGAAGACACCATTAGAGCTGTCTGTCTCAGACAGACTACTGCTTGGAGATGAACAATACACATGTGTGAGGAGATGAGATGAGTTGACACTTTGACCTCTCTTGCTTTTTTACATGCTGTATCACCTCTTATACTGCTTTCCATATCCCAGTCTTGCCTGCAATAATATTTATCATTCCTATGAAGTTGCCCCATCCCTTTGCAAATATAAAAGCCTTCATTTTTCTGGGAAGGCTTTGCACAAGATTTTGGAGTGTGTTTGTGGGAATTTGTGATGATGTTGGAAAAGAAGATATGGCTCACAATTGGTGTTCCAATTCATCTTAAAGTTATTTAATTGGGTTATATACTATGTTTTTGATTTTATGCATCTGTTAACAATGGGGTGGCTGAAACACCTGGGACCTCATGTATAAATGTTGTGTACGCACAAAAATATTGCGTATTCCTGTTTTCATGCACACTTTGAGATGTATAAAAGCTAAACTTGGCATAAAGTCAAACACATTTTCACGGCAGCCTCACACTATACGTTTCTGTTTGGTTTTGCAAACAGGCGGCACCCAGCATCAAAGCACTGGTACTGTTTTTGTGTGGTGTCCCTTTTTTCATATTCACATTCTTGATGTGAGTGTTATGAAATACACCTAAATTAATTGCATGTCATTTAGAAATTAAATTCACCCAATTGTAATCATTCTGTAACAATATAATGGTTCACGGAATGGCCAAACTTTTCTAAATACCATAGCAGTTTTAGAGTTGTTAGAAGACAGGGTGTATAGATGATGATGACTAGCCTCTGAGCCAATTTCAATTTCCAAGAGCTATACTCTTGGAGCTGTGTGCTACATTGGTGCCGGCTTTACAGAGGCATTCTTTGAGAAATTGGGCTCTACCTGCTCCTTTGCAGGTTTTGTTCACCCTCGGGTGTACTCACACTGGCAATTCATTCCATGCCCAGGCACATTTGTCCGCATGTAACCCAACAAAGTCTAGTTCGTTCGACTAGTGTGATCACTCTGTGCTGGGCCAACTGTGCCATGCCCTGGCCCAATTGGAAAAAGTGGGCCTTAGCACGGTTCAGTAGCATTTGGGAACAGTGTGTTCGCTAAATGTGCATGGAAAATACACATGATGTCAATGATGTGACAAGTCAGATAATGCAATTCTCATTTCATTCAATATCTTTTGAGTTAAAAGAGGGTTTTTATTCTTACCTCACACATGAACGTGAATTGTAGTTGGCAAGAAAAGCTGCAAATTCCTCCCTTAACATCATTTATCACCATAAAAAGCTTCTCATATATGAAGCACGATTAACAGCAAATCTCTGTAGAGCATTATCCTACCCTACACAACTCCAAAACAACCACAAAATAAGTAAAATCATTTTGACATGCATGCTGTCTCTCCATGTTCGAATCTTGTTTTGGCTTTACACAAAGTTGCATGGTTGTGACAAAAGCGTGCCTGGGCCTGGAATGTTAAGTGCAGTATGAATGCAGGCCAGTGGGGAACTGGGAGAAGGACAATCACGCTTGGGCACAGTACTGAACAAACATGCCTAGCGTGAGTACACCCTTAGCCACAGAAATACCTGATCAGGTATTTCACAAACATCACTGAGTCACACCATGCCAGCTGTATAGAATGGTATTATCTGCTTGTAATCCAGATATATAAGATTTCCTTACACTGTGGTTGAACTGGGAAATATCAAAGCGCAATTCGCAGCAACATCCAGTTTCCTAAATGTAATCAGAGTTGTCAACTGCACACATATTGCAATTGCAACAGCACTGGATAAGTTAGATCAGCTAGGGATAAATCACCAAAAGAATGAGCTCGCATTACATCATGGAGAGCCTATAAAAAAATGTCATCTCTGCACAGTTGCAGGTACTTTTTCCAACTAGTGCGGCAAAAGACAAGCAGTCCTTATAAGGATAGCGACTCACCACAATGAGATCATGTAAAGAGCAGAGAATGTATCTGTTGTGGCACTACACTATAAAATAGCCTTCAGAGAATGAATTTGCTTATGTAAATACAAAGCATTTCCACTCCATTAATTTGCTGCTCTATAGACCAAAGAAAGTGTGTTGTATTGTGCAAGCATGTAGCGTGCTGCATATTGTGACACATAGTCGTGGCTTGCCCATACCTGAAAAGATGCGGTATAATGAACCTGACTGACCCTGACCCACCAAATGATCTGCCAAATCAGACAGTGTTACAACAGGTAATCAGATGCAGCATTTTTTTTTTATTGAATTTGTGGTCAATATCACACAGTACAGCCCTTATATTACTTAGTTCCTTGGCCACATCTCTTACAGCATCCACTATTGCATTTTGTGACTCCATAACAAAATTTGTCAGCACACAGCCAGATGGTCGCCAGTGGTTTCCAAGGCAGAGGTGTGTGCACAGCCAGTGCCCGAAGATGTGCTGAGTACAGAAGCACCATCACCGCCTACATTGGTGTCCTCGGCATGGGGGTCAGCTGGTGTAATACAGAATTGTCTGAAACAGAATAAACAGACGGTGGGCTGCAACTTGCCTTTTCATGTTGACTTTTATATCTGACCACTTCTTGTTGCTTTTAGGCACTGTGCAACTTTCTGAACTTTATCCTTTGAGTGTCTGTGCCACACAATATCACTCCATCAACTTCCTTTTGTTGCTTACACCAATGCTTCAGCCAACAAATAGTACGTTTTCCCTTGCTCCAGATCACACTCGCTAAAATTCTTCTTTTTTCCACAAGCTTTTGCCATTGTCTTTTCTCTTTTTAAAAGAAGGCAGCATAAAGAAGAAGGACGTCTCATGCCTGGACAAACTTGTTAGGAAAGCAGGCTCTATTGTAGGAATAAAGCTTGACAGTTTAACATCTGTAGCAGAGCAACGGGCACTAAGCAAACTCCTGTCAATCATGAAGAATCCACTGCATCCACTTAACAGTGTCATCTCCAGGCAGAGGAGTAGCTTCAGCGACAGACTTTTGTCACTGTCCTGCTCCACTGACAGACTGAGGAGATCGTTCCTCCCCCACAGTATGCGACTCTTCAATTCCACCCGTGGGAGTAAATGCGAACATTACTCAAAGTTATTGTCTGTTTTTACATGATTTTTATTACTCTTTAATTTAATATTGTTTTTTTTTGTATCAGTATACTGCTGCTGGATTATGTGAATTTCCCCTTGGGATTAATAAAATATCTATCTATCTATCTACAGTGGTGTGAAAAACTATTTGCCCCCTTCCTGATTTCTTATTCTTTTGCATGTTTGTGTGGTGTTATGGGTCCACAGCTCGTGGAGAAAAGGCCATTGATTTTAAATAAATAATCACCGCACCGAGGCGGCTTCGTGAGGGGGGCGTTGTTGTAGCGAGCCGCGGGGCAGTCGTCGATGTGGGCGTTTCTCACCGTGTGCACAGGTGAGGAACTGCCCACATTCGTGATTGCTCCCGTGGCTAATGCTGCAGCTGTGATGGCCCCTCACGTTTTTAAAAGAAGCGCAAGTCGGTTGGGGAGAAAAGAAAGAAACGTTCGAAGAGGGAGAATCGATTGGAGAGAAAGGAAAGGAGAGGACGGAGGTTACAGGGAGCGTGGAAGCAAGCGGTGCAGGAGAGAGACGGACACGCGGAGCGTGTGGTGAGCACGCGATCGAGCGCTCGTGGGCAGCTGCGAGGAAGCTGGGTGTTAGGCCGACACCCAGGTGTTTGTGTAGATGTCGCTCCCGCTGAGTGATCTGGTAGCGGGAGTGACAAGGTGAAAGCGACGGGCCGCAGAGAGGCCATGAAAAGGCAGCGGAAGTCGGAGACTTGGTGATGGAATCCCCAACGTGGGCGACCTGGCCGTTGGTGGGAAACCAAGTTCTCCGGGACTGGGATGAGTGCCATACCGAAGCCAGGGATCGGGAGGTCTCCAGTCTCGTGCGTGTGTTTCAGGAGGGCAGCTGCAGAGAGCGTCTTGCCTGCTGCGATGCCCAAACGGGATTAGCAGGTGAGACGCTAACCGAAGAGCACCAGATTTGTTTGTTGGTTTTAAGACTGCTTCCAAGAGAAGATTTTAACCTCCGATTTTAAAGGATTGTTTTTTTTCTATTGAGTTTTAACCTCCACATGTTCATTTAATGGATTATTTATTTATTTAATGAATATGAAGAACTGCACTATTTATTTGAATACTGTTTTTGTTTTGTTGACTGCTTTTAATAAAAGCACTATTGCACTTTTTGTATACCACCCCTTGCTCAATTGTTTATTTGCCTCCATTGACTAGCTCACTCGGCAACATTATCGACGGTGTTGGGTTCAAGGGTTCCCAAACATCAAAGGGAGTGTGGAGCCAGAACCCACATCGTCACATTTGGTGGAAGCGGTGGGATGAGCTAGCAGTGGAGCCAGAACCCACATCGTCACAGTTTGTCACACAAAATGTTTCTGATCATCAAAAACATTTAACCATTAGTCAAATATAACACAAGTAAACACAAAATGCAGTTTTTAAATGATGTTTTTTATTATTTAGGGAGAAAAAAAATCCAAACCTACAAGGCCCTGTGTGAAAAAGTAATTGCCCCCTGAACCTAATAACTGGTTGGGCCACCCTTAGCAGCAATAACTGCAATCAAGCGTTTGCGATAACTTGCAGTGAGTCTTTAACAGCGCTCTGGAGGGATTTTGGCCCACTCATCTTTGCAGAATTGTTGTAATTCAGCTTTATTTGAGGGTTTTCTAGCATGAACCGCCTTTTTAAGGTCATGCCATAGCATCTCAATTGGATTCATGTCAGGACTTTGACTAGGCCACTCCAAAGTCTTCATTTTGTTTTTCTTCAGCCATTCAGAGGTGGATTTGCTGGTGTGTTTTGGGTCATTGTCCTGTTGCAGCACCCAAGATCGCTTCAGCTTGAGTTGACGAACAGATGACCAGACATTCTCCTTCAGGATTTTTTGGTAGACAGTAGAATTCATGGTTCCATCTATCACAGCAAGTCTTCCAGGTCCTGAAGCAGCAAAACAACCCCAGACCATCACACTACCACCACCATATTTTACTGTTGGTATGATGTTCTTTTTCTGAAATGCTGTGTTCCTTTTACGCCAGATTTGCCTTCCAAAAAGTTCAACTTTTGTCTCATCAGTCCACAAGGTATTTTCCCAAAAGTCTTGGCAGTCATTTAGATGTTTTTTAGCAAAATTGAGATGAGCCCTAATGTTCTTTTTGCTTAACAGTGGCTTGCGTCTTGGAAATCTGCCATGAAGGCCGTTTTTGCCCAGTCCCTTACTTATGGTGGAGTCGTCAACACTGACCTTAATTGAGGCAAGTGAGGCCTGCAGTTCTTTAGATGTTGTCCTGGGGTCTTTTGTGACCTCTCGGATGAGTCGTCTCTGCGCTCTTGGGGTAATTTTGGTCGGCCGGCCACTCCTGGGAAGGTTCACCACTGTTCCTTGTTTTGCCATTTGTGGATAATGGCTCTCACTGTGGTTCGCTGGAGTCCCAAAGCTTTAGAAATGGCTTTATAACCTTTACCAGACTGATAGATCTCAATTACTTCTGTTCTCATTTATTCCTGAATTTCTTTGGATCTTGGCATGATGTCTAGCTTTTGAGGTGCTTTTGGTCTACTTCTCTGTGTCAGGCAGCTCCTATTTAAGTGATTTCTTGATTAAAACAGGTGTGGCAGTAATCAGGCCTGGGGGTGGCTACGGAAATTGAACTCAGGTGTGATACACCACAGTTAGGTTATTTTTAACAAGGGGCAATTACTTTTCACACAGGGCCATGTAGGTTTGGATTTTTTCTCCCTAAATAATAAAAACCATCATTTAAAAACTGCATTTTGTGTTTACTTGTGTTATATTTGACTAATGGTTAAATGTGTTTGATGATCAGAAACATTTTATGTGACAAACATGCAAAAGAATAAGAAATCAGGAAGGGGGCAAATAGTTTTTCACACCACTGTATCTATCTATCTATCTATCTATCTATCTATCTATCTATCTATCTATCTATCTATCTATGTAACAAAATACTGAACAGAAGGGGCTACTTATAATGATATGCATATTTAAATATGCAAAATTCTGGCAGGGATCAGGGTGGGGTTGTAGGTGCATGCACGTGCATTAAATTTCATGTTCATTGAGATTTATAAAGGGGCAGTGTGGAACTTGGCGTACACAGAGTTTAATGCACCTAGATATTTTTGTGAGTATGCACATTTCCAGTTTTGTCCATACTCCATGATTTTGTGTGAATTCTACACACAGTGTTATACATGAGAACCATGAACACAATAATTTGGAGGCCATATAGTGCATGCGTGTGTGTGTGTGTGTATATATATTATTATTATTAACATATTATATACATATATATTGTGGCAGATGGCCGGGGCAACCTCCCTGGCTCACAGCGGGGGGTTTGGAGTATAGAAGCTCAATCCTGCTGGGGTCCGTGGCGACAGCCAGGAGGCGCCTGGACAGTTAGTTGCTGAGCCCTCGGTTGCAGCACTTCTGCCACACCTGGAAGAAGGTCTTGGAGTACCTGGAGCACTTCCGGGTGCCCTATAAAAGGGGCCGCCACACTCCATTCGAGGAGTTCATTCGAAACATTTTTTTTCTTCATTTTAGTTGTCTCACTTGTTAAATAAACCCTTAATTGCTTATTTCAGTCTTAAACAACTACATTCACTGTTTTAATTGCTCCTTTTTAGCAAATGACAAAGAAACCAGCAGTTTTCCATTTAGCTTGTTTCCATTTATACCAGTGTGTATTCATTGTTAAAGTATTTGGTTTAATGAAGTACTCAGAAGGAAACTGAAGAGAAAGACAAGAAGTGAAAAATCTGTTTTAGATTTCAAATCATTGAGATAATATCATTAGAAAGTAAAGAAAATTTACAATTTAGAATGACCAGTCATTGCAGAGACAAACAAGTTATGGTATTATTGGCAAGGATTATTTTCTAATTAAGCAAATGGGTTGGAACAAAAACTTGCAGCCACTGTGGCCTTCCAGGACTGAAGATGATCACCCTTGGTGTACACTCAGGTACTGGGCAGTGTGTAGCAGTGTCAGAAGAAACAGGCAATATTCTTCCAGGGCACTAAAGGGTAGGTGTTTCTTGGCAAACAGCAACAGAACTAAATTCTCCTTGCAGGGAGAGGTTGAGTCTTTGATGGCTATTAAAGCCAAAATATTTAATTATTGCAGAAAGTATGGTGATGGTAAGCAAATGTCCAGTTAATCAAAAGAGATCGAGACTGGTCAACTAAAATTAATTTTGCTTTTATTTATTAAATACTAGGCGTTCCTCACGACTCCACCCATGTAGTAGTGAAACAGGACAAACTTTAAATATCAATAAACAAAAAGGCATCGCTAGCTAAGCGGAAGCAAGTTACGCTCCAAAACAAAGAGGTAGACCGACTCCCCACTCCTAACGTCACACTTCCCCCTCTGTCTCGGATTAGCGTGAGTATATTACTCCTGCAAATGAACTATAATTCTTAGCGCAATGAGAGAAGTCGCAAAATCAATTTGGAATGTTCAAGCAAATTCTAGAAAAAAACCCAATATAAATCTAGTAGTTCCATCCATTCATTATCTAACCCGCTATATCCTAACTACAGGGTCACGGGGGTCTGCTGGAGCCAATCCCAGCCAACACAGGGCACAAGGCAGGAAACACGTCAGCCCACCTCAGTCTGTTAAGTACTGTAGTTCTCTCGTGAAAACCAGTCAGATAGACAGACGTTGGATTTTACATATATAGAGATGAGATGTTTAGGAAATGTTAATTCCATTTATTTAGAAGAGGTATGTTTTTGCCGTTATTTATATATTGTCTGAAATTTGTATTTATTTTAATATTGTGATTAAGTAAAATAAGACAGGTATATTGTATTTCATAAGAAAGCTGCAAATGTTCACAGTTTAAATGAAAATATCAAATTCTTAGATATGTGAGGTTATATTTTGTCTGGGGTGTAAGAAAAGAAACTTGAATTGCTTCTTTCTTAGAAATCGCCTTTGTCAATGGGTGGGCCTCTCTGGCAGTGTCTTAAATTGGTTTGAATCCTACCTGGCAGGGAGAAAATTCTTTGTTAGTTGTCGTAATCACAACTCAAAGACACATGATATCCTATATGGTGTTCCACAAGGCTCTATCCTGGGTCCGCTGCTCTTCTCAATCTACATGCTTCCGTTAGGTCAGATTATCTCAGGGCACAACGTGATCTACCACAGCTATGCTGATGACACACAGCTGTATTTATCAATAGCACCTGATGACCCAGACGCTGTTAATTCACTAACACAATATCTTACTTGTGTTTCTAATTGGATTAATAGTAATTTTCTCAAGCTAAATAAAGAGAAAACAGAAATTTTAGTGATTGGCAATAATGGAGACAATGAAATTATTAGAAATAAACTTGATGCATTAGGATTAAAAGTCAAGACGGAGGTAAAGAACTTAGGGGTAACTGTTTACTGTAGCCTGAGTTTTAAATCACACATTAATCAGATCACTAAGACAGCATTTTTTCACTTAAGAAACATAGCAAAAGTTAGACCTTTTATATCCTTGAAAAATGCTGAGAAATTAGTTCACGCTTATGTTTTCAGTCATCTAGATTACTGTAACGCACTCCTCTCAGGACTACCAAAAAAGACATAAATCATTTACAACTAGTGCAGAATGCAGCTGCTAGAATACTAACTAGGAAAAGAAAATCCGAGCACATCACCCTAGTTTTGATGTCACTACACTGGTTACCTGTGTCATTCAGAATTGACTTTAAAATACTGCTTATGGTTTACAAAGCCTTAAATAATCTCGCTCTATTTTATATATCAGATAGTCTGACACCTTATATTCCAAATCGTAACCTTAGATCCTCAAATGAGTGTCTGCTTAGAATTCCAAAAGCTAAACTTAAAAGAAGTGGTGAGGCGGCCTTCTGCTGTTATGCACCTAAAATCTGGAATACCCTAAATACAAAGAGGACTGCTTCATGTTAAGTAGAATGCCCTGAGGGGGCTGGGTGGTCCCTTGGCCTGGAACCCCTACAGATTTTATGTTTTCTCTGCAGCCGTCTGGAGTTTTTTTTTGTTTTTTCTGTCCTCCCTGGCCATCGGACCTTACTCTTATTCAATGTTAATTAGTTTTGTCTTATTCTAATTCTTACTTTGTCTTTAATTTCTCTTTTCTTCATCATGTAAAGCACTTTGAGCTACATTATTTGTATATATTTATATATATAAATAAATATTGTTATTTATGGGTATTTACTGGTAAATGCTGAACTTTTAATCCATCTCTATACAATCTTTGAGATGCTGTTCATCTTTCCAAAACAATTTCAGGTCATCAATAAATAGGAGATAGCTGACTCACTCGTCTTGTAGGCTGTAAATCCAATTTTTTACTACTTAACTTATTGATCAATGTTATGAGCACCAAACAGAAAAGACATGGGGTCAGGGAGTCACCTTGGAAGATTCCTTGTGTAATGGATATTTCCCTCATAGTGATGTTTCTTTCGTTGCAAAATTCTTCAACAAACCTCCAATCTCTCGTTGAGACCTTAAAGCTGGACAGTTTTTGTAGACGTCTTTTACTTTGAATGTCCAGGTATGTGGAATACTATCAAATGCCTTTTATGTAGCCAATCCATGCTATAGTCAGGTTTCTCTTTAGTCTCTTTGCCGTCATCACTACCATCATGCTTATGAGGAGATGGTCTTTTACAAGTATTCTTATATCCTTTTTGCGATGGCGGTAGTTAACACTTTTTAGATGGTTGGCAGGCATGTAACATGTATTAAAAGTTCTTTAGATGTTTTGTGTCCTTGCTGAGGGCGGCACGGTGGCGCAGTGGTAGCGCTGCTGCCTCGCAGTTAGGAGACCCGGGTTCGCTTCCCGGGTCCTCCCTGCGTGGAGTTTGCATGTTCTCCCCGTGTCTGCGTGGGTTTCCTCCCACAATCCAAAGACATTCAGGTTAGGTGGATTGGCGATTCTAAAATGGCCCTAGTGTGTGCTGGGTGTGTTTGTGTGTGTCCTGCGGTGGGTTGGCACCCTGCCCAGGATTGGTTCCTGCCTTGTGCCCTGTGTTGGCTGGGATTGGCTCCGGCAGACCCCCGTGACCCTGTATTTGGATTCAGCGGGTTAGAAAATGGATGGATGGATGTCCTTGCTTTTTGAAAGGAGGAATGTGATTCCAGATGTCAACCACTGAGGGTTACTATGTGGATCTTTAACAAGCTCATTAAACGTATCATAGAGTGCTTTATATTAGATATTTGATCCAGAAGTTTTAGATCTTACCTGAGCCTGGAGACTTCCACTTTTGAGTGATCTTAATTGCCCAAACAGTCTTGTCAAGTGGAAAAATTAACCCAGTTAATCTGATTTGAATTATTTGCAGGCTTGTTATTCAATTGGGTTCACTCTACTTGATTTCATAATAATTAGAGCTGAATCATAAATTCCACCCACATAATAATATGTGCAATAGTGTATACTTTAGAAAGTCATGTGAACAGCCTGTGTTTTAATTGAGAAAAATATCTATAAATTAAAAACATTACAATGTATATTGACCTTGTAAGTTATTTTGGATAAAGTGTTAGCCAAATATACTCATAATAATGCTACAAACAAAGCACTCTCTAGAATGGTACAGGGATGGCACCTTAGAAGAACAAAGTCATTTATGCTACCACAGCAGTAACTGCAGGAGAGGTCATAGAAATGCCAAATGTGATGTGTATTACAGAGGAACTAGCATGGGAAATTAGGTGTCTGAGACAAATTGAAACATACAATAAGACACTTACCATCATAAGTAAAAAAAATGAAGTCGTCACAAAAAGCATCACCAGAAAAGCACGATACTCAAAGTGCTCAGGCTGATGTTGCCGAAGCTAAGTTTCAAATAGGAATGAAGATGCATGTAAAGGTCCAGAGGCTAAGAAGATGTTCTAAGCAAAGTAATCAATACTTCCAGAACAAGCTCTTCAATGAGAACACAAAGTTCTATCAACAGTATAATAAACTGCAAAGTGCTCTCATAGAGTCACCCTTAGGGGAATAGGGGTCCTTAAAAATGGTGTCACATACAACAATGCACCCCACCTCAAGCTCCATGCAGACCAGACACATTCTTGTCATAACTTTCAATTAATGTTATTATTTGATATAATGTATGGTGTTTACAACAAACAATGCAACGTGTTGTTGCAAAGCTATGTGAAACACAATAAAAAAGCAATGTAAGATTTTAAAAAAATAGCCATGCCAGTATTAGGCTTTTCAGCAAAACAATAATTGGAATACCAGATAAATCACAGGGAGATACTTAGACTCAGGATAGAATTTGAAAGCATGGAAAAAGCCAAAACCTTAGAAGGAGAGTATTATTAGCATTGCAGCAGAGTAAAGGAATTTGGAAATATTTTAGCTGTAGGCATTACAAACTGAAGATTTATAAATGGAATATTAAGTCTGAGGTAACTGACTAGGCTGGTAGAAAAAATTAGTCATATCAATGCGTGAGATGTCGGGAACTCATCTGTGTCTCTGTCCATATGTGTGTGTGTGTGTAATTGTGTGGATGTGTCTGCATTGGAGTGCTTAGTGGTGTGTATGGTTTGCTGTATATGGCTATGTCAAATATATATTTTGTTTAAATACAACAAGCTTATCTCTTGGAAGACTTGTGGGCATCTTTGCGTGTATGAAAGCGAGCCAGAAAGGCTGGGGGCATTGTATTCCCATACAAGGCAGTGATGAGCTGGAAAAGATTCAGGTAGTACTCACTCCCAAGGCTGAAGTCAGCCTAGACAAGGCACCATATTGTTGCTGGACACACAACTAATTCTCTCATACCCTTGGCTACATCTGGGGAAAGCAGGACGACAACTGGAGAACACAAGAAAAGCTGACAATAAACAGACTGAGATTTCAGCTTACTCTGAGACAACAGTGCTAAAGATCTCATCACTGTGCCACTTATTGTATTTCCATATTTGTTCACTGTCCTGTAAGTGCTTTTCTCCTGTCTTGTAGGGAATTTTTTTTCTTGGAATTACGTTATTTTGTGTTTTGTAAAGCATCTTGTGAGGTTACATTAAAGCTGGTTGTTTTGGCTTAATTACGCACCATCATTGTAAGATCTTCTGACAGATTTGAACGTTTTCACAACTAAACATGGTTCACCCCAGTCTCAAAAATGAAGATGACAACAGGAGCTGCTTTGTGTCTCTGTAAGTGTAATACATGCTGGCTCATGCAAGACTAGGCCTGCATTGAACAGAAAAATGTGAAATTGCCATTCAGCATTCCTGTAATTTAGTGACAGAAGGCAACTCTTTACGCTTTTCTCATGGAAAGAAAAAAAAGCCTAGTGTTTTTTAAAGTTTCTTCTCCAGAAAAGAAGTTACATATGAAAAGCTATAGTCCTAACAGATAATACTTAAAGTATTATTAGCAGTCAAAAGAAGCTAGACCAATGTGATGCCCAGCTTCTTATTATCCATCCATCCATTATCCAACCTGCTACATCCTAACTACAGGGTCACGGGGGTCTGCTGGAGCCAATCCCAGCCAACACAGGGTGTAAGGCAGGAAACACACCCTGGGCAGGGCACCAGCCCACTGCAGGGCACACACTAGGGACAGAATTTAGAATTGCCAATGCACCCAGCCTGCATGTCTTTGGACTGTGGGAGGAAACTGAAGCACCCCGAGGAAACCCATGCAGACACGGGGAGAACATGCAAACTCCGCGCATGGAGGACCCGGGAAACGAACCTGGGTCTCCTAACTGCGAGGCAGCAGCACCTCCCACTGCACCACCATGCCGACTCTTCTTTATTATGTAACTTAGAAATTAAAATTTTCCCACACCTTTGAGTTTACCCTTCAATCTTGACCGCCTGGCTTAGTCGTACTTCTATAACATAAAGCAGAACACCAGATATGCCAGGAGTCTTTTATAGTCTACTTCTGCATTTGACATTTTAATACTTAAAACATCTGTCTTCCATTACTATCTAGTGGTCAATGAATTTTAACTGGATTTGTTTTAATGCTAAAAGTTTTAATCCAATCAACTATAAGTCTCTTATCTATTTCAGTGTTGCAGGGAGTTAGAACCCATCCTGGTCAAGTCAAGTTGTAGGTAAAGAATTTAGGGGTAACTATTGACTGTGACCTGAATTTTAAATCACATATTAATCAGATTACTAGGACAGCACTTTTTCACTTAAGAAATATAGCAAAAGTTAGACCTTTTATAACATTGCAAGATGCTGAAAAATTAGTTTCAGTCGGCTAGATTACTGTAATGCACTCCTCTCAGGACTACCAAAAAAAAATATCAATCGATTTCAGCTAGTGCAGAATGCAGCTGCTAGAATCTTAACTCAGAAAGAAAAATCCAAGCACATCACCCAAGTTTTGATGTCACTACATTGGTTACCTGTGCCATTTAGAATTGACTTTAAAATAGTGCTCATGGTTTACAAAGCCTTAAATAATCTCACTCCATCTTATATTTCAGAATGTCTGACACCTTACACTCCAAATCGTAACCTCAGATCTTCAAATGAGTGTCTACATAGAATTCCAAGAGTTAAACTTAAAAGCAGTGGTGAGGCAGCCTTCTGATGTTATGCACCTAAAATCTGGAACAGCAGGTTAATACAGTGGAGCACTTTAAAACACTGCTGAAAACACATTACTTTAACATGGTTTTCTCATAGCTTCGTCTTAGTTAAATCATGATACTCTGTACTGTATATTCAATTAATTATCATTATTATTCATGGTAGCTCCAAAATCCGTTCTAACCCCTACTTTTTCTTCTGTTCTTTTTCTGGTTTTCTGTGGTGGCAATCAGCGCCACCACCACATAATCAAATCTCCGTAATGTCCCTACATTGATGGATTAAAGGCCAGAAGTCTACATGACCATCATCATCAAATTCTTCCATGTGAACCCTGAATACAATGAGGACTGATTGAGGTCATTTATGTTAGGTAGAATGCCTAGAAGGGGCTGGGTGGTCTCGTGGCCTGGGATCCCTGTAGATTTTTTTACTCCAGCCGTCGGGAGTTTTTTTTTTTTCTGTCCTCCCTGGCAATCGGACTATACTTTTATTCTGTTTTAATTAGTATTGCCTAATTTTAATTATTTATTTAGTCTTTTTTCTCTTTCTTCATCATGTAAAGCACTTTGAGCTACACTGTTTGTATGAAATGTGCTATAGAAATACATGTTGTTGTTATTGTTGGTAGCATCTGGCACAAGGTGGGAGAAAATCAATCCATCATGGGGCCTTTATATTTAAATTTCATTCCTTAGGATTTATGTCTATTCAAAATTGCTCAGAAATTGTGAAAACAGGAGTTAACTAATGCACAAATGCCTGTCATTCTTAAACTATTCTGACAGACACTTGTGCAAGGTAGGAACCGAATCTGAACAGGATTACAGTCCATTGCAGGGCACACTCATCACTTGGTCATTGTAAAATGCTAGTCAACCTAACCTTTCTTTCAGAGTGCCAAACAAACAAAAAAAATCCATGTAGACATGGAAAAAGGTGCATATCCCAGAAAAGAGAGTACCCAAGCTAGAACTCTGGGGTATGGGTCAGGAACATCAACGTCTGTACCCCATTAAAAAAATCATTTCTGCTTAATGGAATATAATTAGATATACAGCGCCTTCAGAAGGTATTCAGACCCCTTCAGTTTAAACACATTTTATTGTGTTGCAGCCTCAAACTAAAATCACTTAAATGAACTTTTTCCCTCATTAAGCAACACTCAATACCCCAGAATGAGAAAGCAAAAACAACACTTTGGAAATTTTTGCAAATTTACTACAACTAAAGACTGAAATGTCACAATGGCACAAGTATTCAGATCCTTTATCCAGTACTTTGTTGAAGCACCTTTAATAACAGCCTGGAGTCTTGTTTGGAATAGCATGACAACATTCACACATTAAAATTTAGGGTTTTTCTGCCCTTCTTCTCAACAGATCCCCTTCAACTCTGTCAGGATGGATGGAGACCATCAGTGCACAACTATTTCCTGGTCTTTCCAGAGATATTCGAATTAGGTTCAAGTCTAAGCTCTGTTGGGGTAACTCAAGAAAATTCACAGAGTTGACCCTAAGCCACTTCTGTCTTATATTTGCTTTGTGCTTAGGATCATTGCGCTGCTGGAAGGTGAACCTTCAGCTTAGTCTGAGGTCCAGAACGCTCTGGAGTAGGGTTTAATTAAATACATCTCTGAACTTTGGTCTGATCACATTTCTCTCAACTCTGACTAGTCTCCCAGTCACTGCAGCTTAAAAACAACCCCACAGTATGATGCTGCCATCGCCATGCTTCACTGTTGGAATGGTATTGCATATGTGATGAGTAGTGTCTGTTTTCCTCAAGACATGACTAAGATCAAATACTTCAAATCTTGGTTTTATCAGACCAGAGAATCTTGTTTTTCATAGTTGGAGAGTCCTTTAGATGAGTTTTTGCAAATTCTAGCAGGTCTTTCATGCATCATCTATTCACTCTGCCATAAAGTCCAGATTGGAGTATTGCAGTAGTTGTTGTCCTTCTGGAAGTTTCTCCCATCTCCACACAGGTTCTTTGGAGCTCAGCAGATGTGACCATACCCATGATTACTTAGCTTGGATGCAAACTTTAGGAATAGCTGTGGTTGTCCCAAACTTATTTCATTTAAGCATTATGGTGGACACTCTGTTTTTGGGAATCTTCACCGCTTTTCCCAGATTTGTGCTTCAGCACAAGCCTGTTTCTAAGTTTTAAAAGCAACCTCATGGCTTGATTTGTGCTCTAATAAACATTGTCAATGATGGGACTTCATATATACAGGTGTGTGTCTTTCCTAATCATGTGATTTGGCACTTTATGGAATATTAAACCTAGTTAAACTATCAAAATAAAAAAAGTTTGAAGCTCAATTTACAAATTATGCGATGAGTGCAGAAAAAAAGATTCATTTCTGCATTAGCTATCCATTATCCTATAGTTTAATAATGTGGCTTCATAATGGATAACAGAAATAAATCCTAGACACTTTCATTGTTTGGCTTAAGAATTAGAAAAGATCTATAAAAAGCAGTCCACAACAGATGTGTTTGATATTAGAGGTCAAAGATAGATTGTGTCCTTTTTAAAACTTGGAGATAGGGTCAGTATTTCTATTCACGATGGGGAGGCTATCCTATACTCAGCTCTTTGAGAAGTTCTTAGTGCTGCTGTTGTTATCAAATGTCTAATGGAGGATGACCGTAAATGCTTGAATGATATATGAAATACCTTTAGAAGGACACTGCCACTTTTTTTTAAGTAGCAACCAGGAGATGAAACGTAAGTCTAAAAATGAGCTAAGATGAAAACCATGAATCTATCCTATCTGTTGTCCCAGCCATATCACTAAAGAAAGACAATAGTCAAAATACTGCTGCAAAACTTCAAAAACCAAGAAGCCTGGAAAACAGATAAAAGCAAATGCAAAGTTTTAGGTTTCTATAAACAATCTCAGATACTGGGAGGTGTGTGACCCATATACTCTCAATAAAGTGACATCACGGGTCATGACCTCCAGTTATCCTGCATAGCAACATGGCCAACAACAGTACACAAACTAAACACACAATGGTGGCACCCACGAAAAACAAAACAGCATTGTAATAAGTTAAATATTTTAACTATTTTAACAGTTGCCTTCAGAAAAGAATGAACCTTTCATATGCATCCATGCCTCCCAAAGAGATATGAATAAGATGAAACAGAATCCATAGAATATTAAAGAGCAAAAAGAATCATAACAAAAATGCGGCAACAGAAATACACCCAAAAATCTGGGTCAGGACCAAATGTGACAAGATTGCAAAATACCATAAATGTTTGTGATCCAAATTCAAGTTTGTTTCTAGTCCAGATTTGAATCAATTTAACGTAGTAGAATTTTACCCCATAGAAATGCTATCAAATCAGGCTCCTGCTGGCACTGTTAATTCCCTTTGTTTCTTCTTTTTTAAAGTATATCTACATAGTAGCAACTTTTCTAATACCTTGATGGGGTGAAACAATGGAATAATATAATACTTAATATAATTTTGTGTTTGCCATTTGTCTTTCTTTCTGCTCATGTGGGCAAAGAAGATAGCCAGTACATGCTGGGTTGAAGCAAACTGGTGGATGACGGAAGTACCCCTTAAGGCAGGACATCCAGTTTCCGGAATCTGTCATTTTCTTAAGTCGTCTCAAGAAGGAGACCATTAGTTGGAGGGAAAAGACTTGTCGACTATCTAAAAGGATCAGCAACTACATAGGCCATTTAAAAAACTACAGCTACAGATGCAGATGGAGGAAGATCAGTGAATCTAGGGGCAATAGTTCCTTGAATTCTGCATTGCTATTGTTATATCTAGTAGACAGGGGTGAGCTCATTGAAGTTTATTAATATGGCGTAGTGCTAACTGTGGAAACATTTTACATTTTAAAAATTTTGATTCTCTTTATTGGCTGGCTTCTACAGTTCATCCACCCAGTAAAATAAAAGAGCGTTCAAACTCTGAACTATTGTGTGAATTTTGAGAGGGGTTGGGGCTATCACTGTATATATTTCTACATATATTTCTGCTCACACAATATGAATTACTGTATTGTGTTGTGTGTTTTTCTTATAAAGGTATAATATACTTTTCCCAAGCATTGCTAAAATTGTCTTACATAACTATATATATATGTATCTATATCTATATCTATATCTAATATACATACTAGCTGTGTAAGCCTGTGCTGTAAAAAGCCGGGGCTCCTAGAAACCATGGATTCTGACACTTCAATCAATCAATCACATCTGTTCTTTTTCCTCAGCGGTTTTGTTTTGTCAACGTGCTTACCTCGCTTGTGTATTAGCGGCTAAGAGAGTTTTCTTTTGTCGGCGGTTTCACTTTAGCAACAGAGTCGCTTTCTTTGAGCATCATGCTATAGCCACACACTCCATGCGTAGATGTTTATATATATACTAGCAGAATACCCGCGCTTCGCAGCGGAGAAGTAGTGTGTTAAAGAAGGTACGAAAAAGAAAAGGAAAAATTTGAAAAACAATGTAACTTGATTGTTAATGTAATTGTTTTGTCATTGATATGAGTGTTGTTCTCATATCTATCTATCTATATATATATATATATCTATCTATATATATATATGTTGTTTTCATATCTATCTATATATATATCTCTATCTATCTCTATATATATATATATATATATATACCCGCGCTTGGCAGCGGAGAAGTAATGTGTTAAAGAAGGAAAGAGAAAGAAAAGGAAACATTTTGAAAATAACGTAACATGATTGTCAATGTAATTGTTTTGTCACTGTTATGAGTGTTGCTGTGATATATATATATATATATATATAGCAAAATACCCGCGCTTCGCAGCGATGTCATGTGTTAAAGAAGTTATGAAAAGAAAAGGAAACATTTTAAAAATAATGTAACATGATTGTCAAAGTAATTGTTTTGTGTATTTGGGCAGCGTCACAAAGTTTTTTTCGTCTAGCTGCATCAGAAAATGTACCACAACGTCTGACATGCCTCCTTTTTAGTGTTTTCTCACAGCTTGGATTGCTGCTGTCATATATATATACACACACACACACACAAACACACACACACACACACATACATACATATATATACACATACATATCTTCATATCTACATATCTATATACATATCTACATATACACACATATATATATATATATATATATATATATATATATATATATATATATATATATATATATATATATATATATATATATACCTATCTAGGTGTATAGCTTTGGTCACTGAGTGCAAGGGAAAAATAATAAAATATAGTCTATAAGTTATTAAACAGTAAAACATTAACGTTTTAAGAAGTACAGGTACATTGAGCACTACTGGAGTGGTTTCAGGTAAACTACATTTTAAAGACTGTGTAACACAACAGGTAAGTAACTAACAGCAGCTAAAATGTATATGGATCATCTCTCGGTAGTTGATCCCTTTTGAAAGGCGCTACACGACGGCTGTGGTATAGAAATTACATTTTCTATGTGAACGCTCAAATTTGTGCCTGTGGTAATGTGCCTTACCGGCATTTAAAGAAAATTAGTTTTGTGTCCTCTGCAGTGTTAAGAGAGAAAGGCTTTGGTTTGGGATAAAAGGAAAAAAGGTGTAAAGAAAGGAAAGTTGCCTTTTTCTTTTATATAGTATAGAGAGATGTGTTCGCTGACGTTATGATCGCCTTGTGTAGACTGGTGAGACGCCCCGCCATTAATCGGCTGTGATGGCACTGTCAGTCCTCCACTCGTGTGCGTGTCTTCATAATCCGAGGTGAGGACCTCATAATCGTAACGTGCAAAAGAAAGTGTGAATCGCCTTAATATTATTTTGCCGTGGTGTAGAAAAGGGGTCCCGTGTTTGCACTTGTCTGGGCTATAGCGCAGGGGGAGGATGAAAAAATTAAAAGTGCTCACTTTGACTTAAAGCAGAAGCGCAGTCAGCGCCTCAAAGGCCGGCACAGCTATGCGCGCGCTGGCTGCTCGACTTTTGCTGGGCAGGAGACCACAGTTTTTGCAGACACGTTCATGATATCAAAAGTCTCAGCGCTCTTTGGAGGTCATTCATATATTATATATATAGCAAAATCCCCGCCTCTCAGGAGAAGTAGTGTGTTAAAGAAGTAATGAAAAGAAAAGGAAACATTTTAATAATAACGTAACATGATTGACATTGTCATGAGTGTTGCTGTCATATATATGCCTGCCTAAATAAGTCACCCTCGCTTTGCTCTTACTTTATTTACCGTTCATTTAATCATGGCTATTGGCGGAAAAATTATAAAATGGAAGGAGGATGGCTTTACCAAAACAATTATTGATGGCGAATCGATTATTCATAAAGCTTGAATTGGTGATGTTTTTCTGTGTTAACCTCATATTTTTTCAGACTTCTTCTCAAACTAAGGTGGTGCGAGGATAAAATGAATCGGGATGCGCTGATCAATGTAATCGGTGTACCAGGAAATCATGCATTGACAAAAGCTCCCTTTGCTTGTAATGCAAAGTGTGATTAAATGCATTATTTTTAACGCGTTATGGAGCACATGCATCGAAGCTTCTCAGCTGTGCTTGTGCTAAGAAAAGGACAGATTTTAAAAATAACGTAACACGATTGTCAATGTGACCTTTTTGTGACCTTTTTGTGTCTGGAGGATTCAGTGTGGAGAAACTCTATAGAGACAGCGTGTGTATTAACTTGTGGATTTTTCTGTGAGTATTTGGTGGCAGTCTGACAAAGTTGCTTCGAAGACGGCATTAGCCGCGGAGCTCAGCTCAGACCGAAATTAGATGAATGGGAGGGGAGATGATGACGTGACTCCCCCCCCCGCCTTAACTGTCAATCCCCCACAAACACAGTCTCGGAATTTGCATAAGCACACCCCTTCACCTACAATTTTAACTTAGTTATAAAGTGATCAAAACTCGCTTATATCCGCGTCCTCTCATTAAACTTGTATCCCGCATTACCTGTGGGCATGTGAAACGCCAGCGGTAGCCTGTCTATGAACTTAGTTTAAAGTTTAGGTTTACACCTTGCTTTCTTTCCGAGGCAGCAACACTCATGAATATGGTAGTATATGTCACTCGCCGCTTCTTATTGTTTTTCGCTGCTCTCAATTATATAATGCATGTTTTCTTAAGCGCTTTTGCAGGTCTTCCTGGTTTTCTACGCACTGCGTTGACAATCAGTTCACGTGATTACGGGAGGCGTGATGATGTCACACGAAACTCCGCCCTTCCAGCTCAACTCCATTACAGTTAATGGAGAAAAATACCTTCCAGTTATGACCATTAGGCGAAGAATTTCGAAATGAAACCTGCCCAACTTTTGTAAGTAAGCTGTAAGGAATGAGCCTGCCAAATTTCAGCCTTCTACCTACACGGGAAGTTGGAGAATTAGTGATGAGTGAGTGAGTGAGTGAGTGAGTGAGGGCTTTGCCTTTTATTAGTATAGAGATATATATATATATATATATATATATATATATTGTTGACTGTGCCCGGCAGTTTATCCCAGCCAAGTCCCCCAAGCCGCCAGATGGAGGCCTCCCTGCAGTATGGAGGTGCCCCTAAGACCAGCAGGGAGTCATGGACTATGTAGTTTTTATCCTCAGCCCTGCTGGATACCACAGGGGCCGCAAGAGGGAGCTGCAGGGAGGACCAAAGACTTATTTGTACACTAAGACCCGGAAGTTCGTCATAGGAAGAGCGACTGACTTTCGGGATGAAGAAAAGTACTTTTTACCTGACCCGGAAGTGATACAAGATCACATGGACTGGGGACTGGGAACACTTCCGGGTCAGGGGATATAAAAGGACTGAGGGAACTCCCAGACGGGAGCTGAGGTGGGTGGTAGGAGGGCAACGCGTCTGGGAGTGGAGGATTGTGATTATTGATTAGTTATTGAGTATTGATTTATGAATAGTGTGGAGTGGAGGGTGCTTAGTGCACGTAATTATTATAATAAAAAGAATTATTGTGGCACTTTTACCAGGTGTTTGGCGTGGTACCTGAGGGTTCAAGGGAGCACTACTGCCCCCTACTGCGACAATATATATATATATATATATAGTCACGCATGAGCACATGGGGCGCAGCTTAAGGACCCGACGTGTATCGTGAAACTTTGTGCCAGGGGACAACGACAGGGTACTAATCTCTCTTTCTCTGTTCCCTCAGGAAGCATGAAGCAGCACCGCCATGAATACACCTGAACTTGCTAAACCACAAGACACTTTTCCCTCTGGTCCACATCTGATGACGTCACTACCATCTACCACCACGGTTCCTTCCTAGAATTCCACGTCCACTTCCGTTTCTACCCCATAAATTGTCCGACTGTTTATGTAATGGAGGTCGATTGTCGAATGTGCAAAACTGACCATAATTTCTGCAAACTGTGTTACAGTATACGGGGACAGAAACCCCAAATCTTTATCATCTCTTGTGTCTTCTTTTACAATATACAGTGCATCCGGAAAGCATTCACAGTGCATCACTTTTTCCACATGTGCGTTTCTCAGTTTTTTTATTTTTAATAAATTTGCAAAAACCTCAAGTAAACTTTTTTCATATTGTCATTATGGGGTGTTGTGTGTAGAATTCTGAGGAAAAAAATGAATTGAATCCATTTTGGAATAAGGCTGTAACATAACAAAATGTGGAAAAAGTGATGTGCTGTGAATACTTTCCAGATGCACTGTATATACTGTATATATACCCCATCAAGAATTTGATTGTTTCAAGTTTATTATATTGAAAAAGGGGTGTACAGCAGGATTCTTTATGGCCTGCCTTACAGTTTGGGTAGGTGAGCGGTAGTGATTTCCCTGCAACTCATTACAAATTAGTTTGCAAACAGACATAATTCATTGAATATCAACAGATATGACTTACTTTTTAAACTGGCCAACCGTTATATTATTTTCTCACCCACCTCCTTAGCTGCCATAACTGACCATAAGTGCATCATTCAGTATAGACATAACGCATGTCTACTTCCTGTTTTAAGGCTTAAGTGTTCTGTGAGATTATAACATGTGAGAACCTGGACTCAAAAGCTGGAATAGTCAATTGAATTTAAAAAATAATAAAGTTCTTTTAGATCATCTGGATGGTAGCTTACTTATCTACCTCCAAATAAGAATTAGAATATGTGCTGTGAGGGATAAAAACCTAAAAATGAAGCAGGTGCAATACATGGACATGTGCTCTTGTATGTCCAGGGAACCAAAGACATACTGTATTTAACTTTTTAACTTTTAATTAGTTTGAATTCATCAGGGTCTCATATCAGTTCTGGTCTGAGTATGGTAATATTTTTAGGAGATCCATTCCAGACCTATTTTATTACTGTGTTCATAAGAATTACTTATGAAACTTTGAAATCACTTCAGTATCTTTTGTCCTGTGCCTCCTGACTCACCTGTATGAGAAACCCCCACACATGATATCTTGTTTTATGTGTCTTGATGTCTACTTATGCAAGATGTCAAGTTTTTTTTAGGCTTCCTTTTATTTTTTTTCCCCTCTAGACCCCAAACCCCTTGTTTTAGGCTACATTCTTTGGAGTAAATTATACCCTTATGATAAGGAGTAAACCAATAGGTGACCTCAGTATAAATGATCAGAAGGATTTGAAGTGGAACATGTCACATCAACCATCCCCATGGGATATCAGGGATGAAAGTTATTCCTTTCTACACATCTTCAAAAAAATAGGGATCAATAAAATAGGCAAATGGAGTGTTGTTTTATGCTATTTTGAGATTGCTGATCACATATTTGATAATATGTTTGACATTTGCTTTACTGGTAGGCCTCTAAGTGCCACTTCCAGAAGGATAAAAATGACAAATTTCAAACATATGTATGTGGAGTGTTGTTTTAGACTATTTCAAGGTCTGTGATTACCAATATGATGTTATTTTTGCATTCAGATCATTTACTAGGGATATAGCCCTCGAAGGACCTCTATAAGAGATTGAAAAATGACAATTTTCTATTATAATCAAAAATATTTAGACTTTAAAGATTTGAATTGAAGCTGACATTTTAATATTTCAAATACTTCATGCAACTATTCTTGTTAATTATGTGCTTTAACCTCATTTCTTATCCATCCATCCATTCATTATCCAACCAGCTGTATCCTAACTACAGGGTCACAGGGGTCTGCTGGAGCCAATCCCAGCCAACACCGGGCGCAAGGCAGGAAACAAACCCTGGGCAGGGTGCCAGTCCACTGCAGACCTCATTTCTTATTAATATCCCAATTTTGGGTGGCTTATGCTAGTTCAGCCATTTATTATTATCATTATTATTATTATTGTTGTTGCTGTTGTTGTCTGTTAATTTAGTTAATCTAATTCCTCTCTTTCCCAGCTTTCCGGAAAAGTAAAGTACTACAGCAATATACAAAAGGGAGCAAGAGAAGTTTAGAGTGGAAGACAATCAGATTAGTATGACATGCAACTTTTCTGATTGTGCTAGGATTTTCTCAAAACCAACCACAGTGTAATCACTCTTTGGTACATGAAACTAGAAATCAATAAGTCGGTGGCATGGGTCTGAATTTGAAAAGTGCCACAACTGGTGGCAAATGGTGGAAGGCTAGAAGTGGAGCAATACATGACCATGAAAGAAAGTATAAACCTGACAGGCAATCTAGATAAACCCACATGGTTCGACAACATAGTCTGGGCACCTTCTTTTGGACGTGTTTCAGTTTCCCAGCAAGCATATGAGGATTCTTTGAACCAGAAGCTGCGAAGAGAATGTGGCCATTGATGATAACATAATGATTTTTGACAGTCCTATATTTGCTGAAAATATGCTTGTCCAAGTTTTTGAGAGGTTACAAATGATTTTGCTGGGATGTTGAGATAGTCAGTCATACAGAAATTAAATTTACATGATGAATACAGTCTATTGTAAAAGAAGAAACATCCACACAGGTATCTTACTTGAGTAAAATAAAAATCTAGTGTTTTGACAAGGTCAGGGTAATATATGAAGTGCAAAATCTGTAACATGGCTAGGTGACACAAGATCAGAAATCTTGAAAATAAAGCATTCAGTTTCAGTTTCAATATTCAATAAAAAGTGGAACAGAATTTTTGCTGCTGCCATTTCAGTTAACAAATATAAGATGTTGTATATTGTTGGGTAATCAGTGATGAAGTTTACACAACCTGCTCACTGCCTATGTGGATATTGGCATGGAAGAAAATCACCAGTAGATTGTGTCTATGGTCAGAAATGAATCCTGCTTCATTGTGATATATTTTGTGGTTCAAAGCTAAAGAGGCAAACAACACTAAATGGATTTACAGCAAATTTAGTTTCAACAACAGCAGTCTATAGAGAACTCTTCATAGTAGAATACCACAGTAGGGTAAAAGTGCACAAAGAAAATGCAATGGCACACAGCACTAGCAGTTGGGTTTACCCTAAGATTTAGAAGTAATTGGAAATTTAAATTAACTCACCCATTGGAAAGGGGATTAGAACCAAATAGTGACATTTATAAAATACCTATAACAGAAATTAACTCTTGCACTAATCAAAGGAATGAAAAGTAAACAATAGCAACAGTTATAAGAAATACTAGCAATAGTAAAAATCACGAAAAAATGCAAAATTTAAGTCAAAGAGGTTCTTGCAGTATTTTAATTGTAAGAGAACAGTTGAGGAGAAGGTAAAATATATTAAGCATATTTATACAGCCATCTGTTCATTTCCAGAACATATCTGTTTCATGCTTGTAGGGAACTGGAACCTATGAGTGATAAAGTAAATACTCTCAATTCAGTCTTCTAACGTTTTCCCTTGCTATGGAGCCAGAAACCTCAAGTAGGTGCAGGGTGTATTACAGAAAAAACAAACAATTTGGAAATTACAGACATGGAGAAGAACTAAAAGGATTAAAAAGGCTAAAATCAAATAAGTCACTGAAACCAGATAACAGTTACCACAGAGTGCTAAAGGAAGCTAGTGATTAAATATAAACCTTTAAAGAATATTTTTAAATGACTGCATAGCAGAAAAATTACTAAAGAGTGCAAGTTACCAAACGTCATTCAATTATATGAAAAAGGTGTATGGTCTGAGTCGAGTAATTATAGGTGAGTTAGATTAACATGTATTAGGGGTAGAATAATGGAAGCAATTATTAAAGACAAAATTGAACAACACATTACTATAAATATGGGTATGTTAGTGAATTCAACATATATTTAGAAGTAGGAGATGGTGTTGCAAACATATGAAGGACTTTTAATTGAAATAATATACTGTCGAGCAAAATGTCTTTGAAAAGATACCTTTACTTATTTGGTCGATGCCTTTATCCAAAGTGGCTTACAATATTTGAGATACAATTAATTACATTTCTTTTCCTAGTTGGAGCACGCACAGGTAAAGTGACTTGCTCAGGGTCACACAGTGTCAGTGGTGGGATTTGAACCCACAACGTCAGGATCTGAAGTCCACTGTGCCACACTGCCTGCAAAACACAGCTAAAACAGGCAAAACAGAAGAGGCTGGTGAGGAAACTAAAAGAAGTTGGAGTTCAGGGCACAGCATATAGATAGGTGCAAAAATCACTTAAATGCAGAAAGCAAAGCATTATGATGCTTTTTTTTTTTAAATTAAGTACTGTTGAAAGTGGGCTCCCCCGGTAAACAGTGTTGGGACATTTAATAAAATGCTCCAGATGAGAATGAAATGGACAAGCTGGTTAAGTCTGCAAATGACACTTAAGGAGGATTAATGCATACCCTAGAGCAGGGGTACTCAACTCCAAATTCCAGTCCTGGAGATACGCAGTGGCTGCAGGTTTAATTCTTACCAGTTTCATTATTAGAAGTCGTGCCTAGCAGATAATGAAACTTGGTATTTAATAATATGACTTGTTAGTGCTCTCATTCTTCTTGCATTCTTCTTATCATTCAAATAAGTGTTTATTGCATTGTAGATTTTTGTTTTCTGAGAACATTATCCACATGTTTTGTGGTCCAGAACAGATTTGTACCTCTTGATCCTTCCCTTCTCTCTCCTTTATTTTAAAACATTGTATTAGAACATATACTTACTGGTTTAAATGGAGACATGTTAGCTGTAGAGCTTGTGTCTGCTATTACATTTGTACCTCATTATTAACGAATGATTGGAAAGACAACAGGTAATAATTAATACCTAAATGCAGCTGTTTAAAACTAAAATAGGTGATTAACGGTTCAGAATCACTACAAACAAGTTAACAATTAAACCCAAAAAAACACATTACTTTAAGTAGTAAATAAATGGGTTAAAATTAAAAAGTTGACTAAAATAAAAACCTCCAGCCACTGCAGGACTCCAGAACTGGAGTTGAGTACCCTGCCATTGAGTGATAAGAATCATTACTGTAGGCCTACTGATAAATTCAGATATTTAGGAAGTGAGTTTTAATTTAAATAAATATTATGTTTTACATGTGGGCATTAAGCTGTGCTTTACAGTAACTTTATAACATTGTTGTGAGGCTGGTGTGCAGGTTTGGTTGCCATATTATAAAAAAAGACCTAACACTGGTAAAGAGACTTATTCCAAGACTGAGCTGCAAGAACAAATTGACGGAGCTGAATGTTTTCAGTGTAAGCACAGGAAGATTAAAGAATAGCAAAATAGAAAAAAATAAAACCATGAAGGGAATTAGGATGGTGAATCCCAGCTATTATTTTAAAATGTTCTTCAACAACAGGATTGGCTCACAGATGAAAGCTGTTTAAAGATACTTGTCACATAAATGCTAGAAAGTATTTCTTCACACAGAAAACCACAGATTTATAGAATACTTTACGAAATAGTAAAATTGATAATACAACCTTTAAATAGAAGTGCAATAGATTAATACAGATTGAAAACTTTATTAATCTGAATGAAAATTATTTTACTGTTATGTTCTTATGTGCTGAAAAATAAAGTATGCTCAGGTACATACATCATCTGCCAGTACCGATCCATTCATTATCTCTGCCTGATTTATACACTTCAGTCCGATACATAGTTCCTTGCAACCTGATGAGTGTAAAGGTGGCACAAGCCAAAAGAAGACTATGACCAAAGTCTCTGTCTTCAAACTGAACAATTCTGGTGATGCAGATATAGTCTTGTAATGCTTTTAGCTGGTATTATACGGGCAATCTTAAACCGAGAAGGCAAGGTTAATACTAGTGACCACTTTTTAATAGCTGTCACATATTTTTCTTGGTCATTGTTTGTTTGTGCTTTTCAGTGTTTCTGTTAAATGATAAAGAGAATCTTCTCAGCAAATAGAAGGATTGTGTTTTCTTTTAACATACTGTACATGGCATGACAAGAAAGTTGTACATTGACCAAGGCTATTTTATATACCAACTCAGAACTAAGTTCAACATTTATTTTGAAACAACATTCAAGGCAGTTTTTTCTGCAAATGGCAAATAACACAAAGTGACTGTTTCCTGAAGAATTCAAGATGTTAGTAGATTCCTTGTACATAAACTGATCAGGTGGTGTTCCCCAACAAGATAGATAGATAGATAGATAGATAGATAGATAGATAGATAGATAGATAGATAGATAGATAGATAGATAGATAGATAGATAGATAGATAGATAGATAGATAGATAGATAGATAGATAGATAGATAGATAGATAGATAGATAGATAGATAGATAGATAGATAGATAGATAGATACTTTATTAATCCCAAGGGGACATTCACAGTTCTTCAACATCTTCAGTTTGGTGCACCTTCTTTAAGGTCTTACTTAAGTACAATTTTAGAGATGTCACGGAGAGTATCTTTGTCCATACAAGCTCAGACAAGAACCTCTTCACACTAACAAGGAATGAATGATTCAAGCAAAGGCCAAGATGCAGCTATGACATGTCAGACCTTTCCTGTTTGCTGACAACATAGCTATCACCACTTGTACACATCAGGACCTATGAGCAAAGAAACTAACAAGGGGTTTGGCCTCACCATCAACCTGAACAAAACACAGCAGATGGGCCAATATGTCAATGTCGAACCTTCCATCAATATCATTATCTACAAGCTGGAAGTCAGCCATGAGTTCATGTACTTGGGCTCAACTATCTCAGACAACCTGTCACTAGAGAGTGCAATCAACAAGCACATCAGGCAGCTACAACCTTTTGAAGAGTGACAAAGAAAGTATGGTGTTCTCCGTAAACTTACTGTTGGCACAAAGTCCAGGGGCCTCATGTATAACGCCGTGCGTAGAACTCGCACTATAACATGGCGTAAGCACAAAAGCCGAAATGCGCTTACGCACAGAAAAATCCAGATGCAGGAATCTGTGCGTACTCCAACTTCCACGTCCTTCCGTTACATAAATCCCGATCAGCGTGAAAACTAACGCTCGTGCACGCGCATTATGTAACGCCCCAAATCCTCCCAGAATTACGCCTATTTGAATATGCAAATCAATATAAATCGCCCTTAAGCGCAGCCTTCTGTGAAAAGACAATGGGAAAAGCACGGGGAAAATATAAGAATTTCAGCGAATACCAAGTGGAGGCAAATGAAAAACATACTATTTGTTCAAATAAACCGTGGTATAATCAACAAAAGGAAGTTGATCAAGTGACATAGCGTGTTGGAGAAACTTGAAAGCTCACATTCACAAATCGCACAGTGCCGGAAATAAAAAGAAGTCACATATCAAAGTCGCGTGAAAAGCCGAGTTGTAAGCCCACTGTCTGAGTGTCATATGAAAGCTTATTAGGGTACAGAGAAAAAAGCCACACGGTGGGGAAAAAGCACGAAATGTCAACTTCAATCTCGACATTTCCACTTTAATCACGTAGTTTATTTTGTCATTTAGTAGAACATTATAAACTTCATCTTAAAATCGTTTAATTAACCAGTTTCTCAAAATTACATCGTAATTAAAGTAGCACGTTAAATGCTTTGTTTTGTATTTGATCTTCTACTCGTATGTGATCTATGTGTGTGAATCACTACTTGCTTCTTAAACTGGCTCTCTTCCTCCAACTGGACACAGAGTCCATTACATTTGTGATATTACAGCTCTCTGAAGAACTAAAATACTGAGATGTATAAGTGATGTCATTTTCATGATGATAGGAGCTAAAGCACATTATTAAACATGTGTTTCATGAGCCTCGTGCTCATGACAAGCATTTATCTTTTGTCGAAATTTGTCGCTGCGTTTTTAGCTGTGTTGTTATTTTCTCTTTCGGTCCTTGCTTTTCTTTCCCCAAGTAACCGATCGCCACACAATCAGTCTGTAATAGACGTTAAGCCATCTGTAAGCTTAGCGCCGATTCTTCAAAACGTTTAAAGAACATTGAAATATCTTCGTAGTACATGTTTAATTATTCTATCCTTCACGACACTGCCAGTGAAGAATATAGATTATTTAAATGAAGTTGAAGTTTTATGTGTATAATTTAACAAACATATTTTGCTGCATTTCACCTTAAAAATGATATCGTCATCATATGTAAATACGCTTTATAAAGTGGCCCAGGTTGTGAGATATTATAACTGTAGTGCAAGTTTACAGTGGGGTGATTGTACTTATAAGTACAAACCGTTCTACAAGGAGCAATTGATTGAGTGCATTTAAAGTTCTTGGGATTAAACTGTTTCTGAACCGCGAGGTCCGTACAGGAAAGGCTTTAAAACATTTTGCAGTGGCTGAGACAGCGTGTGCTTAATGCCGTATACCGATAATTCTCTTTCCGATCAGCTGCTGCTGTGATTCACACTCAGATACAGTGATATAAATACTCCGAGTCGTGCAGTGAGAGTAATATGGAAAAAGATGATCAGCTGTGGCAACTCCTAACGGGAGGAGCTGAAAGAAGAAGAAGAAGAAAAAGAAGTGAGAGTAACAACGCTAAAGCAGTTATGGTATTTGGATTACTATGGCTGTTCCCTGGACCATTATATTGTTACGAGTTAATTACAATCAGATGCATTACACTAATAAACAATATGCGGTTAGTTTCTGTGTATTTATAAAGCCGCGTCATGAAAATAATGAGTAATCACACAAGAACAGTACCATTGCTTTGACGCTGGGTGCCGCCAGTTTGCAAAACCGAGCGGAGAACTTGCGTACGACAAGGCATGAGGTACCGTGGAAAAGTGCGTGGTTTTACGCCAAGTGTAGGTTTTATACATCGCGATTTGAACGTGGAAAAGTTCTTACGCAACATTTCTGTGCGTACGCACCGTTTATACATGAGGCCCCAGGTGTATATCACCTATGGGCTGTACACCAGCAAGATTTGGACACTGCACACAAAGTAAGAACAATGGCTCAACAACTTCCACGTGTGTTGCATTCAGGCATGTATTTGACATCAGTTGAATAGACAAAATCTCCAGCAATGCAGTGCTCTAGAGGGAAGGCACATCTTCAATTTTCTCAAGCACAGACATATGTACTGGCTGGGCCATGTTCCACATTGATGGTCGGATACCCAAGGACCTACTCTTTCGAGAACCAGCATCTAGAAAAATTCCAACAGGAAGATTCAAGATTCGCTACAAGGATGTCTGCAAATATGACCTCAAGGCTCCCTGCATCAATACTATTGCTTTGCAGTCAGTAGCTTCAGAGAGAAGTGCCTGCAAGCAGGAGGTGATGAAGGCTCCCTTGGGTATGACACAAAAGTGATGCAGAATGCTGGCAAAAAGAGAGCTCACAGGACGTTCCATACCCAAGATGTTAGAGCTCTCTTAGCATTCTTCTATGCATAGTATGGCAAGGTCTGCCACTCTTGCACTGGACGTCACAGTCACAGCAGACATTGCTACAGCCAGTCCACTAGTTAAGCAGATACATCATCCCTTGAGATCAAAGGGTGCCTACTATTATTTCAACCTTTGTATAAACCCATTAACCATTCTGGCCTGTAATTCTATATCTCCACTGTTAGATACATCTAACCTCTAAATGGGAAGTTTAAATAATTATTTGAAGAAAGGAAATAAATATACTCACTTTCTGATATAGTCACAATTTTTGTTTCCAAATGAAACCAGTCTCCAATAGCACTAAACACATTAAGAGTACACCACAGATATGATAGTATAAGAATTATACTATGTTGAGTTCAAATCACACATTTTATAATGGATTTGGTTTGATAGAAAGACACAAAACTGTATAATTACACATAACTGTATAGATAAACACAGTGTGCCATACTGGTACAGCATCAAACAAACAGTACCGCCTAAGATATAGTGTCCGCATAGCAGTAGCATTAAGTATTATTTTTAGGATAATCAGAGGAGGAAAGCATGAAGAGCAAATAATTACCTTCATTTTCTGCTGTAATTATTATTTTGTTTTCAAATAAAACCAGACTCAAATAGCACTGAAGCCATAAAAGTATAATGCACCTATGAACATATACAGTAATACAGATGTAGATACAATGTGGAATTGAACATATAAAATGTTTGAATAAGATAGTCTACATATAGATAATCACCTTGCAAAAACTACAAAGTACCAAACTGCTATAGCATCAGACATACAGTATATGCTAGGACATAATGTCTATACATCAGTAGTAAAAATAATACCAGAAATAAAATGAGTCAGTGAAGTTTAAAAATACAGTACATGCCATAAATACATAGTAAACTAGCATAAATATAAAGTAATATATTCATGGTGTATTCATGCAGATATTATGTACCTTTAGATCTGTATGTAGGAAGAAGCATATACATTTCTATAAAAAGTGTTTTGACTGATGGATGGCCCACCATTTATAATTACCCTGATGGTATTGGAACACATACTACAGTATTGTCTACTGATTGGCAGAAAAACAATCAGCCCATCACCAGAATGTGAGAGTCCTTGATAATGTATAGAACCTTCTCTTTAGTCTGTTTTTTTTTACATGTTCTAAATGGAGAGCCATGAGGTTCCTGTAATACTTTTTTGATGACCAGCCACACAACTTTGCAATCTGAAGATGCACAATCCCCATACCTGATTAAGAGTCCTGACTAGTTGTGTATGTCTAAAAGGGATAGAGCATCATCACAATTACACTAAGGCTGTGTTGTTGAGTGTCTGTGTATTGTGAACAGACATAAGGATCAGAAACTGAAAACTGCTAGCAAACTCCTTTTATGTTTATGGAGGCATGAGTATCTTTTGATCTTCTAAGGTCACTAATCATCGTTTTGTCTTGTTCGTACTTAGAGAAAGATCACTGCCCACACATTAGATTTTAAGCATCTCCTCCTCCTTTCTGTAGGCTGCCTTGTCATTGCTGGAAATCATACTTACAACTATAGTATAATTTTTTAACTTGATGAACAAGATAGCATTGCTTTTATCTATGCAGTCATAGCAGGGTGAGCACATAACTATGGAAGGCCAAGGTAAAATATATGATAAGTATGATCACCAACACTGACAGTCTGAGGACAGTTAGACAGAAAGTCTTAGTTCTAGTTGGGGAGTTTGAAGTTTAGGCTCTGTGTGTTAAGTTGAAGACAAGTTTTTGAAAGCTGAACTGAAATCAACAAGTAGCATCTATATATATAATTCACTAAGGAAAGAAGGAAAGACACCCATGGAAAGCATGCCGAAAGGGGCGTGGATTCACTAAGCAGCTGACAAGTAAGACACCTATGGCGCACGCAGGAAGGAGCCACGGCCACCAACTCCAAGACCATTGGATACGATGACAACTCGCAGAGCCACGCCCACCAACCCGGACGCGACGACACAGAAAAAACTGCGTCATTTATATTCATCTGTCGTAGAGGCCACATGCGCTTCTGAGCGACGTTGACTGTTCATAGAGGCATGTTTCTTGCAGAGGTGAGTCGCTATATGCAGCGTGTAAAACGGTTTGCGAGGGGTATCCCATGGGATCCTTAAAACAATCCTTTACAACTGAGGTTAAAACACAATGAAGTAAGCAGTCTTTAAAAACCGAGTTTTCGGTTACGACGCACGACTGCGTGCACCATAGCAAACTGTTTTACACGCCACATACAGCAATTCGCGCTACTACTGTGGTCGGGTGTCTTGGTGGATTATATATAGAAAAGCAGCCAAAACCGCACAGAGCAATGTAAAGTCTATGTGAGTCACAGGTGCATGTGGACTGTGCAAAGACGACGACGACTGAAGTGACGAGTTGGAGCTGGAGGTGGGCACATGAGCAGGCAGGGCGCGATGGCGGTCCGCCAGTTTTCAGACCTGGACGATTGTGTGTTGGTTCGTTCTGTGCATTGTTACAATGTTGCTTTTCTTGCTGATTTATTACATTACCTATTTTTGTTAATTTTCTCCCTGTGCTTAAAAATCATTAAAAAAAACGGCCTGATTATGCAGTGTATGGTACGCCGTGGGTTGGCTAGTTTTATGTGTTTCCCTCCAAGCCTGTTACAGCAATATGGATGGATATGGATATGGTATCCTCAGTTGATCTATTGATGGAACAGGTAAATTGGTATGGTTCAGTAGAGTCTGAGATACTGGCCTGGATATATATAATAACCAATCTCAAAACACTTTATAATGACTGATCTGAATGTAACAGGGCAGTAGTCATTCAAGTAGTTTTGGCCATTTATATTATTTAATAAGAAGGTAAGTGTAGATTTGAAGCTGTTTGTAACAACAGCTGGGGCCAAAAAGATGTTAAACATGGCAGGTAAAATGTCTGCCACTATTCTAGCACATGCTATCAGGTATGATATCTGGTCCAACACCTATATATGTATTACATCTTAGTGGAATTCTTCTAAAAAAGTGAGAAACTGATCATCAGAGCAGGCACAGAATTCCACACTTAAAAACATACATTCTGTGCATTGAGTATGAAGGTTGCAGCTGGATTGGCTGTACATATATTGGACTTGGTTCTGCATGCATTATATTGTCAATGGCTTAATAAGATAAGCATGTGCCTGTTTTTTTCTAGTTCATTTCATTCCAAGCAGTCTTTTAAAAGATCATCATTTTTGCAGCTCATTTTGAAGATTTATAGGAACATATTACACAGTGTCTGAGTAACAGATCTCTGCAAGAAGTTGCCACTACTTTGCTTATCATTTCTTTTTAGCTACTTGTCTGGATTTAGGAAAGATTTTTAGTTAAGTTGAGGAGGCAAGAACCACTAAAGTAGTTGTTCAATGATTTGAAAATCTGATAAATAACATAACAATACAGTCTGGAAAACAAAAAATAGTAATCTGTGTAGGCAAGATCATGAAATAAAACAGCTAGAGGGGGCATGATCAGGTAAAGGTAAAAAATTAAGAAAAATAAGACATCACTTAAGAGCATAAAACATTTTACAAAAGAGGAATTAAGTTCATCAAGCTTTTTAGATTAACAAAATGTTGTCCTCATGTTTCCTTCAGCTATTTTTTAAATTGTTATATCCAGTATATATATTTTTTTACATTTCTAAAATTTTGTTACAGATTTTGCCTCATCTGTTTGGGTTAGGCAGTAGTAACATATTTCCATAATTTGCTGTGTAAAAATTCTCATGGATCAACTTTATTTTTCCTCTACAAAATGTTGAGGATCTGAATTAGGTCTCCACATAGCATTCTCTGCTCACACTAAAGAGGTTCAGCTCATTAACCCTGTCCAAGCAGGATACACTCTACAAGAGCTGTGGTCAAAAGACATAAAAAAGAGCCTTAAACATAAGGAAAATGTAATGAGGAACTTAATGGGTTAGAAACGAGATTTTAATTCAATAAGAGAACAAGTACTGAATAGCAGAAACCTGTTGAGATATTTAAAAACCTACGACAAAAACAAGCTGTTTTATGTTGGGGGTGGTGAAAAATAACATTGAACGTAAGGTATGATAGCTGTCACATATATTCGCCATTTGGACAGCTTGAAGTTTCTGATCCATGCCGATCCACACTCTATTCTAATGTCTCTTCTCTTCCACCTTCTTCACTACCTCTAACGTCTATCCATGCACCGCTTTCTGTGACTGGCCTGTATTTAACCAGAAGTTGTATTTGAGACTTGTTCCAGTGTCTGCATAGGTTTCCTCCCGGTACTCCGGTTTCCTCCCACAGTCCAAAGACATGCAGGTTAGGTGCACTGGTGATTCTAAATTGTCCCTAGTGTGTGCTTAGTGTGTGGGTGTGTGTGTGTGTGTGCGCACCCTGCGGTGGGCTGGCGCCCTGCCCAGGGCTTGTTTCCTGCCTTGCGCCCAGTGTTTCCTGGGATTGGCTCCAGCAGACCCCCGTGACCCTGTAGTTAGGATATAGTGGGTTTGTTAATGGATGGATGAATGGATGTTCTCAAGAGACATTCCTTTTTGCTGAAAAGCTTTTTTATTTTTTGCCTTTGCAATGTACATGGTTGCAGTGTCACCCCAAACCTTTGCCCTCTTTCACACAGAGTGTAGTTCAACAAGAAATTCTGAGATAAATGCGAGTTTACAATTAGGGTTTTTTCCGTAATTTGGATGTAGGCATCCATCCATAATTTAATGTAGTGGTATGCAATTAATGTTACCAGTGGTTGAATATTTTGTTAAAGACAACATCAAATCAGGTATACCATGAGTATTGCTCCTTCAGGTAACAGTATACTGCAGAGAAGAACAAGAAGACGATTCGGGTGACTCGACCTTTAGAATGGTTCACTTTTGTGACTAATCTTGTTTCCCTGACCCTCCTTCCTGTATGGATAGTACAGTTACTTGTCAAGAGATTACTATTTCCAGTACATGATCCTAACATCAAGTCTCTCTGCCAACTGTATCCTTCATTACTTCAGTCTCCTATATTGTTTTTCTGACTGTAATGGCATAAAATATTTTGACTGCATATTTTTTTTTCTCTATGAAAACAGCATTATAAAATTCATCTTACAAAATATTGTGTGCCAACTTTACAAATTAAGAAAATGCAACTAATGTTCATTATACAGGTAGTTTATCTTTTCTTGTGCTGCTTCTTTTGTTGTTGTTGTTGTGATATCATTGCTGCCCTCTAGTGGATGATGAAAGAGACTTTAATAGACTTTTTATGGTATCAAACTGCAAGGACCATTTTTAAAAATCCTGAGGCATTAAGCAACTTGCAGGAAGATTCTGTGCTCCTTAACCTTTTTTTCTCCTCTGATGCTTTAACACATCTTGTGATTGTGTATTGGATGAAAGATGCTGTTATATTGTACAATAAAGTGACCAAATTGGTCAGTGTAGGTTAGGCATCAATTATAAACCAGAAATAGAAAAATCTATAAATATTTTCATTAACTATGCTATTAAATATATTAAAACACAATGACACTTGCAATATGTTACTATCCTTTTCATTGTTTTATATAATGTTAAAAATGAGTATGTTAATTTGTGTTATAGATAGATAGATAGATAGATAGATAGATAGATAGATAGATAGATAGATAGATAGATAGATAGATAGATAGATAGATAGATAGATAGATATTTTATTAATCCCCAAGGGGAAATTCACATAAAGAAAACGAGTCCAAGGCTGCTACTCACGGCGGTGCCAAACTGTAGAATGTTATATAGGTAATTATACTATGCAGACTATTAACAGGTACTTTTAATGGATACCTAAAAATTTATTGAATAATTCATATAAAAGTGCGCTCATTACTTGCATTACATTGTCTCAAAATATTCCCATAGAAAAACATGGATACTAATGACAAGCCAAAAGGCATTCTAATGTTATCATCCATATATGAAGGGAGTGATGCTGTCACACGTGGCCTGGTTCACACTAGAGTCTCTTCCCTGTCTATGAGTAGTTTGCCAATTCTCCTCATGTTCATTTGGATTTTCTCTGCATCCTCTTTTTTCCGTCCTCATTGCAAAGACAGAGAGTGTGGCCATGTGCTAAAGTGTGCACTTGTCGTGAACAAGAAGTCCCAAGCACTTCTGAGTTCCAAAGCACTTCCACTAATGCTCAGTAGATAAGATATCATCATCAAATCCTGGTTAGTAATAATGGCAAGCACTAAATCATTATAAAATAAAGCATTTGATCTTTAGAACATGTTATTTCAATCACAATGAAGCTACGTGGAGCACAATGACAAAGTGGAGTTGTCTATAACACAGGGAGCAAGTTACACAAAGTCCCAATACAGAATTCAAATAGAGTGGTTGAAAAAACAGCAAGAGGGTCAAAATTTAACAAGATACAAAAGGCATAATCAAAACACAAATAATTCACCAACTTCAGAGCCATTCACAATGAACTGCCAGGAACTGTGGAAGACCCTCTGGATTTATTGGGTGGAGGGCAGTTCCTGGCGGTGATTGGTAGGTGGCCCCGACTTTTGGAGGACACATTAAAACATAACAAAGGCAGCTTATATACATCGATAAAAAAACAAGAAAAAGAATGATGCACATAACTAACATCAGTAAAAGAATCAAAAATGAGCAAAAGAGATATAAAATATGAATTTGAGACCCAGCCTGGAGAGAAACAGTAACTGAGACAGGATAACACGAAAATGGATAATCCTTAGGTTAGGGCTGGTCCCTTGTTTTATGCTAATAAGAAGGACTCCAGATATTCAAGACCCTGCATCAGAATAAGTAGGTGAAGAGAATGCATGTATCAATTTTTAATATTGCTGGAAGAAGTTAAACTACTAAAAGATCATGTCACTGCGGACTGTGCTTTTGAAAGAACTGATTGATCTGATTTGTTGACTGATTCACTGGCTAACAAGAACTTAACACGCACTAATTTGTTTAGTGAATAGTTACTGTGAAAATGCCATTAATGATGTTAAGAAATGAATGTCTTCCAGGTGTACCCTAGAAACTACTTCCAGTGTGCTCTGCAGGACCAGAGACACCAACTGATGATGAGCAGAACTGGCTGTCCTTCCCAGTGACCTTCAGTGTTCTGTATACACATACATTCATAATATATATATACTGTATGTACATAAAAGTAATGTAGAAGTTTGTATGTAAATAATTCTGTATATTTTAAAGACATAGTGACAATAGGTGTTGCTTTTGAGCTGTCTCTGTATCCTAAGTGGAGCCAAACAGTGAAGGTGTTTATTACATAAAAATAAAATGGAGAAAATGAAAATTCCAAAGACCCCATAGGAAAAAAATCATTTATGAAAAGGTTAAAGATCTCTTACTTGGGCTAACTGGATTCTGATCCCTGCCTGAACATATTTTAATGAGCTAATTTATAATACACCAAACTGTTTAGGAGGTAATAAGTGAATGACTTATTGGAAAATTCTAGAACAACAGACTAATGAATCAGATTGTGGAGACCACCAAAGTTATATCGGTCAAGTAATGGTTTCTACACAACATCTAAAAAGGACAAAGAGATAAGATAAGATAAGATTACCTGCAGGTTTTTTGTGGATTTGTCTAAACATGCTGCGGTACCAGTGCCTGGGATCATTCACACTCTGAAACAACAACAACATTTATTTCTATAGCACATTTTCATAAAAAGCATGTAGTGCTAACTGCTTTACAAGATGTTAAAGAAAAATCATTGCAAGTAAGAAGAACAAATGAGAATAAATCAATAACCACTAGAAAGAAAGAAAGAAAGAAAAAATGTAAATGTATAGCATTTACAAAAATGAAAGAGATAAAATATATAGATAGAATAATTACTGTTAATATATGTGAGATGCTCTTTAGCACATAGCCCACTCCTTAATTTATTATTACACTGAAATACTATACAGTAAGTACATCAACAATGTACTGCATATACTATTTATTAAAACATCTTGTCTGAAGTAGGGGCCTGAGTTGCCTCGAAAGCTTGCATATTGTAATCGTTTTAGTTAGCCAATAAAAGGTGTCATTTTGCTTGACTTCTCACTACATTCATAATGGCTAACACGGTACAACCCCCTAGTACTACTTGAAACATTTCTGTGTGACTAGTTAAATCCACCTGCAATGAGAGTCCCTCAAAATGAAGCACTTACTTGACGGTCAGAGCCAATCTGAAAACCTGCGACTGTAAAACAGCAACATTAATTCCTTTTACAATGGTAACATTACTACGTTCTTAGAATTTTCACTAAAGGTGGTGTCAAAGACTGGTAATGTGTTGCATGTTGATTAGCACATGTAAGTAAGACTTTGTGCACTCTGTGCATGTGACTATAATGACAATATAAACCTGTGAATACATATATAATGTAAGTGGATGTTGTATAGTTTTGAAGGCATTTATTAATGGGTTACCCCAAATGATACTAAATTCAAATCTAAATTAAGACACTTTTCTATGACCCTGAATTTAAACGAATAGACAGGCATGTGCTCTAGTACGGTGCGACAAGAGAGACAGACATAGTTACTAGTAACAGGTTTAGGCTGCTGGTAAAGGGCCTTCTTTGAATGTAGCTCGAGGTGTCCTCCAATCCAGCAGAAGGCAGCATGCTCTGTTTACAAGGCTGAGCAGTCTAAGAACAATGCCTTTTAAAAATAGAAAGTAGAGGTCATTTTGTAACAAAATCAGGAGTCATCAGAGGCCCAATACTCTCTTATAATGTATTGTGGGTTCTGGAATTAATGCTAGGACTTCTCTTAACATGAACCACTTTAAAGAGTGAAAAGAACTGATCCCAACTACAGGAAAATTCTAATGGGCGGGGCCCCGAGTTATGATGTGTTACTCGCATAATAATGAGGTGATAGAAACAAAATAAATACAGTGCATGCCTTGATAGATGTGTAGACGCTCCAATCACATTCAGTTTTGAAAATGGTCAACACAGCACTTCATATTGGCAAAGGTAACTACAAGCATTATAGGGGAGATGGAAGCAATTTCCTGTTCAATGTTTTGCTGTAATTGTTCCAGTGTACAAGGCGTGTTCTTGTACACTTTTCCTTTCAGCGCTCCCCAAAGGAAGAAATCTGGGGAACAAGGTGGCCGTAGTCCCTTTGAAATGACCCAATTGCCAAAAATCAATTCAATTTGTGCTATGCCGTGAGCTGACATGTAACAGGTTGCCCCCATCTTGCTGGAAATGACTTTCACTGATCTCAGGGTCATCCAGTTTATTCACAAATAAGTCAAAAAGAGCGCCATGCCTTACATTGACCCAGGAATACTGTGATCTTTATTTTGTTTGGATTTCTTCATTAATAAGACAGTAATACATCATAACATCGGGCCTCACCCATTAAAATCACCCTGAATAACTGACTAAATACGAAAGAGGTGAATGGATCAAGAGTTCCCTGAAAGGGCTTAAGTAGAGAAACATAAGAGGAAGATTATAAACAAAATAAAAATGCAAGCTCTCTCACTGGTAATTATGATTACTTGAATCCGTGAAGATAGTCCCTTAAGATGGACAGTCATTCAGCATTGCCAACTATACAGTCAAGTGTGCAGAGTCCCATTGCTAATTGCTAAGCTTTATCTAAATTTCCCCCTCCTCTTTCTTTGTACCTAGAGCTTGGAGATATCCATTTGATCATTAAAGCAAAGGCTTTAAAAGTGCAAACAGAACATGTAGCACTTCTGTGTTACATTTTATGTGAGTGAATCAGTCACACAAAACTCTGGGAATGACATATTGTTATTAGCGTGAATGCTTTCACAAACAGCTATTTGAAAAATGTCTGAAATTGGACGGACTTTGAAGTAAAAGATCGATACTACATTTCAGGCAGGAATATTGTTATACAACTTTAAGGAACAAAAGAAGATATGATTCAGTGTGTGTGGTCTAAAATCAAAGGTCTCAGGTTATAAACAAATCTTTTTTGGATTGTGGCAGTCATTGGAATTTTACATGGCATCAAGGATCTCCACTACCTTGATTCTATTCCATGTCAGACATCTCACGTATAAATGTCACCAACCCATGAAATGATATGTTCTTCACTGTGAGAGATAATAAGCAGATCCCATTAGACTTTTATACCTGCTGAAGCTTTGCACTTGTATTTGAGATAAAATAATGTAAACATGACCATGTCTCATTTATTTCTTATACCAGTTAACTTAATATTCTTTGGCTTACATGTTGAAGGATTCAACATAAGATTGTTCTATACTTACCGATCTAGAAGCAATAGGCATTCCTGTCTCATCCACAGGGCCGATCCCAGCAAATTTCACCCACTTTTCTCCATCTTGATGCTTGCCCAAGGACTGCGAAGCAGTCATTCCAGAAGGACGAGCAATATCTTGATATAAAGAATTTTCACAGATGCCGTTATTTTCTCTGAAACTTTCCTGAGTCCTAATTCCATTGGTCAGTTGACTGGAAGCAGGAGGCTCATTAAAAGATGCTATTCCATTTTCCATTAAATGCAAAGAGGAAGACATATCCATGGAAAGCATGTTCAATGAAGGTGTCAAGATACCTGCAATAATGTCAAACAACATGGATGGGGTTCTAAATGTAGCCCAAAGCAGTAAAAATTATATGTACTTGTAAAACTCTAAGAAAAAGCTCACAGTAATAAGAACATGCTAGGTAAGACTTTTTAATATATTTTATATTTTTAACCAGAAGACATACTATAATCTAGGAATAAATATTAATTATTCTAAAAACAAAAACTATTCACTCACCCTCTGGGTTAATACTGACTGGCTGGCCCCTGGATGCCATCACCCATGTGGGTTTTCTATCTGGAATGCTGTCATAGCCAAAGTTCAGGGTGTGGGATCCATCACCATTGATCACTGTCATCTAGAAAAATAATAAATGAACAACTTAAAATACTAAAAATTATCAATATTCCATAGAAAAAGTTTAAAGTGTAATCCTCTAATGCTGGAAGGGTTTTTTATATTATTTCTTTCAACAATAAGAAGAATCACTCACAGTCAATTTAAATAACAACTATTTAAGCATCTACCCCGGCCATTTTCTGACACCACGTATTCCTTTTTACAGTCATGGGGTATCATTACACTAAAAACAGAATGTAACACTCACATCCACATCCAAATTTATTCTTACTGGATCACTTTAGAGTCACCCAACCTGCATGTCATTGGGATGAGGGAGAAAATATGGAGTATGTGAAGAAAATCTCAAGCAGACAATGGGGAGAATGTGCAAACTTCACAAATGGCAGGGACCAGGTAGGATCTGAACACTATGGACCTGTGAAGTAGCAACAGCACTAAGCACTGAACCATTGTGTGGTACCTCAATGAATCAAAATCTATCCAACTTCAATGGAGTCTTGTAAAGTTGTAAATTACTCTCTGGCATTTTCTCCTTTGTTGGTTCTACAGGGTGGGGCATAAAGATCTTACACATTTTAAAGGGGTATACAAAATGAACAAAGCTATCTAAAAACAAATCGTATTTATTTCTGAAAAGTACATAAAAAACAGCTTTGCTTTAATGGGTTTTAAAAATCATATCAGACAATATGTTACTGAAGATATTCCCGGAAATCCTCCATCACTTTCTGGGTCATCTCAGGCCGAAGGGCTTTGATTTCCTGTTTGATCATTTCCTTCAAATCCTCAATAGATCAAAGATGTTGTTTGAAAACCTTTTCTTTTAGGTATCCCCAAAGAAAAAAGTCACATGGGCTTAAATCTGGTGACTGTGCTGGCTACACCATGTCTCCCCTTAAAGAGATCAAATGCCCAGGGAACATTTCCCTCAACACTCTGAGCGAATGTTGTGCTGTATGGGCTGTGTTCTGTCCTAGGTCTGCCAGGTGGTTTTCATTTCAGTATGGACCCAGTTGCCCGAAGGTTAGAAATCCATAGCAAAATCATTTTCTGAACTGATACTGATGCATTTCAACTGAGCGTGAAGCATGTGAAGAAAACACTCTTTGCATCGCTATCACACAATGGTTATTCTCATAATATGCTTGATCTACAAAGCCCCGATGTTCACCGGTCCGACTCATGATGGGTACTGAAAATGGTAGAGCCTAACCTACCGAATGAGACCTACCCCACCTCTCTACCCCCACTCAAAATGTGGGACATCTTTATGCCCCACCCTGTATAATTAACTGCTATTTTCCTTTTCTCTTTGAAGTTTATTTGTACTGTGGTGGGCTGGCGTCCTGCCCGGGGTTTGTTTCCTGCCTTGCGCCCTGTGTTGGCTGGGATTGGCTCCGGCAGACCACCGTGACCCTGTTGTTAGGATATAGGAGGTTGGATGATGGATGGATGGAGTTTATTTGTACATTTCCACAGAACAAGGCTTCATTATTTTCAGATCTCTCAATTTCCTAGACTGTTTCCTTCATTTCTTTGGTCATTCTCATTGTTTTGAAGTTTTACTTTGAAGTTCTTTATTATACAATGGGTCCTTACACTGAGGCGGGAACTTACAGCATCTTTATGATTTCAAGTAAAGCAAATAATCCACTACTTTCCCATTAGGATGAAGTCCATTAACAAACTGTGTGTGTCTTTCCGAGACGTGATGTTTCACTCTATTGTGATTTTGTACTCTGCCCCCTTTGCCAATCAACACATTCACTAAACTGAATGTTTTTTATTACCTTAAATGACTTATAATGAACAAAAAAGGAACCTACTTTCTGATTTAGTGGCACTGTAGGCCTCAATGAGGTACTGCAAGAGGAAAGGTTTTGTAGCTTCATATCTGTTACGACATGAGCAGGTACTTCATCACTCAAGTTTTGTATGTTCAAAGTAGGCATATTCTGTGATGGCAGTTGTGCAGAAGGCCAGGGTAAACCTTTAGAAAGGGCCAGCTGCTGGGATACATGTCGTTCTTCACCAGAGAACACAATCTGGGAGCCATTTAGATAATCCACTACCCCCACCTTTCTCTGTTGAGACAAAAAAATGAATGTATATCTGAAAAAATGAGCTCCACTTTGACTTAGCTTCTTTAATCAACAAACAAGTTTTCTAATTTACTTCCCAAGCACCTCTTACTCTTAGCATGTTACCTTTTTTCTACTCTATACATTTTGTGCTATGATAACATAGGAGGGTGTTGTACCATGTTAGCAATGAAAGGTCAATCAAAATGACACCTTTTATTGACTAACTAAAAAGATTACAATATGTAAGCTTTCGGGGCAACTCAGGCCCCTTCTTTGGACAAGATGTAATACAGAAACTGGAATTCCCTGTGTTTATATAGGCACTAGGAAAGAGACAGCATTGGAAAACCTTTATGTGGGTCAACTTAGATGTAAAAAATTAATAGACCCTTGCAGGCTAAGATTCATTTGACAAGAGTGGAGAACAATATCACTTTAAAGCAAGAGAAAAGCAATTATGTACATTCCACCTAACTTCAGAAACCTATATACAAGATTAAAACCTTAAAACATTATTAGGTTGTGGCAGATGGCTGGGACGCCCCTTCAACACTGGATCCGGGGGAACAGCCATGGGATGCACGCTATGTCCTTCGGAACACTTGGTCGCAGCCCTCCTGGGTGGCATCAGGGCCACTTTCATGGAACACCGGAGCTCATCTTGCTTGGGCTCCGTGGTCTCCGCCGGGGGAGCTGCATAGAGCTGCACAGCTTAACAAGCCCGTCTGGGCGGGAATGCAGCCACACCCGGACGTGCAGCCAGAAGTAGGTCAACGAGCACTTGCAGCACTTCCGGGTGGGCTATAAGAGGAGCCTGCAGCCACTACTCAGGGCGCCAGAGTCGGGAGGAGGTGGACGAAACGGCCCTGGAAGGAGTGGAAGACAGAGTGTGACTTAGGGTGATTTTTTTTGGTTTGTGTGTGTATTTTGGGACTGTGTTGTGCCTGTGGGGTTCACAGAGAAGACCTGCCCAACAGGTGAAGAAGAAATTAAAAGTTCTTTTGTTTATTTTACACGTGCCTCCATTGTCAGTCTGTGTCGGGTCAGTGCCAACCAAGCGCCAAAATCACACTGGCTTATTCAGCAGGATTCCAGTCTCCCTATTTGGGCTGAGACCTGTACATATTTTTGTGTGGTGACCTGGCATAGCAGTGTGATGCACGTGCACTGCACAAGAGCAGAAGGTGTGCACCCCGAGACCGCGCACTGAAGCGTACACTCATGGCAGGAAGGCCGCAACACTTTAGGGCTTTATAACCACATCAGAGAAGAAGCCACGATCGGCGTGCCCCAAAGAGAGGCCACACGGACAAGACAAGATCCTTGCAGGGGCTGGTGGCCCAAATCTGCGTCGATGGCCTGGGGGTGCTGATTCACGGTGTAACGGTGGGGAGAGCTCGAAGGCGAGCAGGGTAGGTCCAGTACCCGTTTTCTCTGCAGGACAGCAGGTGGAGCATGATGTTCTCCCCGATGCGGTTTTCCTTGAGGTGAAGGGGTTGGTGGAGGAGCAGAGGCGGCCTGAAGAGAGAAGGCATTGTGTTGTGGTCAGGACTTTGGGGGACTTTGGGTGTTGTGCATTTTGTAAATAATGAAGAATAAACGTGTGTTGGGTGACATGAACGTATCTGCCTGCCTGTGCCCGGGCCAAGCTCCACAAGGTTTATAATTTAAGAAAAACAATCTCTCCATCTCACTGCTCGCTGCTAATAGCTTCTTTTGTGCCCAATCCAGACAGTTCTTAAACAATTGCAGACTATCCAGTTAAAAATATTTTAACTGAGTAACTTAACCCAGATTGCTTAAGGCCAAGTTTCCCAGTTTTTATTTTTAACCCACCCACTGCACGATTTCATGCAAATTTCACAACACTTATACTAATAATCCAACTCAATCTTAGCGGTTGTGTTAAAAGTAACAAGAGAAGGGCTTCATGGCAGCTTGCCACACCCCATACCCAGACATAGGTTACAAAATAAATGACATCCTCATACAAAAATAAGAACACAAAACTGAAAATAAGCAAAAGGAAAATAGCAAACTGACAGGCTCTCTGAGCCTCCCTAAATGTGTGTTGAACTTCTGTCTACCTGGTGTTGTATCTTACCCACCTACCTCCTACCCTCTACATTATAACACCTCCTATCAATCTGCCTCTCTTATTCTTACTTTTTTCTCCAGATATTGGCTCCTCATCCTCAACATGACTGTTCACCATTCTCTTCTCTCTACCCCTTGAACCTCTGACACTTTAAAGTCCATTCTTTGTAACCACAGAATCAGCTTCTGGGTCAGGGATAGTGTCATATTTTGCTCCACAAATGCCCAGCTAGATCTCCCACTAGAAATCAAAGATTTCCCTCAGCACCTGAGCCTTCTATTGATCTAAATGTGCCAGATATCTAAGGTAGATCTATAAGAAGGTCTAGCTTTGGAATTGTCCTGCCACATCTACTGTTTATTCACTGGCCTTGCAGACCTCTCTTCAGCCTAATTGCCAAGCATCCCAGAAAAGTCTCACAGATACAGGTAGACCAAGCAAACCCCATAGACCGACTGTGGTCTGAATCATATTAGTAATATAAATTAAACATCAAAAAAGGAGTGCCAATTCATGAAGCAAAAGTTAAACACCCATTTTTGGATTGTTGACACAAAAACCTACCATCATTGAAACTGGGCTGATTTAGAGTTACTAATTTAACACTGAAATATTTAGAAGATTTTTCAAATTGTGGAAGTTACTATTTCTGTGCTTATGGAATGATCTCTGGAAACTGAGATTGTCCTCGCAAACAATCAGGTTTTCGTTTTCAGTTAACCATTTCTTTGCTGATTTTAAAATGGGGACTTTGCAATAAAGGAACATTCATCTGTGTCCACATCTCAGCTTCCAGATAAGCTAACCAGTGGTTCAGACAGAATACCCTTATTTTGGATAGTGGTGAGATGATGAACATTGTATGACAATACTAAAATTACCATTACTGCTATTGTTTAGAGGAGTTTTGGACGTTGTTGACATTGAAAAGAACCCAAAATCAAATGCCATTTTATATCAGTTATATGAACATTTTACTATGCATGGATCCATCTTGTCCTTATTAAAGAAATTGAAGATGTTTGTGTCCAAGGGTCTCCTTTCATATCATTGGCACAGAGGTGGAGTGGTTAGCACTGTCACCTTGTTTGAATCCTGCAGTGTCTCTGTAAAGTTGGTATATTTTTTGTGTGTGGATTTTCCTCCAGACATTATGGTTGACCATCCATATGTCTAAAGATGTATGTGTTTGGTTAATTAGTGATTTGTAAATGGCCCACTGTGAGTCAAGTTGCCAAGCCATTGCGACGTTGTGCTTCTCAGGTAATTTTTGATGGGTTTTAACTTGGAGAATGATCGTTCACTCACAGAAACAGTCACTGGTATAGTCAGCAGTAACGTGATCAGTGCAACCATCACTGAAAGTAGACAACGGTGCACAGTGATCTATCAACAAGAGTTCAGCTACTTCAAAAACGGTCAACTGGTTAACAGGATGGATTGAAAACATGCACAAAATGACAACAATTGAGCACAAAATGGTGGTGAAATGTCGGTGCTATACCATTCAATGAGAAGATTGGCAGCTGCACACAATTTGTCGTCAGCTATCGAGGTCAGAGTTGATGGTAACAAGACATAGAACATTGAAGCCACTGCATTGATACTGTGAAACCACTGTTTCAGTTAAGTTATTAAAAAAGTTTTAAAAATCTATATGGCCCCTAGTGGGGCACTCAATCTCGTAGGCCCTTGTGCTTTGCACCATCTGCAAAATCCATTGCTATGCCAGTGTATTATTCATATACTTTTATGTAACAAGACCTTAATATAGGCTTCTTTTGGTTTTCATTACGCTTATAATACATCAGTAGATAGGTTATTCATCTCAGTGCAGTGTGGCATATTGACATGATGGCAAAATTATTTGTAAATATGAAGGATTTACAGGTTTTATATTGAAGTATGCAATATCAAGAGACGTGTGTCTCACTTAAAGCACTTCTAATTATTCCAAAGTGAAGCTATTTTAGTAGGTCACATTGTATAGGTGGATAACTGCCTTACCAATGCTTTTTAAGTGTTATGAAGACCAGAAGAAGTGTTTGTTAAGGTCTTGTTACACAATAGTATGAGTAATAGATGCATTGTTGCAGTGCCTAAACTAAAGTGATGCGATTTCATTTTATATCAAGTGTCAGCAGTTAGCAAACATCATCCCTCAGCATGGTTTTCGTGGTGCTTGCTCAGTATACATGTCGTCCCTGTGTTTCCAGAGCTGCTGGCTAGACATGCTTTTCAGTTGTTCGGTAATTCTAAATTAGTGGGGTACATGTGAGGGCGTCTAGACATTCACCTGCCCCTTTTGTTGACAAGATAGAGTCTGGTCATCTTCAATCTTTACTTTCGATTCCAACATTCTTATTTAGTTGCCTGCTATTTGACTCAGTTATCTTTGACAGTTATTATTATTTCTGTGATATCTTTGTTTTCATGTGCTTTTTCCCACTGATTCAGTGCATTTTCGATACTAACCTATCATTGTTACTCAAGCACTTCTACAAAGGTATATTCTGAATTATTTTGTAAAGTATTTTAAGGTAGCCCTTCATTTAAGAGACTACCTAAAATATACTGATTTATTGATTTCTGCCTTGTATGGCTGGGACACTAAAACGTTCCTAATCTTCACCACTGATTGACAGTTTGCACACTTACCTCTCACAAGATTCCCACAATTCACAGTATAACAGCTTCGAGAATGGTGGCCACTTTACAGCTCCTGTTTCTTATTTCCATACTGCTACAGTGCTAGTCTAAGGAAGAGAACGGAACTAAAAGCACATCAGATGGAGCCAAAGGAGGACATCATCAGATGTGCACTACCAGTACCTAATGTAGTGCAGCACAGGCTGACAAATTACTTTACCAAACCCTGGGTGGCACCAGCGCCACATTATAAAACACTTTGTTGCAGTTCCTGCTTAGATTTGCTCTCTCATTGTGCAAGAAATGGAATGCCATACAAGCAAATGGAGCACAGAAAAAAAGCAAATGAGGACGCCTGGTATTAGCTTTCATTCAGACAGAGGCTGCTTTTGTTGCCTACAGTGCAACAACTCAGAATATTCGGAGTCTGGTTCCCATGACCCCGTGCATCCAATGACAGACAAAGGGAAAGGCTGAGAATAGCAAATATGGAGCCTACGCAGAGTAAGACAGGTGACAAACAAGCCATGAACATAGGAACCTTGGGATGGTGGCTCAATATGACACAACCTCCTGTTCTTCACTGAATTCAGTAATAACCTTTTGGGTATCAGATACTGAACCTCTTTTGATAACGTGCAAACAGGACAGGTGCACAGAGTAGGTCAAAATGTGAATTTTAATTGGGCTTCAGAATCAAACAGAATGTGCAGGCGGGACTTCCTGAAGTACATCAGCTCACTCAACCGTATGAATCATTATTGTTTTGCTGTTTCGAATTCTTAGAGTCCATTATATTCAAATTGAAGCCATAGATTTCAAAACTGGCCTCAACAATGTAGTAATTATTACAAGCTTGTTTTGGTACTTTATCTACTGTAAACTTAATGGTAGCCAGGCAATACATTTCACTATGTGTGAATTAAATGTCTTTTTTTATTTAATATGTTTAAATTGGTTTGAGGTGTTTGAAACTAAGCTCATTATAAACTGTTAAAGCACAAGTCCACTAATTGAGAACTTGTTTCTTTAACAAATTTTAAACAAATCTGTTTCCAGAGTTCGGATTGAAAAGATCTGAGGCTATCTGTGACTTTCACAAAGCACCAAAGCAAAAACCAGTGTATTAACTGTCACTAGCAAGTGAAAGAGAGAAAAGGAGAAGACGAGGAGGACATTAAGGGCATTTTGATTTACTTGATGTTGTTTTGGACAATCTAGGTGAATTGGAAAAGACGAGCTGGTTTATCTGAATGACATATTCTTGTTACAATTGCTCTAATGTTCTGAAAAGAGAGGATGGGAGAAATGAGGGGGTTGACTATGGTCTATGCAGCAGCCCCCTTCTTTACGAGAAGTTTACAATACAAAAAGTACCAGGAATGTAATGCAGTAGTGACCACAAGGGGGAGACACAGGACGCACTGATCGTTCACAAAGTTTCAAAGCAGATAGTGAAGTGCTTTAAGCTGTGAAATCTTAAAGAGAAGAGTGAAACAGCAACCTCTTTTAAGTGAAAATAAAGGTTGATAATTTGAGCTAGTTCAAGGATCAAACGCTTATTTTTCATTTCTACCGAAAAAAAATACTCTCTTTCGTAGTCGCCGTCACCTCCAGCAGGGTAAAGTGGCGAGTAGGACATGCCTTTGTTTCTGTCAGTTCTTCTTGCAGCTGTGTTGACATCCATACCTGTCCTGTCTCTGATATCATTTATTCACCTCCTTCTCTCTCGCCTCTGACTTCTCTTTCGATCCATTATTCCCTGACTCATAATATCCTACTCGAAACACACTTGATTTCACGTCATGCAATCAGAATGCGCCACTTTAAATTTCTGTATCTTAAACAGCAGCTGTCTCCCCACTCGTTTGTTTTGTGTTCCATCCAAGAAACCCTCTATAGTCTCCTATTGCACCATATCTCAAAAGCTTCTAACCGACGTTGGTCATGCTTCCTTCATGGCCACCCTTCACATCCTTATTGCAATTGGCTATATAAATGTTTGCAATAGCCTAACGTTCATTTCCATTGTGATGTTCCTGCATGTTCCTGCATCTCCAGCTGTTTCTTAGCACCTACACTGCATTTGTAGCCATTGTCATTCACCTTCATATATCTGTGTAACACATACCAGGTTCTTTTATCATCGAACCCAGATAAACAAAAAACTTCACCTGCTCTAGTTACACAGCTGTTTTCACTGAATGAGTTAGTAAAATCAAGTTACAAAGCATGTTTAACAAACAATATCACAAAAACAAAAAACAACAGTGCCAGCAAGAAACCGTTACTCTCTTTAGGTAACGTCAAATGAGAGCACTCTGCTGCAATACTTGCATTCCGTCAACAAAAAAAAATTATGTAGAGATAAATTGTTTAATAACATGTTTTCGATAAATTTGTAGATGCTGGACTGAATATGAGGCTGAAGTTGGCTACTTATTTGCCAGATACTTACTTTTCCTTTCCACCTTAAAACCTCCTGGTTTTAGCAGATTTTAAGGTGGAACTGAAAATACGAGTAAATAGCTTGTGAATTCAGCCCGTAATAATAATAATAATAATTAGTTTATTTATATAGCACCTTATCATACATTTACATGCATACAGGTGTTTTCCAGAAAGTAATCAATAGAAGCAAAGATATACCACATTTACTTGGATTATTATTATTAATTAATACTATCATAATTTCTAATAAATTAAGTATACTAAATACAAAATCAGCCAGGCATTGTTAAGCAAAATTTAATCACTAAAGTGCAAAACAAACCTTCACTTTTATCAGAGAAAAAGATTTTCTAAATAAACTATTTATACATTAAGGTTGATAATAGATCAACCATATCTAAACTTATATATAAACATCTACACGTGGAAGTGTGTGTGTCTGTCTGTCCAACCCGGAAGTGTGAGGCTACAGCATGAAAGTCAATGAGCCGGCAAGGCAGCCCTAATTTAATGAGTTGGAAGAAGAAAGAAGTTTGAGGCTACAGCATGAAGCTGAAAGAAAGCGACTCCGTTGCCAAAGTTAAACTGTCGATGAAAGACAAACTCACTTAGCCACTAATACACAAGTGAGGCGAGCACATCGGCAAAACAAAACCTCTGAGGAGAGAGAAACTCGCTTAGCCACTGATAGACAAAGGGGGCGAGCACATCCACAAAACGAAATCACAGACTTGATTTTTTTTGCGACAATTTCAATAATTTCTAGGAGCCCGGGATTTTTACAGTGCAGGCTTACACAGCTAGTTAATATATATAAAAAATATATATATATAGTACTAGGGGACCTGCTTGCTTTGCTCACCAACCTCTCCGGCCTGCGCTAAATGCCAGCCACTTCGCGTCTCTGCTGCTTGCGTATGTGGATTTCACTTTCACCATACAACAAATCTTTTAATTCTCGCGGATAAGCCACTTCATTGGGAAGAACCACTACTGTTCCCTGGTGGCAACATGAATTAGACGATCTACAAGTCTCCAAGTTAAAGTTTAAATCCGAACAATATATTCAATCTCTATTCGCTGTTCCATTATTTCACCGCGTAAAAATTTCTGTTTGTTTGCTCTAATGCCGTTTGTTTGCACTAATGCAATCTTTACTATCGTTTTTTTGAGACTTTTGAATTTTACTACTTTCATTACCTCTAACCTGCTCTGCATGTGTATCGTGCCAACGTTTTTGAATTCTTTACGATGTTCTACTTTGTCATCTACTCTTTGTCTTTTATTTCCAGCCCTGGGTGTGGTTAAATCTCTTGCACAAAGTCCCGTCTCACGGGACACTAAAGTATCTCTTTGAAAAAATCACATCTCGTCCCAGGATTTTTATTATACTAGACAACCGATTTAGTACAAACAGTTTGATGTTATTAAAGTTAATGAAATTATACAAAAGCAAATAAAACAGTTCATATTGGTTTCGGTTGATTTAGGATGAAGTTCTTGATTCCCATAGAAAGTGGTGTGTCAGTTGGCTATATGTTTACATGTGCCATGTTTAAGGGGTCATAAAAAAATCTACAGTAAAATTTCTTGTAATTCAGCATATAAAGTGGAACACATGTATTGTTTTCTTTTTAGATAAGGGCCGTCTTAAAGTATGGGACCCCAGGAGCATAGGGGCCCACAGTGTTTCTTAGGCCAATGTATGTTTCTGATTTGCTATCAATACAGTGCCCCAGTGCACTACTTTGCTTATGGGCCTATGATGCTGTTAGGATCAGGTCCCCAGGTCCTCCCTGCATGGAAATTGCATTTTCTCCCTCAGTGGGCTTCCTCCGGGGTCCTCCCACTGTCCAAAGACATGCAGGGTTGGTGAACTGACAACACTAAACTGGCTCTGGTGTGTGTTTATTGTGTTCTGTGTGTGGCTGTGTGCGTTCGTCCTGCAATGGACTGGCGCCCTGTCCAGGGTTTGTTCCTGCCTTGCACCCTATGCTAGCTGGGATAGGCTTCAATTACTGCCCCAACCCTGACCTTTGTCTGAATTAGGTGGGTTAGAAAATGACAAGACAGTGTCATTATTGTGAGATGGTGTGCAAAAAAAATAGATAAGTCCTTTGTATATCCCAAACTGTGAAGTGTCATTTGGCCAGTTGTTCACAAGTGTCGTGTTCACGGGTCACAAATAAAACAAATCCACAGTGTTTGTAATTCATTGTATATATAGTGGAACACATGCATTTTCAAAGTCTTGTGTCATTATTCTGAGATGACGTACAAATCCCTAGTAATATATCAGAATATGGTGTTATTTGGCCAAAAGTTCACAAGTACCAGGTTAAGAGGGCCACACCTAAAACATTCCACAGTAACATTTCTTGCATTCAGCGTATCTGTGGTGGGACACTGATATTTTTATATGCCAGTGTCTTCATTTTCCTAATTTTGAGAAGGCATACAGAAGAAAAGATAATGTGATAGCAATTGATGCAGAATTTTTAAATACTGTACAGTTCCTTGGTTACATTAATTGAAATGCACAAATGAACAAAAAAGGATGGTGAAGTTAACCCAATACAAAGTTTTTGAAGTTTGCTTTCCAGATCAGGGCTTGTATTGATGTTCAATTATGGGTAAGTGTTGGGTGCAGTGGTTAAAGATATAGACTTCAAACCCTGAGGTTGTGGGTTCAGATCCCACTTCTGACACCTGCGTGACCTTGAGCAAGTCACTTCATCTGCCTGTGCTCCAACTCTCAAATGTTATAAGTCGCTTTGGATAAAGGTGTCTGCCAAATAAGTACTGTAAATGTGCTTAGTGTGGCTTTGACACCCCACGGGGGTCTTAATCTGGCCTTGGCCATGCTCATACAGAGCCGTCAGTTAAAATCTGAGTAAACTTGGAGTGCACAGAGAAAGTCATATGTGGGCACGGGGAGAAAGTATGTGTTTCTTACAGGCGGTGCTAGAGCCCAGACTCTATCATCACTTTTGACAAATCTGCCCACAAGTCTTGTGTCAGGCTCATGTTTAAGGTGCATTTTTGTTAACTCAATCAGGGGAGTCACTGCCATTATGATACAATACTATGATTCTTACCTCTGCTTACCAGCAGCAGGTCGAGCTGCTATTGTTTGTCATTAGTTTAGCTTATTATCTATCATTATTCAGGGAATCAAAGTAGTAAAACTTTAGAAGAGGGCCGTTAAGGGCATGCTATGGTACATCACTTACTGCTATATAATAAAACCTTAACAAAGACAGAGTAAAGACTCCCACATCACCCAGCAGCTCTGGAGTCTTTCAATGCCCAGTTCAGTTACTGCCTATATGGAGTCTGCACGCTCTGCCTGTGAGTGAGTGTTCTTTGGGCATCACTGGGCACAAGGTAAGAAGGTGCCAGTCCACCATATGGCCAAGTTACATAAGCTTTGTGTGGATGTTGAAGAAAACCCAGAGTTCCCGGGTAATAAACCTATGCAAAAATGGGGAGGACATGCAAAATCTATGAATGGCTGCAGGATTTGAACCTGTGTCATTGGATTAGTGAGTGCTAACCACTGCTTCAACAGAGCACTATGCCACACATGTTTAATTCATGCTTTAATGCATTTCATCATGAAAATGATATCAAGTATATATTATATTATGTTATGTTTGATGTAACCCTCAAGATGTCTTAGTAACAGATAACATACATTCTGTTTAACTGAGAATGTTAAAAATGTAAAAAAAACTAGGGGGCTGCACCCCCTGCTCGCTTTGCTTGCTCTGTCTCTGTCGCTCGCTTATGTGGATTTCATTTTCACCCAACAACAAAACTTTTAATTCTCGCAGATATGCCTCTTCATTGGGAAGAAACACTACTTTTCCCTGATGGCAACATGAATTAGACAATCTACAAGTCTCTGACTTAAAGTTTAAAGCCAAACAATATCTACATACTTCTGTCATATCATCTATGTTTATATATTCAATCTCTTTTTGCTTTTACCTTTTCATCCATATTGCATTGAATTTTGATTCTGTATCTGGAATTACATCTTGACAATGCAACGTATAACTGCCGGTGAGTGAATATTGTTTCTTTCTCTCCACAAGAAATGTGTCTGGCAATAGCATGCACCAAAATGAGAAATGATTAAACCGTGTGCGTGGTTATGTGGGCAGGACTTTTCCAAATCTCTTTGCATAAGCTCTTGTCTTGCAGGGCTTGAAATTTTCTCTCATGGGATTTCACTTCCACCAAACAACAAATCTTTTAATTCTCGCAAATATGCTTCTTCATTGGGAAGAAACACTACTTTTTTTTCCCTTGATGGCAACACAAATTAGATGATCTACAAGTCTCCGACTTAAAGTTTACATCTGAACAATATACTGTATTTGATCTCTTTTCGCTGTCCTGTTATTTCACTGAGCACTAATTTCCGTTTGTTTGCACTAATGTGATCTTTACTATCTTTTTTTTGAGACTTTCGAATTTTTGTACTTCCATTATCTTTAACCTGCTCTGCATGTGTACCGCGGCAGCGTGTTTGAATTCTTTACGACGTTCTACTTTGTCATCTACTCTTTGTCTTTTAATTCCGGCCCTGGGTGTAGTTAAATCGATTTGGCACAAAGACTTGTCTCGCGGGATATAAAAGTATCTCTTTGAGAAAATCATGTCTCGTCTCCTCCCAAGTTTTTTTTTTTTTTATAATACAGAGATATCCAGTGGATAGAAAAGCATATATAGTTAAACAATAAAGAAAAAAATGCAGTAATATATTTTGTAATAATGCAGTAATATTTTTTGTAAAAATGCAGTAATATTTTATTGTCATGTAAAATGTTAACATAACCTGCTCAATTCAAATTGAGGGTAGTGGGGGTCAGAATACCTACCAGGGACCCCTGACCAGTCTGTTCTATCTAATATTTGTGTTAAATTCGGTTAAAAAAAAAAGGGGATCGGCTCGTCCATGCTGTAGATGTAAAGCAGCTGCCTTCAAGCTTAGGGCTGCAAAAAAGCAAGAGCCAACCCTAAGTTGATGCCAATTTCTAAAACAGACACCATTCTGAAAAATACATTTTTTTGTGATGTTTTAGAGAAAGTTCTGAGTGTAACACTGCAGAAAAAAAGCTGACTTTCTTCCCTTTTCTCCCCTTTCAATAGCCCCACGTCTCCACCCTTCAAAGGTGTGTTTGAAATGTTATAACATATTTATGAGATAAACTTCAAATATATCAGCTTATAAATCATTGCAATGGGGAACTTTCATCATTGTATTCAGATCCAAGTGATTTACTACAATGAGCCTTAATTTTACAAGTCTTGAGGCCATGAAGTGGAAGGTGTGTTAAATGTAAACAGCAGCCGCACCTCATACTCTGATAACTTTAGGTTTTATGTGATGTGTCTGAACCAGCTATAGTTTCAGCAGTAAGTTATTTATTTATTTTTCACTAGTTCCCACATTTGTAAATGTAATTCTTATTGTTTTTAATAATTGTCCTATTTTATCCATCTATCCATTTTATAAACCTACTTATCCTGAGCAGGGCTTCAGCAGCAAGTACAAGGCAGGAACAACACATGGACAGGGTATCAGCCCATCATAGGATGATTGTCGACATTTGATACATTAAACATACAGTATACAGTGGAACCTCGGTTTGCGAGTAACTTGGTTTACAAGTGTTTTACAAGACGAGCTAAAATTTTTAATAAATTTTCACTTGATAAACGAGCGACATCTTGTAATATGAGTAGTATGTATACTCTTTGTTTGCTGAGCGTCATGTAATCACAACTGAGCTGATGGTTCTTCTCTCTCTCTCTCTTGCTGCGGGATTGTGGGCAATCATCTCCTATTCTCCGTCTGAGTCAGCGTGCCTCACTCATATGGTCAACATCTGTACGAGCGTATACTGTTTACTATGGCATTGTGACTGTGTGTGCGTGTGCGCGCATGCGCATGTGTGTGCTGTGAAGTGCAAGTCCCCGTCTTGCACCACCAGCTTTATTCAGCTTGAAACAGCAACAGTGTGGTTATTTATTGTAGCAGGATCTGCCACTCTCCTAGTCAGGCAAGGTCGTGGCCAAGTAGTACTGTGCCCTGCGCATTTATAATGTTCCTTGTTTCTTGTATCACCCACTGATGGCAGGCGCTTATAGCATGTTGGCGATCTTTCTGGATTCGCTTTTTACAGCGAACTGCTACAGTGCTGGGAGACTGCGATTGCTTTGGGATGTTCTTCCGCATGTCGTCATGTTGGGTGGAATCCCACAAGAATTTAGAAACACACTCACACCAGCCATGGTTCTTTTCAAAGGTAAAGTTCAGGTTAATTTGTTTTATGTATTTTTACTTTATATTTTGTATTAATCATTTTTATATGAATAGTTTTGGGTTGTGGAGCAAATCGTCTGAGTTTCCATTATTTCTTATGGGGAAATTCACGAGTGCTTTGGATTGCAAGCACGTTTCCGGAACGAATTATGCTCGCAGGTTCCACTGTATTTAAAATGCACTTCATGCAGAAATGAAATTATTTTTACGCAGTACTTAGACAACCTGGCATAAGTTTTCATTATGCATGTGGATACAATCAAATACAAAATCATTCACTCATTTTCTAACCCATTTATCCAGTTGGGACTCAATATATTTAAGTTCTAAAGCCATAGGATTTGTAGTCTGCCTGAAGACCTGGTTAGAAGGAAAGTAGTGGTGCTGCTGCAGTGTGTCTACAGCCACAGCCCGCTTCACCTCTTCACAGCAACTTTCAAGGACCACATCAATAACCACTAAAAAGCAATTTGAGGTCTGGTGTGTCAGAAGCTTTTGTTCTCTCTTTTCAGGGATCAGTTGGAATTGCATAGCCCAGGGCACAGTCAAATGGGGGGAACAGGAGCCCCATGGATGATCAGAAAGGAGAAGGGGAGACTGCCACTCACAACATGGTAGGGGAATAAAAGAAAGAGAGGTCAAGAAGAAGGCAGAAAAGGAGAAAGAACAGCATAACAGGCCACTCCAAGCATCAATGAAGGAACATAAAATGCTTTCAAAACATAATTTCAAGACATTTCTCCAGCCGTCTGGAGTTTTTTTGTTTTTTCTGTCCCCCCTGGCCATTAAACCTTACTCTTATTCGATGTTAATTAATTTTGTTTTCTTATTGTGTCTTTTATTTTTCTATTCTTTATTATGTAAAGCACTTTGAGCTACTGTTTGTATGAAAATGTGCTATATAAATAAATGTTGTTGTTGTTGTATAATGTTAGTGCAAAGACTTCAAAAGCTTGATTTGCTGAGGGAGAATCAACCTGCTGTTTGTGTCATGCTTTGCTATATACCGTTTAGCACAAAAAAATCTTTCTACAATTTCACTTAAACAAAATTGTATTAGAAAACCAAAACATAATTACATTTGAAGATATTGTGTAACACTGAACCCGCCAGATAACACCTGCCCAATAGGAGCTGCCACACCTGACAGGAAAAATAGATTCAGGTTTCCCTGTCCACTTCTGGGTCACCTTATCCTTATTATCCTGGGGGAAATTTTGAATGATTCCATTATGTGTCAATACTCACATTTACGACTGCAATCATCTCAGTGCATTTATGAGACATCCTTGTGAACAGAAGTAAGATGTCCATCAGGTAAGATAGCTGCATTTGCGTTACAGAGTAGGGCTGGACAAAGAAACATTTCACTGTATTCTTTACAAGTGACAATAAAACTACTTCTGCTAATAATGATAATAACACATTTACAACAACTGTATGTCACACTTACATACTCCCTAGTGGCCCCTGTGCCACTCTGTCTTTGCCTCTCTTCTCTCACTCTCCTACTGTACTCCTGCTTTCAGTGTGCCTCACTCTTTCTTTCTCTCATCTGGAGGCTTTCTGGGGCCGTAACTGTGGTCTGTACCATCTTGCTGTTGTTCTTTGCTTAGCAACCGTTTGCTAGCCAGACATCCCTTAGAGTGGATTAAAATAGAAAATGCATGATACATTCTATTTTTAACTTCTTTTCAAATGAAACCCTTATATGGCATTTATTTTTTATGAATTTTCAATGAAGTTCTTCCCACTGAAGCATATAGCTCTTCTGAGGCATTCAAAACTAATTCTGGAGCAGTTAACAACACAAATATCAGAGATTTGATAGAAACAGGCTGCAAAAAGATGTTAATTTTGTATATCATAGGCTGACTTGGGATGTACCAACATCTCATAATGACTGCAAAAGTGCCAGACTTCTGAGGTGCAGAAAATTAAATATACAAGCAGATCGAAAGTTGCAAGGAAACAACAACTGGCAGAATCAGAATTTTTGATAATACATACTTTCAAAAACCCAGTGTTGAAATTAAACAGATAATAAAATATCTCTAAACTGCTAGAAAAAGATTTGCCACAGATTACCTGGGATTGCATGTCATCTGTCCTGTTGTTCTCCAGTCTTGTCTCAGTTATTTGTTCAGTACAAGCGCATCAGCAACACCTTTCAAAAACAAAGGAGCAGGATATTCAGAGTTTGTGAATAACATCTATTTTAAAGTCCCATTCAGGACTTTTATGAATGATGATCAACAGCAGAATTATAGTTTTTTTTACATTGAATGTTAAGCATTGTTTATTTGTTCAACTTTACACGGTCAAAGTGTCATAGTAAGGGCAGAGGAGCTGGTTTATCACAGATCCAAGGAGCTGAGCCCTCACCTAGAAATGCTTGTTGAGAGTAAAAATGCGTCACAGACAAGAAGAATGTGCTTCAAAACACAAGAATGAAGGAAAGACTCACTCAACTTCAACAGGAACCTACTTTGTATAGTTTTCATTAATCTCTTAAACAATGTTACACGTATTATAGCCTGTTGTGAAAATTACCAGACTTTGAGTGGCCCACCAAATGAACCAGGAATGGAGTGCAAAGAATGGTAACTGCTGTGTTCACTGGGTGACAGCACTCCAGGATGTCAACAGAAAATGGAAGGTGATGAAACATTTTACAGTACTGGGGAGTTAGGAAAGAAGTAAAGAAGTATCAGATAAAGCAACACAGCAGCTGTTTTCATACAAGAAGGTGGAAAAGGGCCAACAGAGGCTCTCACAACTTGAGCTGAGTAACAGATGATCTTTAGTCAGTTAAGCAGTGGCGCTGTAAGAGGTCTATTATACTTCACACACTGCATGCATGTTAAAAATAATTCATAATCCTTTGTAAATGCTCTTGTTTTTCATGTTATATTTTGCATTAATATTTTGTTTTTGACTTTGTTATTAACTTTGAGCATTTACTATTTGACATCATTAGGGTGCCATTTTGTTCAATGTTTTGCCAACATTTTTGCGATATTTTTCTTACAGTCCAGCCATATTGTTTTGGCTGTGGGGCTCTGCCAGCCCAGCCAGCCCAGCCCAGTGGGGCACAACTGCAGTGTCATCCATAAAGTTCTTGAGGCTGATCCTCCAATTAGCTGTGAACCACCCAATCTCACTGAGATTGCACAGGTGGTGAACCAGCTCTGAGGCTGCAGGGATCTGTGGTATCCGGGGTGAACTTCTCCAAGCTGGTGGTAAGGCTGTCCTCCTGGCATTGCAAGCAATCTTTGCTTCCATTTGGGAGACTGGCATCATCCCAGCTGACTGGAAAACGGGACTTGTCGTCCCTATTTGGAAAGGGAAGGGTGATCGCCTGGATTGCAGCAACTACAGGGGCATAACACTGCTCTCGGTGCCGGGTAAGGTCCTTGCTAGGGTCGTCTTCAATAGGATCACTTGCTCACCTACCAGCGACCAAAACAGTCTAGTTTTACGCCTAAGAAGTCTACCATCAACCGCATCCTGGCACTGAGGGTTCTCATGGAGAGCAAATGCGAGTATCGACAGAGTTTCTTTGCAGCCTTTGTCGATTTTCGCAAAGCGTTCGACTCAGTTGATCGAGCTGCCTTGTGGGACATCCTGAGGGTTCGCGGGATACCCTTAAGGTTGCTGGATATAATGGCTGGCCTGTACACTGGTGCTGTGAGTGCTATGCAGAGTGGAGGCAGAACCACTGCGTTTATCCCAGTTGAGTCTGGGGTTCGTCAGGGTTGTGTTCTTGCTCCTAATCTGTTCAATGCGTATATGGACTGGGTGTTGGGCAAGGTCGTGGGGTCCAGCGGCTGTGGGGCATCTGTTGGTGAAGAAAGATTCACGGATCTTGACTTTGCTGATGATGCTGTGATCTTCACGGAGTCCATCCATCCATTTTCAAACTGGACTAATTCAGTTTAGAGCTATTGGAGTCAGGGCCTATACTGGCAGCATTTGGTATAATGGCCCATGGTGGGGTATGCTCACAAACACTGGACCAATGCATTGTTACCAATTCACCTAAAATACCCGTATTTGGGGAGTGAGAGTAAAACATGAGCACCAGAAGCAAACCCCTCTCAGTCACAGAGAGAAATGAGATGCGTTGGATCAAGCCACCTCATTTGGTCATATTAAAATCTGCAGGGGACTTGATTAGCAACATTTATGGACTTTTGATAATATAAAAATGACAATACACGAAATGCAAAATAATTTAAGCTGCTACATTTTTAAAACTATTTAAAAAAAAACAAATTTACTTACAGTATATTAAATTAGTAACAGTCCATTAAGAAAACATTTTCAGAAAACATAGAGCAACTCCAAATTGTACTAAATATAGAAACTGTCCTCCAAAAAAATAAATAAATACACACATACAGGACCACTTTTTGTTCCAGTAAATTTGGAAGCTATCCATGAAAAGCGTAAGATTATGTTGTATACTATATTGTACTCTTGCGATTTGTGATGGACTGAGGCCCTGCCCAGGGTTGTTTTGTTATTTCCCAAACTAAATTTAAAAAGTCTGATAAGGGCTAGATGGATGTACTATAATTAGCTTTGCAAGGAGTATTGTGATTGTCATTATGGCCATAAACAATTGATTGATTTATTGGGAGATAAATGCAGCCCTCAGGCCAGGTAAATTAGGAAGTTGCTTTTTAGAAATCAGATTAGCCTTCAAAAAATCTATAATCATATAAAATATTATAGATATCAGATGACAAAATTACTTTGACTCGGGTAATCTATTAAAAAAAAAAAACAAGCAGAAAATGAGAATCAGCTCGAATCAGATCTGTGTAGATATTGATAAGATGCTTATTCTATGGAGTCTTATTTACTTGGACTAAAATTGTAGATATTTACAAATATTTTTCTTTATGCTCAAAAAATTAATAATTGGTGCTTTGTTTTTTTAGGTTGTACGTCATCTAAATTGCAGTAATTAAATCCACCTTAATGAAAGGATTAGTGTTTGTGTATCTGTATGTTTGCTACGTCCCTGTCATTTCAAAAGATGACACATCAGCCTTTTTAATAATAAAACACATTGCATTTGTTATTACAGTAGACGGTGCATCACATACATTAGCACTGCTTTTACAAGTCCCATACCAAAAGATGTATGAAAGAGACATATGCATTGAACTATGTATTGCAAATATTAATGCTGAGATCTTCTTTGATTATTTATATTTTAATTCAGATTGATTATTTAGTTATAGGTAGCATAACTATTGCTATAATAATCGAAGTAAAACCAACAGCAGTAGTGTAATACTCTATGTATGCCTAACTTGGGTCAAAGCAGATTCTTGCTATTTATTTAAAAAATTTTGTCTTTGAATATTTTGTTCCATAGAAAAGATGATTTTTAAAGCAATGCTGATTATTTTTTCATAGCTCCCATAGGTACACATCTTAACACAACCCTTTCAGCATGTCATCTCACCTCACTTCCACTGCTTCACATATGGAAGCAACTTTACTCACAAACAAATTCTAGTTGCTCTTTTAGCTCAGTTTGCCAGGAACAGTTGGTTTTTCTGCTTAACTCATATCTTGTAATCTTATAACCATTTGTGATAACACCTTAAGTATCCATTGTAAAGTAGGAATGTTATAAAACATATTACAGTATACGCCTTTATAACACGATATAAAAACATTGTAAAATGACTTATTAGATTAACTAATAATGTATTATTTTTAGTAGCATCAAGACTGTTAAGTATTAATTTGCAATGTATACCTAAAGTAGGGGCGGCCCGGTGGTGCAGTGGGTAGCACTGTTAGGAGACCCGAGTCTGCTTCCCGGGTCCTCTCTGCGCGGAGTTTGCATGTTCTCCCCGTGTCTGCGTGGGTTTCCTCCCACAGTCCAAAGACATGCAGGTTAGGTGGATTGGCGATTCTAAATTGTCCCTAGTTTGTGCTTGGTGTCTGGGTGTGTGTGTGCCCCGCGGTGGGCTGGTGCCCAGCCTGAGGTTTGTTTTTTGCCTTGCGCCCTGTGTTGGGTGGGATTGGCTCCAGCAGACCCCCATGACCCTGTAGTTAGGATATATAGCGGGTTGGGATGGATAGATACCTAAAGTATGGGTACATTTCTCTCTATTATATAAAAAAAAACCTTGGGACGAGACTTTTTCAGAGAGACGAGAAGAGACATTTTCAGAGACATAATTTCAAGTGCAAAAAGTCATAGGTATACATTTAATTCTGCATGTGCTGAGGGTAGATTTAGACTGCATAGTTTAAGGTCACAGGGAGCCAGTGACTATTGCAACAGCACTGAATGTAAGGCAAGAAACAACCTAATTCTGGCAGTGAGAGATGAAGACAATATATATCTCGCAGTCAAGGGATAGCAACTGAACAAAAGTTACAGGCATACATTTAATTTTAATCAGAATAAAGTTTATTACTGCGGTGGGTTGGCACCCTGCCCAGGATTGGTTCCTGCCTTGTGCCCTGTGTTGGCTGGGATTGGCTCCAGCAGACCCCCGTGACCCTGTATTCGGATTCAGCGAGTTAGAAAATGGATGGATGGATAAAGTTTATTAAACTTTACACAGATGTTTTAATACAGGCATCCTTAATGTATCCCTCATTAGCCAGTACAGGACAAGAGGAGGATCTTTTGCATAATAACACAATACTCTTGCAAAATAATGTAATATTTTTGTTACTGCAGCAGTTTTTTTTGAGTGTCGGGAATAAACTTCCATAGATGTACCAGTATTGGGTTATATTAAATTATTGTAATAAAACACATGTGTTTAGAACAAAATGTTATAATTATCTCTGTGATATTTAATGGCTCAGTATATAATGCATGTCATAAAACATATTATAAGCCTTTTGTGGCATCATATAAAGTCATCCTGCTACACCCAGATGGTAAGAAGGAATTTGGCCTGCTGTTGTTTAATTCCAGAGCATGGAGCATATGTGCTGTAGCAATCATTGGTTCACCTGGTACAGTATAATTAGCTGTGCAGTGAGCCAAAAAAAGAAACAGTCCCATAATGCACTATAAAGAAAGAATTGCTTATGAGCACACCATTAATCAGGTATATACAGAAGCAGAAGAATTTTGTGCCATAGTTAAAACTTTATAAGTATTTCTCAAAATTTGATCAGAGTATAAAATGTAACAATTTAAACTAAACGGATAGGCATACTACAAGTTAGATATTCGAATTGTAGCATGCAGAACAAAAGCACACTGCTCAGAGGAAAATAATAAACCATCTGGTGCTCTGCAAATACAGCACACATATAAATGTAATTTCAATTACGGCATATGCTGTAAGGACCTCGTCAATTTTGATTTTACTATTGACAGAGCAGTGTTATTTACATGAAAGATTTTATTTTATACAAACATAAGATAAATGAAAGAAAAAATGTGGCAAAAGAAAGCCTATACTGCAAGGAGAATATGTACACATAAATGGAAAGAAAAGATAAAACCATCTAAAGAAATCAGTATCTACAATGTGCAATTTATTGTGCCACACTATGTGCTATCGCAAAAAGTTCAAAAGTGGCACCTGTCAACTGTTTCAGGTAGTATTAAGCTGGACATACCTGAATCTGAATGAACACTTCTAGCTCTGGAGAATAATAATTCACAAATTGTTCAAAAGGAATTGGCACTTCATCACAAGGCACAGAACTTAAAGCTAATAAAAACTGAATGTATAGGATAACCTTCTGTCATTCTTTTAATCACCATTTTTATGAACTTTTCTGTGCATTGACTACCTGGCTATAAGCTTTGTGCATTTGCCACTGAGTACATTTTTCTCACTCCGTGCTTTTGTCATTGTCAGTTTGTCGATGTGGTTTTGCCGGGTACATAATTCACAGCTTTAAATGTAAACATTTATAATTGATATATTGACTGAAGCCCCTGTTTACTTTTATATTTATTAATTTCTCATCAAAACTTTTGTGGTCAAGCCATATCCAATGTATGAAATCAGGTGCACAGAGTAAGTCGATAATACCTAGTTCATGATTCAGCTTAAAGTTTGTTTCATATCTTACTAATTTCATTGTTCATGTAACAAATGTATATTTTTCAATATAGGTCTGGATTCTTCTTTTAGCGTCTATTTTGCCTTTTCTATGTATGTTTTTACAATGCTTTTTAATTACCTCCAGTCTACCATATGTCTTCAAAAATAAGTTTTATTCAGTAACTGAGAAATGTGTAAGCTTCATGTAGTTTAAAGAGTCAGGCTGAATTTGATATACATTAAAGGTTTATTGGTAACGGTAAAGGGCACACAGGCTTTCAAGTGTACATACTTAGAAGCAACTGAAACTATTGCATACAGGAAACAACCTCCTTCACCTTCAAGGTTTATGCTGAAGGTTTCATGGAATACCATCACCTAGAAATAACTGGTTTCAATAATGTGGCTCAGAATGCCTGCTTTGAATTAATGAAAGTAGACAGCAGAAAAAACTGAAAAACTATTCTTAAAGTCACTCACATGGTTTGCACTGAACCCATGGCCCCCCTAAAACCTGAGCAACACTTTTTTGTATAAAATGTTAAGAAAATGTAATGTTTTAGTAACAACATATATGCTGTCCTGAAGATGTGTCGTCAGTTTCTGAAGTGGATATCCCAGAGATCCAATGTATTCTCCACTTCGACTACATTCATTTAAGATTTTATCACACAGCACAGCTAGTTCTTTACTTATGACTCCTCTGATGGAAAACAAATGTCTTCAGTACACTATACTTAAAAAAATTATTTCTTCATGCAGGGTTGAGTAGTACTGACCCAACAAAATGAATTCATTTTTCTTTTTTTTAAAAATTGGGAATGATTCCAACTCATCTGGAAAGTTCAGTCTCAAATGCTGTTGGCACTTAACTAAAACTTAATTAAAGGGAAAAGCCACCAGATGTAATTGTTGATATTTAAAATAATAATTCTTGGAAATAAATCTTGGCTGCCTCTTTAAAGCAACTCACAAGCTGATCCGACTATATTAGAAGGTCACTGTTCAGGTACATTTTGGTCTTCTGTTTTTAATTAAGACGCAGTCTATCAATTAGCTTATGTGGCATTATTTCTTTGTTGTGTAACTTTGGCAGGTTGAATTAAATTTTTTAGATAATGATCGAAAAATATGCATTCGGTCTCCAGTTTTCTGAATTCTGTTTTATTCATTAAAATGCTGAGAGTAGTCAGGGCATATTCTTGCAAAATGTGGTGGGAAATATGAAGCTAGCTTGGAAGAGGCACATATGAATGGCTAGAGTCACTTACACCCACTCACCCTGGGACAATATCGATTCCCAAATTAACTTAATAATCAAGTCTTTAAGATGAAGGAGAAAAAAACATAGTAATCCGAAAGATAGATAAGGAGAATGCTTGAATTTCAAACATAGTAACTGAGTGAAAATAAAGCCCTGGAATCCATCCATCCATCCTCTTCCGCTTATCCAAGGTCGGGTCGCGGGGGTAGCAGCTTAAGCAGAGAAGCCCAGACTTCCCTCTCCCCGGCCACTTCTTCCAGCTCTTCCAGAAGAATCCCAAGGCATTCCCAGGCCAGCCGGGAGACATAGTCCCTCCAGCGTGTCCTGGGTCTTCCCCGGGGCTTCCTCCCGGTTGGACGTGCCCGGAACACCTCACCAGGGAGGCGTCCAGGAGGCATCCTGATCAGATGCCTGAGCCACCTCATCTGACTCCTCTCGATGCGGAGGAGCAGTGACTCTACTCTGAGCCACTCTCAGATGACTGAGCTTCTCACCCTATCTTTAAGAGAAAGCCCAGACACCCTGCTGAGGAAACTCATTTCAGCCACTTGTATTCGCGATCTTGTTCTTTCGGTCACTACCCATAGCTCATGACCATAGGTGAGGGTAGGAACGTAGATCGACTGGTAAATTGAGAGCTTTGCCTTACGGCTCAGCTCTTTTTTCACCACGACAGACCGATGCAGAGCCCGCATCACTGCGGATGCCGCACCGATCCGCCTGTCAATCTCACGCTCCATTCTTCCCTCACTCGTGAATAAGACCCTGAGATACTCGAACTCCTCCACTTGGGGCAGGATCTCTCCCCCAACCCTGAGAGGGCACTCAACCCTTTTCCGGCTGAGGACCATGGTCTCGGATTTGGAGGTGCTGATTCTCATCCCAGCCGCTTCACACTCAGCTGCGAACCGCTCCAGAGATAGCTGATGAAGCAAACAGGACAATATTATCTGCAAAAAGCAGTGACCCAGTCCTGAGTCCACCAAACCGGACCCCTTCAACACCCTGGCTGCGCCTAGAAATTCTGTCCATAAAAGTTATGAACAGAATCGGTGACAAAGGGCAGTCCTGGCGGAGTCCAACTCTCACTGGAAACGGGCTCGACTTACTGCCGGCAATGCGGACCAAGCTCTGACACCGGTTGTACAGGGACCGAACAGCTCTTATCAGGGGTCCGATACCCCATACTCCCGGAGGACCGCCCACAGGATTCCCCAAGGGACACGGTCGAATGCCTTTTCCAAGTCCACAAAGCACATGTAGACTGGTTGAGAAAACTCCCATGCACCCTGAAGGACTCTGTTAAGGGTGTAGAGCTGGTCCACTGTTCCGCGACCCGGACGAAAACCACACTGTTCCTCCTGAATCCGAGGTTCGACTATCCGACGGACCCTCCTCTCCAGAACCCCCGAATAGACTTTTCCAGGGAGGCTGAGGAGTATGATCCCCCTGTAGTTGGAAAACACCCTCCGGTCCCCCTTTTTAAAGCCCTGGAATCTCATGTATAAATGTAAAATGTGCTTATGCCTTGAAATGTGCAAAAGACATATATTATGCAAATGTCAGAATTTATAAAACACAAACTTGGCATGACAATTAGGTTAATGTTACAGGAAGGTTTGAGCATCAATAAGACCAGGGCTACATTTTTTGCTGTTGCATTTTAGTGACTCCAGGCAGCAGGACAATAAAGTGATAAGAAAATTTTGTTTCATTGCGCATTTAAGTGATGCCTCAGTCCCATTCTGATGTTTTTGAGCCATTCAAATTGTGTGCTGAATTGGGGCCTACATTAGGTAACATCATATAGAAATCATATGACACCCGTTCTGTTACACATTTTAAGAACAGCTTTTCAGTGTGAACTTGACCAATCAGGAATCTCGGAGTCATCCCTGATCCATGTCATGCTCTGTATGGGAAGGTATAATTAAGATACTACTCAGATACATCCAGTTTCCTCACTGTTAGGGTGAGCAAATCAAGATCAAAAGGCAACATGCAGTATTTGAAGATTTTCTTAATGTAATCGATGCAATTGACTGCTCACGTTACAATAAAGGCACTACCGCAGAAGAATTTGCCTTTCTAAACAAAAAGCACTTTCATTCCATTAATATACAACTAATATGTGATGCTCAAATGTGTCTGACTAATGTTGCTGCAAGGAGGCTTGGTTCCACCCACGATTCCTTTATTTAATGAAATAGTTGTGCGGGAAGCAGACTTCAGGGTCATGCTGTGTGGGATGGTTAATTTCTTGGTAAATAACCCTAATTGATAGGATTCCAATTATCTTTAGTATGTTACAAACAACATGAACAATCTTTCTTTCAGTTGATAGTGGATACACCACCAGAAAGGAGATATAATGAATGGCACTCCTTCACACAATTGGAGATAGTACCGACCATTGGTTCAATATAAAATAGACGGCACTGTTTAGACCAGGGGTGCCCAAGACGTCGATCGCGACCGACCGGTAGATCGCAAAGGTAGTGCAGGTAGATCACGTTGCATTAAACGTTAGTCTATCATATATCCTCCCTATGGCATTTGCCACTTGATTGACATACAGGGTGGCCAGTCTGAGATCTCTTCTCTTCTAACACACAGGTCATCCCGCACGCACGATCAAACGCTACTGCAAAACTCCAGCTATCTAAGTGATCTAGTTAGCTTTCCAATTTATATTGACTAAGGAAGGGATTTTTTTTTTTTTAATTTTGGGGAGGGTATGGGCTTTATATGGAATTAGAAGAGGATTTTTTTCTCTCACAATGTCACAATCGAAGTGTGTTTGTCTGATCTGTCAATCTATCATTGTTATTCCAAAGATGGAAAATGTGGAAAGGCACTTTCGAACTGTTCATAAAAACTACGAAACAGACTTCCTTCCGAAAAGCGATCTGAGAAAGAGAAAGGAGAGGGAACTAAAATCGCAGTTAATCGGACAGCCGTCATTTTTCACTCGACTGAATTCAAAAGCACACACTGAAGCATCGCTCTGGGTGAGTCACTCGATCATTAAGCATAACAAGTCCTTCCAAGAGCTACCTCCTTGACTTCATTATTCAGCTCTACTTATTTATGTGAGTCAGCCTTTTCCCAAATGAAGATTATTAAATCCAAATACTGTAGTGATCGTAAATGTATTGAATTGTTATTGTGCCATAAAGATTATTAAGTTATGCAAGGTATGACAACATATATTTTATGTATAAAGTATACTCAGTATATATATACTGAACATATATATATAGCGTTTTTAATGTAGGTAGATCATTTCGACCTGGTCATTTTAAAAGTAGCTCGCAAGTTGAAAAAGTGTGGGCACCCCTGGTTTAGACCCATTGGGCGGCACACTGTTTTACAGCCCCACAGATGTTTGCCGCATTGTGATGGCTTGTGCTCTACTGCATAACATAGCAAAAGAGACTACATGTGCCAAGATCAGTGCATGGATGACCAGACCCCGTCCCTTAGGACATCAATGCAACAGCAACTGAAAGACATTTGGATGTTGTATGTCAAATGTAAAGAAACTTGTATACATTGCAACATTGAAATTTATTTAGTAAAATGATGGGTTCAATAAGATAAATTCTTAATACCTCACAGTTCTGCAAATACAGCTGGTGTCAATATACGCTGTGTACCGGCAGCATTCTGGGCACACTGTGATGGCTCTCTCCACTCAGCTACTCCCATCCTTGTTTTTTTATTTTATTTGTGACTCGCGCAAAAAGACGTATAAAAAGAATATTGTTGTGGTTCTCCACTTCAGTCAGTAATACCTAAAGTTCACATTCACTGAAGTTTCATTATCTGTGTTTTCCCATGTTTTGTAAGAAACACATCACTTGGGAACATGGCTAGATTTATTGTACAGTATATGGTGATCAGATCATGAATAATTAAAGAAGGAATTTTAAAGCCATACATTGTTACTGGCGGGCTGTGACAGAGAGTGGCTAAAAGCTTGTGCTTGAGCACATTTGAGTTTCAGAAAGGAGTTTTGGCATTTTTGTTTCTTGTATTCACTGTTTTGCCTTTTGAGCCTATGAAAAAGTTTAGCCTGGGATATAAGCAAGGTTTGGATCTATGAGGTAGAAGCATTAATAACTGTAACACCCAGTGTTAAAAATACAGTTACATAAATTGGATAGATAGATAGATAGATAGATAGATAGATAGATAGATAGATAGATAGATAGATAGATAGATAGATAGATAGATAGATGTTTACTTGCCCCCAGGAGGATATTTGGCTCTTTAATAAATGAATACATACATAGGTAGATTTCTACACATATATACACTATGGTCTGAACACGCACCACAATGAATAAAAGAAAAAAAATCAAAAGAAGCTGTCACAGTTGCAGTGAGGCACTATGCCAAAGTATTGCTGTTGATTTGAAGGAGCCTTCATAGTGTTTCTTGACACAAATCTTCGGATTCATTTGTTGGACGAAAGTGCTCAGTGTTATTGTGTCAGAGGTAGGATGTGCAGCTTTGTTCATAATAGCACTCAGTTTTGTTTTCAAGACTTCCAGAGTGTGTCCGATAACGGAGTCTGCTCTTTTAATTAGCTTGTTAATCTGGAGGGCCTCTCTTGAAGTGAAATCACTAGCCCAGCACATCACAGCACAGAAAGTTACACTGGCCAGCACACAGACGTAGAAGATGTGAAGTGTGTCACTTTCAACATTAAAGGAGTGCAGTATCTTAAAAAAAAGAGCCTTCTCTCGTTTCTTATATAGCTCCTCTGTGTTATGAGGTTAACCCAATCTGTCATTGGTGTGGACCCCCAAATACTTGTAGAAGTGCACCACTTCAGCATTCACTCCCTGAATAGTGACCAGACAGAAACTCTTTCATTGTGGCAAAAAGTCAATAAGCAGTTCCTTGGTTTTGCTGATGTTAAGATTTGGACAATTTCCTTTGCAATTGACCTATAATCTGTCTGATTCCCCTTATCAATACACCCCATTAGTGCAGAATCAACTGAGAAATGCTCTGAGGACTGCAGACCTGCTACTTATAAGCATGCTAAATTGTTCTCAGTCCTAACAGGCTCAAGACAACTAAGTGAAGTGGCTTATTTCCCCTGCTCACCTCACAATGACAATGTTCCCTTTCTCCTTTTGGCTTTCCTCTCTTTCTGACTCTTGCTAGAATAGCTGACTATTCTTAAAACGAGTAAGAAGTACGTACCCACCTCCGTTCATAGTGACATTAAATAATCAAACAGAAGTCACAGGAAAGCAGCCTTCATTAGAAAACAAACCAAGGCCAAGAGCCAAAATTCAACCCTGTCAGCTTCAGTTGAAGGAAAAGTTAAACAAAAGGCAAAGGAAGCACGGAATATCTAATACTGAAAAAGAAGATCAAACAATTGTAAATAGACAAGCGAGACATTACCTTCCCACTTAAAGTCTGAAGCAGAAGATGCACTTAGAATACTGAAGAAAGACAAAACAAGGAATTTATTCTTATCAGCACAGGAGATATTATTCACTAATACAGGCTTGCCCGCTATTTTTCAGGGCACTGCAAGTCTCAAAGAGGATCAGCTTTAGTTCTTATAAATGCCTGCCTTCCTGAAGTCCACAACCCTTTGGTGAGTAGAGCAAAGCCTTAACTGAATGTATTATATGTACCACTAGAGTCTACTTGCTGGACAACCTTTAAAAACCATTAAGGAAATGCAGAGATATTGTCTGCTTTGGGTAATTTGGGAGCCAACAGTATAAATCCCTTTACAACTTTGGTCAAGATACTGTCAGCACCACAAAGGAGCAATGCTAATGAGGACATTGTTCTCTAATGTGGCCACGCTGTCAGGGAAATAGTAATGGTCCAACCTCATCCTGCTTTGTGTCAGGTCACTTGGGCCTCTGACCTTTCCCAGCAGCTGTTGATCACTCTGACAGCGTGAGTACTTTCAATTTGTCATGGCTTCATCCCAAAGGGATATAAATATCAATGTCCAAACTAGAATGCGAGTGCTTTCCCCTTCTGATGATCTTCTTGAGCTACCCTTCAACAAAGAGAAAAGGCCTATTTTTGCAGTGGGCTAGAGTCTGTTTATGGTGGGAATTATTTGAGAGGGAAGTGCTGTGAACTAGTTAAAGGCAACAAAACTTCATTCATTTTGCACCAAAGCGGAAACAGACATCCTCAACAAACTGTACATCATGTGAACAAATACAAACTCTCCCCTTTGCTGGGAATAATGGTGGAAAATGTAGATATTAGAAAAAAAATTAAAACATGAATTTATCACACATTTAATGTAGAGAAAAGCCAAGCAAAATGACACCTTTTATTGGCTAACTAAAAAGATTACAATATGCAAGCTTTCAAGGCAACTCTTCAATAAAGAAACTGGAGTTCCCTGTGTTTATATACACACACTAGGACAAGAAACAACATTGGTAAATATTTAAATGAAAAAAATTAATAGATTCCTTCAGGCTAAGATTAATTTAACAAGAGAGAGAAGAACAATGTATGGTCAAGCTCGTTGGATAAGATAACTGTACAAACAAAGTCCTCTGAAGTTTGTGATGAGTTTTTCAAAACAATATGGGTCTGTAGACAGGTTATCTGTGTCAGTCTGAGAGATGCAAACAGTCCTCATACCTGGCCATAAAACTCTTATCTTTATTCAATCCATGTTGTGATGTATTAAATTTTAACATGAGTTCACACATTTAATATAGAGATGGCTGGGTCGCCCAGTTACACCATAAGACTGCTTACTATACTCAGCCCCTGTTAAATGAGATCAACATTTCTTTATAATGTAACATAACAGCATTTTTAAACATGCTTGACCTAACCATAAATATAAAACATACAAAATTGATAGCATAGGTATTCATACCCTTCAAGTCAGTATTTAGTAGATGCACCTTTAGCAGACATGACAGCATCCCCGTTAGACGTTTTCTTGCCCAATCACACAGTTTTTGTGGACAACCTACTGTAGACAGATTTATAGCCGTGCCATACTTTTTCCATCTTTTAACTGGGCATCAAGGGATACTTAGTGACTTGGATGTTTTCTTGTATCCATCTCCTGACTTGTGCTTTTAATCACCTTTAACACTGAGTTGTTTGGAGTTTTCCTTTGTCTTAATTGTGTACATAAGGCTACGATTCTGACATACCACAAGTTGGGCCTTCCAGATCAGGTGCATTTACAGTATGCTGCAATTAATTGAAACCCCTTGACTGCAGAAAGGTGATCTCCATTGATCTATTTATATGATTTCTAAAACCAATTGGCTACACCAGTAATAACTTAGGTGGGCATATTAAAGGGGGTTGAAAATTTATGTGATACATTTTTTTGTGGTTGATATTAGTTATACATTTAGATCACTTTGCAGAGATCTGTTCTTCATGTTGACATTAAAGAGTCTTTGTTGACCAGTGTCAAAAAAGGTAAATTAAATCCACTGTCATTCAGTATTTTATGAAAATAATATATGATCATCTCCCCGTGTCCGCGTGGGTTTCCTCCCACGGTCCAAAGACATGTAGGTTGGGTGCATTGGCGATCCTAAATTGTGCCTAGTGTGTGCTTGGTGTGTGTGCGTGTGTGTGTGTCCTGTGGTGGGTTGGCGCCCTGCCCGGGATTGGTTTCTGCCTTGTGCCTTGTGTTGGCTGGGATTGGCTCCACAAGACCCCCGGGACCCTGTGTTCGAATATAGTGGGTTGGATAATGGATAGATGGATATATGATCATTTCCAAGAGGGTGAATATTTTTTATAGGCTTACAAAGGGTCACATTAGACTCACCATTTAATACAACATACACATACTGTATTTGGAGATGAGGGAGTGATCCACACAGCCACTGGTAAAAGCTCCACATAGGCAATTGAAGGATTCAAACCCAGGACACTGGATCCATGAGGCAGCAGTGCTAACTACTAGATTCATAATCAATTCAAATGTCACCAGAAACTTCTAGGTACTGATAAGAAAGGGTTAGAAGAAACTTGATTAACTAACATAAGCATACAACATTGCTTCTTTTATATTTTATAAAGGACCAGCGGCAGCTTGTCTATGAACTTAATTTAAACTTTAGGTTTACACCGTGCTTTGTTTCCGCAGTAGCTGCACTTATGAATATGCTTGTATGTGTCACTCGCTTGATATTCTTTTTCTGCCTTCTCAATTATGTAATGCATTTTTCTTCAGCGCTCTTTGGAGCTCTTCCTTGTTGTCTACGTACTGCGTTCACAGTCACTTCACATGATTATGTGGGAGGCGTGATGATGTGAGACGCAACTCCGCCTCCCACGGCCATCGAGCTGCAGTCTATTACAGTATATGGACGAAAATAGGTTCCAGTTATGACCATTACGCGTAGAATTTCGAAATGAAACCTGTCCAACTTTTGTAAGTAAGCTGTAAGGAATGAGCCTGCCAAATTTCAGCCTTCTACCTACACGGGAAGTTGGAAAATTAGTGATGAGTGAGTGAGTCAGTCAGTGAGGGCTTTGCCTTTTATTAGTATAGATGTAACAGGGAGGCACACATCCTAACCAATACAGTATATACCATGACCTACTCCTAGCTTCAATTCCAGAATTGCTTAGTAGGGGAATCCCTAAGACCATTAATTGGGACAATTGATTTGCAGAATAAACAGAAGGACTGGATTGTTCAAAACAAAGAAATACTTGGCCAGGACTGGTTCCTATTATCCTATGGAGTTACTTAATTTTGCAACAAAAGCATTAAGTAGGAAGCTCCCCAGACACCCAAGTCAAACAGGGCGTGGATTCAAGTATAAATGGCTAAAGAGTCTTTATTCATGGGAAACTCTTCTTTATCAAGTGTTTCCCACCACAGCCACAAGTATGTGCAAAAAGCAAATTTATAAGGACAATGAAACAGCTCTTTTCTTCCTTCTTTCTCTGTCTTCTCCACTCCTCCTCCCAAGCTTCGCCCTCCTCCTCCCAACTCCGGCTTGATGTGAGGCAGGCAGCTCCTTTTATCTAACACCTGGGAATGTTTCTGGTGACGTGAAGCTGTAGCTTCTAGGTGAAACTGTAGCTTCTGGGTGAATTTGGGAGCCCTTTGAAGTATGAACTCCCAAATTCTGCAGCTTCTCCTGGCAGCCCCGACTTGACCCAAAAGAGCTTTCACCTGGGACTGCAATACCCCGGCATAACCTATAGACACTCATGCAGGGATCCCAGCCTGAGTTCACTGTCATCTGGCATTCTGGGGGAAGCAGTGCCCTAAAGAAGCTATCTCCATTGCAAAGGAATCCTGGCCAGGTAAGGACAGCAGTCATCCCTCACTAGGTAAAATAATGTAATACTAATACTTATAATAATTATATAAAATGCATTATATCACAGCACCAGGATGTTTGCATTCTCACAGCACTAGGCATTTGGTTTGTTTCCTGGCAGGGATGTCTTCTGCAGGTTTTGTAATTTTGTTGGTTTTCTCTGAGGAGTCCAGTTTTCCTCCCACAGTCTTAGGGCAGAGGAGCAGCTCTACTGGGGGCTATAAATGTGTGTGTGTGTGTGTGTGTGTAAGTAGCTTACAATCAATTGGTGTGCTGTTCAGGACTGGAAGCTGTTTGCACTCATTGTAGCCACAGACACATTGTATCCTTGATCAAGAAAAAGAAAGTACAATGGATTGATTCTCCAAAATGACGCTACTTAAGTCAGCATCACATTGCAAATCTCCTCTGTTTTTCAAATGAAGTCCATAAATATTGTTAAAAAATCCCAATAAGTTGTAGGGAGTTGTAGCACACACCTATGTACTGTGACTGTGTGGAGAGGGTGCAGAACTATAAATACCTGGGAGTGCAGCTGGATGATAAATTGCACCAATACTGATGCTCTGTGTAAGAAAGAACAGAGCCGACTATACTTCATTAGAAGGCTGGCATCCTTCAACATCTGCAATAAGATGCTGCAGATGTTCTATCAGACGGTTGTGGCGAGCGCCCTTTTCTACGCGGTGGTGTGCTGGGGAGGCAGCATAAAGAAGAGGGATGCCTCACACCTGGACAAACTGGTGAGGAAGGCAGGCTCTATTGTAGACACGCAGCTGGACAGTTTGACATCCGTGGCAGAGCGACGGGCACTGAGCAGGCTCCTGTCAATCATGGAGAATCAACTGCATCCACTGAACAGTGTCATCTCAAGACAGAGGAGCAGCTTCAGCGACTATCTATCTATCTATCTATCTATCTATCTATCTATCTATCTATCTATCTATCTATCTATCTATCTATCTATCTATCTATCTATCTATCTATCTATCTACCTTCAACAGCACAGTCACCATGCATTGATCATCTTCTTCAACTGTCTGCAGCTTGCTATAACAAAATCAAACTGGTGTGACTTTCTTGCTGTGAGTCTGTAGTCTTAGTAGCAGGCTGCAATGCTGGTGAAAAATATAATGAGCTCTCAACTGGAATTACAAGAAATACAATGCCAACATACAGTGAAGAATAATGGCAGATGCAAGGAAAGAATGAAAGCGAGAGTCCCGGACTGTGCAAATGGAAGAGAGGTGCTTTGATTTTTGGAGTCAGCCTGTGTGATATCTGTGCAATGCTTTGGGAAAAGTAAACAGATGGACCAGGATAAGCTGCTGCTACACTTGATATAACCGTTGTGCTCCATGAATGACATGACTTGGTGGTACCTTTATGGCATGACATGAGATTTGGACCTGTAATTGATAGTCATGAGGGAATTAAGTAATCTGTCAGCCCCTGTGATCAAAGACAACAAAGTTTGGCATCTGTAGTCGTTAGATTTGACATGCTTACTCTCACAGAGATGTACTGAATGCTATAGTGCAATGTCAGCTTTACTAGCAGAATTCCATTAATGATAGTGCCAGAAACTGCACTTAATGTTGAATTACAGCAGATAATATTATTGTTATAAAACTATGTTTTTTTCAATGTTTCGGACCATTTTTGATTGTCTTTTCCAACTTTTACCTTGCAGTATTATCTAGTTATTATGATTAAGTCCACATCTTTCACACATAAATTAATTTTCATTGCTTATTAAACAAAATCAACAGTAAATAAATCTCAAACAGAAACATAAATCAGTAATTAGAAAATAAACTATCCATCCATCCATTCATTATCCAACCCACTATATCCTAACTACAGGGTCACGGGGGTCTGCTGGAGCCAATCCCAGCCAACACAGGGCGCAAGGCAGGAAACAAACCCTCAGCAGGGTGCCAGCCCACAGCAGGAAAATAAACTAAGTGAACTGAATTAAAATGTTTGACATAACAGTAATCAAGAAAATGAAAACAAAGTTCCCAAAACAGAATTAAACGACCAAAAAATAGAAACATAAATACACTAAAAGGAAATCCTGAAAGGCAACCAGAGTTATAAAATAAATAAAAAATCCTTAACCTAAAACCTTAACTTTTGCGAAACATGTCAAAAGATTCCTGAACATAGCTGTTATAATGAATTGTTTACTCATTTTTTCTGGTGTTATTTTGCATTTTTGTTGCCATTTTTTCTTCCATATGGAAGGTCTCAAACATAAAGAATTAGATTTTGCTTGTATAATTTTTGATAGGATAATTATTTATGATTATTAAAATATTTTGCATCTTTTCAGAAGCCATGTTGTTTTCCTAATCACGCCACTTTTTCTGGACCAGCTACTACATCGTTGCCATCGAAGATCAGCAGAATTTTACCAGGTCATGGAGAAAAGCTCTTAAAGTTTAGTGTTTTGAATGTTAACATACTGTTTTGGGCTTGACAAAGGATTGGACTGATCTCTAATTCAGAAATTTGACTTGTTTAGTCAACTACTTTTATCGTCTGATCCCCTGTCTTTTATTAGTAGATCGAATAGTGGCCAAGTCACTTTAACACAGCTGCTTCAAGCAAATTAATGGCAAAGCAATGTAACTGCACCCTAATGACTACAGTACCTGAGAGTCAGAATGGCCAATACACTCTTACCTCTGCAGAAAACAGACATCATTTAGGAAGAGGGATCGGTGTGAAACTGCGAAACATAAGACAAGATGAAAACAGAACAACAGTAACAGACCAGTGGAGACACAAGGTGAGAAACAGTTGCAATTCTTAGCCAAAGTTTAGTCAATGCATCTGAACATTACTTGTTTACATTGCATTATCCCTGTATGAACAATATTTGCATGTGTGTGTCCTACAAAGGAGTGGCTCTTCATCTACAGCAGCAGTAAGGTCCCTGAATTACATTATATGGCTGGAATCAATCAATGAATATGATGTTTAGACCTTTTGCTGTCTTCTCTATCTTGCCATCACCTATGTTTTACCTGCTCCTGTTCTGTTTTTTTTTGCCCGGTCTGTGTAGCATCCTTGCTTGTCATTCTAAACATATCTGAGTTCTCTGGCCATTTCTTGGTTCATTTCTTGTTTTTTATTCCATGCAGTCATTCATTTGTTTATAATTTTGCCTGCCATTTTGCTTACTTACAGATGCTCTCATTTATACAATTGTTTTGATGACCATTTTGTGCAAGGTAGGTTATGATCTCACTTTCAGGTTAGCACTGTTTATGGTATTAGGAGTTTTGTTTATAAAGTGTATTTACCATATATACTCGCAGATAAGTCGGGACTTGATTTTACAGTATAATTTCTGGTATTTTATAATGTCGGTCGTATAAGTTGAATGCGAAAAACTCACGCTATTGGTCCAAGAGATTATGATATGCTAACACCCACCTGAGAGAGTAACCTCTCCCACTTGGACAGAGGCAGTGGTGCTGTAAGAGTTATGTTTCTGGACTTCTCTAGCACCTTCAACACCATCCAACCTCTTCTCCTTAGGGACAAGCTGACAGAGATGGGAGTAGACTCACACCTGATGGCATGGATTGTGGACTATCTTACAGACAGACCTCAGTATGTGAGTCTCAGGAACTGCAGGTCTGACATTGTGGTCAGCAACACAGGAGCACTGCAAGGGACTGTACTTTCTCCGGTCTTATTCAATCTATATACATCAGACTTACAATACGATTCAGAGTCCTGCCATGTGCAAAAGTTCACTGACGACACTGCTATTGTGGGCTGCATCAGGAGTGAGCAGGAGGAGGAGTATAGGAAGCTAATCAAAGACTTTGTTAAATGGTGCGACTCAAACCACTTACACCTGAACACCAGCAAGACCAAGGAACTGGTGGTGGATTTTAGGAGGCCCAGGCCCCTCATGGACCCCGTGATCATCAGAGGAGACTTTGTGCAGAGGGTGCAGACCTATAAATACCAGGGAGTGCAGCTGGTTGATAAATTGGACTGGACTGCGAATACTGATGCCCTGTGTAAGAAAGGACAGAGCCGACTATACTTCCTTAGAAGGCTGGCATCTTTCAACATCTACAATAAGATGCTACAGATGTTCTATCAGACGGTTGTGGCGAGCGCCCTCTTCTATGCAGTGGTGTGCTGGGAAGGCAGAATAAAGAAGAGGGACACCTCACGCCTGGACAAACTGGTGAGGAAGGCAGGCTCTATTGCAGGCCCGGAGCTGAACAGTTTGACATCCATGGCAGAGCAACAGGCACTGAGCAGGCTCCTGTCATTCATGGAGACTCCACTGCATCCACTAAACAGTATCATCTCCAGACAGAGGAGCAGCTTCAGCGACAGACTGCTGTCACTGTTCTGCTCCACTGACAGTTCCACCCCTGGGGGGTAAACATTAACATTATACAAAGTTATTGTCTGTTTAACCTGCATTTTTATCACTCTTTAATTTAATATTGTTCTTTATCAGTATGCTGCTGCTGGAGTATGTGAATTTCCCTTGGGATTAATAAATCTATCTATCTATCTATCTATCTATCTATCTATCTATCTATCTATCTATCTATCTATCTATCTATCTATCTATCTATCTATCTATCTATCTATCTATCATTTAGTGCCTTTATGTCTATCTATCTATCTATCTATCTATCTATCTATCTATCTATCTATCTATTTTCTGGGATGTGGCACTCATTTTGAAGAATTTGGGGGTTGTTGATTCTGGTGTTTATTTTGGATTTCTGTTTACTTTGTTACTTATTGTTTTGTGCAATTTGGCCACCATTTTTGAATGTCATTTTTGGAGTCCTGTCTTCAGAGTAGTGTTCCATGTTTTCAGAGGTGTGTTCTCAAACTCTTTGATCATGACGTATCAAGTTAAAAGGTAGGTCATGTGTTCACTTCCTCATATGAGCTGCAGATAACAAAACACATTTTCAAAGCACTTTGCTACTTTCTTTCACTTATTTAACATCTTACTGTTATTATCTCAGTTTGTAATTATGTTTGGTGAGAAATCCACAAAATAATTAAATCTTTTCTTAAAATGCATGTGAAAATAGCTTTTTCAGTGGTTTGCCAGGCTCAAATAATGGCCACACTACAGTTAGCAGTGCTATTGGAAATGAAGTGTGCCGTTTAAGGCATGCAGTCTATGTATTCCTTCTCTGTTATTGTCATGCATCATTTTACACCTCAAAGTCATTCAAGTCTAAACTTGATGTGTTGCCATGTCAATTAAGTTTATTATCAATGTATTGTCCTGAACAACGGGTGGGACATGCTTAGTTTTGATATCCATATAGCTACAATTTTATTACAAACTAGATGACTAGATGAACTACCCATCTAGGATGGTTTGAAATCTAAATAATCAGCGTACGCCTCATCAACATTTGCAATGCATATGTCTCTGTTATATGCCATTCATTATGGGATTTGGAAAAGCAACGTTAATGTTAGTGATGTGTTGTCTATTGAAAGGACAAATGCAAAGTATTTTATTACTAAAAATATTTGTGATGCAACATGTTTTGTAATGACAGTGACATAGTAACTGGACGGACACAAATATAAAAATACAGATGCTTATTTTTTATGTAGGTGAATTCTGGGGTTTTCTTACCTAAGTTTAATTTTAGTTTTTTTTCTAATATGAGTCTAGGAGAAGTTGAATATTTATAAAGTCTTCTTGCAATGCCATTTTGTGTTCCTCACAAGCGTTGCTATTTTTGTAATTTGTGTCAATCGCTGCTATGGCAAATTTCCCACAATTTCAAAGAGTGTACGATACATGACATCATTGTTGTGACCATTTAAAGACTAGGGGCCTTTTGCATAACACACTGCATAGAATTCACACTAAAACATACAGACAAAAGTGGAACTGTGCGTATGCACAAAAAATTTAGATGCACAAAACTGTGCGTAAGCCAGCTTCCACACACTTCCTCTACATAAGTCCCAGTCAGTGTGAAAAGTAACGCTTGTGGACATGCCTGCTGCCCCACCCCGATTCCTCCCAGAATTTTGCATATTTTAATATGCAAATCAACATAACTAGCTCTTTCTGTTCACAATTTAGTTAAAAGACAATGGAAAAAGCACCTAAAAAAAAGAATTTCGGTGAATGCGAAGAAAAACGTACTATTTGTTGGTTTAAGCGGTAGTATAAAAAGGAAGTCGATCGAGTGATACAAAGTGCAGAGAAACTTGAAAGTTCAAGTTCAGAAAGTCCCACAGTGCCTGAGGTAAAAAAGAAGTGGTCAAATATCAAAGTCGTCATAAAAAGGTGAGTCGTTGCCCACTGTCTGAGTGTCATACAGAAGCATATTACGGTACAGAGAAAATAAAAAAATATAGGGACACAGTGAAAAAGGTCAAAATATCCAGTTCAATCTCGTAGTTTATTTTGTCATTAAAGTAGAACATCGTAAACTTAATCTTAAAATAAATGTTTAATTTACTAGCTCTTGGAAAATCTAAATTGACTTAAAAGCCAGTCATCATCATTTGTAAATATACACTCTCTTCTATTGAATTGAATTGAATTGAATTCCTTAATTGTTATTGTATGGTACAATGAGATTCAATATGCAAATCCTCCATAAACAAAAATAACAATAATAATAATAATAATAATAATAATAAAAATATTATAAAAACAATGGAAAATACACAATATGAAAGCATAAGTACAATATACATGTACATATATAGTGCAGAAAGCGCAAATGGCTCATAAAGTGGGTCAGATTGTGCAATTTAGTAGTAGTAGAGTACAGTGATCCCTCCTCAATCGCGGGGGTAGCGTTCCAGAACCCCCCGCAAAAGTTGAAAATCCGCAAAGTAAAAACCATATGCTCATATGGTTATTTTTATATATTTAAAGCCCTTATAAACTCTCCCACACTCTTATAAACATTTCCCGCACAATTATACAGCATAAACCCTTTGTATTCTCTTAGATATTAGGTAAGATTCGTTGAAATTATGTATGTAAACACACTGTTTATATACAGTAAAACCTAAATATTATTTTAAAGATATCGAGTGTCACTAATATCACATATGTTACAGCCATTAGGATAGACAGGCCACCAGCAATAGATATGTACAATGCAAGAAAAATTGTATACAGTAAATGTGTGTACAGTGACACTAAACTTACGTACATGTACTAAGTACTGTACGTAGAAAATTAATTATGGTTACTCACCAACAATAACACGACTACTTGTCCGATAACGATGAGTTTAACTTTACTGCACAACAAAGGAGAGCATTACAGCTCTTCTAAAGGAGCCTCTTCAAGCGACTGTGTATCACCACTGTTGTTATTCTTCCGGTAGTTTTCAATCCAAATCCCTAAAGCAGATTCCATCCAGACTACTGCCTTATTACATCCACTTACAACTCGTTTTGCGCCCTGGTTAAAGGACACTACGGCCTTAGATCTTATATTCTTTTCCTCCTTTTTAAATAAAAAGAATTGTGGACTCATTGATGCCATAATGATGTTCTACAGCGGTGTAGCTGTTCCCTTCCTTCAACATATCAAAAACTTTAACCTTTTTAGCAATCGTTAGCATCTTCCGTTGGCATTTGGGCACAGCCCCTGAAGCATTAGCAAGAGCAGATTGTTTTGGAACCATAACGAAGGGCTTGACTATGCACAAAGACAAACACAAAAGAGCACAAAAGTTAACTCTTTACACAGAGAAACACGTTGATGCTGAATGAGCGAAATGAGACTTCCTGGTCAACGCAGCGCAATCGAATTCAGCACTCCGTCGCTGAGCCAATCAGCACACAGGAACTTAACTCCGTGCTCTGATTGGGTAGCTTCTCAGCCATCCGCCAATAGCATCCCTTTTATGATATCAACTGGGCAAACCAACTGAGGAAGCATGTACCAGAAGTAAAAAGACCAAATGTTCGCAGAAACCCATGAAGCATCGAAAAATCCGCGTTATATATTTAGATATGCTTACATATAAAATCCACAATAGAGTTAAGCCGCGAAAGTTGAAGCGCGATATAGCGAGGGATTACTGTAGTGCAAGTTTACAGCAAGTACATGCTGTTCTACCAGGAGCACTTGATGGACTGATAGAGTGCGTTTATAGCTTTTTGGATGAAACTGTTTCTGAACCATGAGGTCCCTAAATAAAAGGTTCTGAAGCATTTGCCAAATGGAAGAAGTTCAAAGTTCAGTCATTATATACTACTTTCTTTTTGAATAGTTTTACTCCACACCATTTCGTACTATGGTGTACCCCAATCACTTTGAAAACCCAAGAAACAAGCTTGAAATAAGTAAGAAATGTCGACATGCTGTAGTTTGCAGCAATGGCAGACTGGAATGGCAGGGTTGCTTTATGAGACTGAAAGTTACAGTCAGATCTGCTTGTTTCTTTACCCTAAAGCTTTGTCTAGTGGGATTGAAACACCAAACATATCACGTCACATTGCTTGTGGCTTTTTATTCAAATCAGTCACAAAGAATTCCTCTTCCCACAACTTCTTAAACCACAATTTCTTTTATTATTTTCTCTTCAGCTGAAAATCTCTTAGCATTGAGTTGAGCAGCGTTGGCTGACATTACCAATAATTCTTCTCTTCAAAAAGGATTGGCACACCCCCAATGGAGATTTTCCTTTAACTCGAGATGAAGTGCAACATTTATTGAAGTGGAAGTTTCAAGGAAAACAAAAACAGATTCAGAAGTATATAGTATTGAGGAAACATATATAATACCTGGTCTCTGTGCCATAAAAAACATTCTTGTACATTACAAAAAACATGACTTACACTTTACAGTTTCACAATGCACTGCACGGCCTACCCTAGTTGCATATTGATTAACATGACTTTATGGCCAACGTAGTGGCAAAAAATACAACCTTTGTTCCATGGTAGAGAGAACCTGCTGTCAGGGACAGCTGGCACATGCTAATGAAGAACTATAAGATAGTGGACAGTAGAGTGTGAAGAACTACCTGAATTTTACTGTCCAAAAGGAAGATTTGGGCCTCATGACATACTGAGAAGACTGATTTAATCCAGTCTGATCTCACATGAATTTAAATAAATAAAATAAGTGTGTGAACCAAGTTTTATATTGACATCTTTCATGTTCTGTTAATTTGCAGATATGTTAAAGTTATTTTATAGGTCAAGATTAGTTTATGCATTAAGAATAGGGGTATTGGGGTAATGTTTCTTTAAGAATAGATGGCAGGGGTTATTGGGAACTAGGATTGTAAGTGTGTGCATGGATTGATAAAGCTGTAGAAAGGCACAGTTTTCTTACCATTTCTGTCTCAAGTTTAGTTTTATAACTGTGTAAATATATAATGTTGAAAATAAACAGTGTTTGATTTACATAACAATGGAATGGATAAATATGAAATTGCAAGGATTGGACATGTGTAAGTTACCGTAGCCATATGTTTTTTTGCAGATATACTAAGTAAAAAATAAGATAACAGGTAAACAAAAATGAGATGCATAAGCTACACAGGTAACAAAACAAAAAGAAATACATCTTTATTGGAATATGCAAAACTGAAAGAGTTATAACTAATTTAATTGGATGTTAAGAGAAGGGCAGGAGGTGATTTGACTCCTAGCAAACGTGATGGCCTCTCTGACTGATCCCTCACTTGCAAAACACCTACTTCTGGTTTCATCCAGTTTTCAGAATTACTCATTACTTTACTTGTGTCTTGGTTTCTTTATTTGAGTGCCCATCTGCTAATTAGAATGGCAAGGACGAACTGAGATCCACTGGGACAATCAGATTTAAATTAAAGTTAAAGGAACCTAATTAATGCAAAAACTATCAAATAACCGACCATTCAGATCTAATTGTACCTGCCAAATCCCAGTACTTTTACATTTTCATGTCATACTGTGGCCAGTAATGCAGGCAAGAATATACAATGCACCTCAGGGATGACTGTGCCGCAGAGTTTACAGGTCTATAGTGTTTACTGTGTCATCGTTGTCATATGCACAGAGTACGGAGAAAGCCTCACTTGTAGTCCCTACTCTCTGGCTCCATGATTAGTGAGTATAACTAACCTGTCTTAAAACTTCTTCCTTACCTGAACTAAATAACTTAATTTAGCAGATTTTGGAAAACAGTTATATGATAACAGTAATCTATATATATAATTCACTAAGGGCACGCAAGACACTGAGCGCAAGCAAGACACTGAGGGCACGCAAGACAGAGTCCCGCCTGCCAACTCTAACCCTCCTACTGCGTCATGGGATATGCACGACAGAGCCACGCACACCAACTGTAACCGTCCTTACGAGTCCAGTGTCGCTCTCGAGGCACGCAACAAGTGGGTCACAGACTTGCACAAGAGAGAAGGAGGAGAGTCTATGTTTCTGAAAAAAATCTGCTTTATTATTGTGAAAAAGGGAACATTTGTAAGCATTTTCAAACAGGAGCTCCAAGTTCAGCACACAAAACACACAGTAAACTAGTGGTGACACTGCCGCCACCCTGCATTAGCTCCCTTCCTTGGAAAAAAGACAAAGTCAACGCAAGGCCAGGTCAGTGGCTGGTGTTAAATGTTCCCCACATCAACAATCAGGTGACAGACACATTACGTAGTGAGCCTATGAAGTTGTAGTTGACCTGGCAGCAGACAACCAACTCCTGCCTGTTTTAACATAGTTTTTAGTGCATAGTGCACTCTGGGGGGGCTTGGGTTTCAGGGTCTCACAATATCTCTCTCTCTATATATATTATGAGACTAGCAAAATACCCGCGCTTCGCAGCGGAAAAGTAGTGTGTTAAAGAAGTAATGAAAAAGAAAGGAAACATTTTGAAAATAACGTAACATGATTGTCAATGTAATTGTTTAGTCACATATATACACACACACATATATACATACATATATATATATATACATACATACACATACACATACATCCACATATATATACATATCTACATATATACACATACATATACATACACACATACATACATACATACACACACATATATACACACAAATACATATATATATATATATATATATATATATATACATACACACACACATATATAAACATATAATATACATATACATACATATCTACATATATACATATACACACACACACACACATATATATATATATATATATATATATATATATAGGTGCAAGCAACTGTTGTTGGGGGTGCCAGAATCCATCAAGGAAGAAAAACGAAAAACATTATTTGTACAAAATCTTTATTTATTTATCCATTCCTAAATAATTAAATGGGCAGGCTATTTTCGCTGTTTGTTAAAACGGATGACTCCCGCTCTTACGTGCAAGTCTGCGTAGATATTATGAACTATCGTATCTGTTCAAGTTCTATTTAAATTTTAAATAGAAGGAATTTTTATTTAGTCGACAGAAATATCTTTGGTAGGAATGTAAGTTAAATGTAGGCATCATTGCATAAATTTTTCTTCACCATACAAATGTAAAGAGTAAATTCGCCTTACATTCCAACCAAAGATATTTGTGTCGACTAAATCAGGGTGTCAAACTCAATTGCACAGGGGGCCAAAATCCAAAACACACTTTAGGTCGCGGGCGAACAGGATAAACATTTATTGAACACACTAAAACTAAACTTTTAAAACTTTAAAACTTTTAAAACTTAACTTTTTTGAACATAAATATGAATAAAAACAGACATGAATATTATTCCGGAATAAATCAACTCAAACCTTAAATAACTTATAATATTTTGCTCTCCATAAAAATATATCCTGTCTAAATTATACAAGTTAGAAATAAAGTAAACGTTAAAAGAACAAACATTCAAATTTCTTTACTCTTATGTAATTTTATATAAAAAATAAACTTAAATTTTAAATATCCCAAAAGATTTTGCTCTCCATAAAAATATATCCTGTCAAAATTATACAAATTCAAATATGAACATGGTGCATAACAAAACCTGGAAATATAAATAAAATGTGTTCCTTTCAGCAATAACAAATCAAATCATTCAGTTGTCTTTGCTCATATATCATTTTATCAGAGCTGGACGCCTGGCATCTTTTTTTGGCAACAAGTTTGTTTATGTTTGGTGTGAGGTTCTGTGTTGTGGAGATTCTCAGGATGGACTGCAGGTGCTCATCAGTGAGGCGACTCCTGTGTGCTGTTTTGTTAGTCTTCATCACTGAGAAGAGCTTCTCACACAGATATGTGCTACCAAACATGCACAAGGTTCGAGCCGCATGTAGACGGAGCTGGAGCATTTTTGGGAATGGAGTGAATAAACTGTGCGGGCCCTGCAGTATCGTACTTTGCCTTCAGTGTGCCATTACACTGCAGCTCAATCACCTCCATCTGAATCTGCACAGGTGCAGTTTCCACATCGACGGCAAATGGGTTGCGAAACAACTCAAAATTGTTCTTTTGTTCTTCAAAGTCACCAAAGCGTCGTGCAAACTCAGTGCGCAGTGCGCTCAGTTTATCAGCAAAGTGCGATTTGGGAACACCGTTGTGCCGACTTGGTTCAACATTACTTGGCAACAGGGAAAGTGGGGCAAGTTGCACTGGTGCATTTGTGTCTCCCATAAAAGCAGCTTCACTTGAAATCACTTTGTGATTTTGCACGGTAAAAACGTCTGCTGAAGTGTCAGATTCTTCTTTAACTCTTCTGCTTTCTGTATCTTGTGCATTGCATTCAGGTCTTTCAGGTTATCCTGATGTTTTGTCTCATAGTGCCGTCTTAGATTAAATTCTGTAATTACAGCCACATTAGCTCCACAAATGAGACACACGGGTTTACCGGCAATGTCAGTAAACATATACTCAGCCTCCCATCGGTTTTTAAAGGCTCTATGTTCAGAATCACCTTTTCTCTTTGGCATCGTGTGGGCTAGCTTCGCAATAACTTGCAGCATCATAAGCTAGACTTGATTAACGCGTAAGTGTTGGCAAGGCAGCTGAAGCGCTGCATTATGGGATCTGTAGTTTATTGTGTTACCAGCGCTTCATATCCCCGGGCCATTAATAACAATAATACAGTATATAAAATGATCTCGGGCCGGATATAATTACACGCCGGGCCGTTTGTGGGAGTTTGACACATATGGACTAAATAGAACTTGAAAAGATATATTTTTCGAATGTGATCGCAATGCAGATCGAGTTGACGCACTACAGTACATCGAGCCTGCCTTTCTATTGTGGTTTTGCCTGCATGCCTCAATAAGTTACCCTCCCTCGCTCTTACTTTTTTACCGTTCATCTAATGAATACACTGAGTATGGCTTTACCAAAACAATCATTGATGGCGAATAAAGTATCCATTATTCATAAAGCTTCAATTGGTGATCTGTCTTTCTGCGTTAACCGCATATTTTTTCATACGTCTCAAACCAAGGGGATGCGAAGGTAAAATGAATCGGGAAGCGCGCGTACATACTCAGTGCATCCCCTCTCAGGAATCGAACCTCGGAGGTAGAGGCGAAGACTCTACCATTGAGCCACGGCGTTGGTTTATCTATTTGAGCGTATGTAGATCGGGGTATATATATACATATATATATATATATATATATATATATATATCCTTTCGCAGGAGAAGTAGTGTTTTAAAGAAGTTATGAAAAGAAAAGGGAACATTTTAAAAATAACGTAACATGAGTGTCAATATACAGTAATTGTTTTGTGAGTGTTAGGAGTGTTGCTGTCATCAAGGATTTGATTATCATTATTTCTTTCAATCAGGTTCGTACTTGTAGGATGAGTTCAAGTTACATTCCGTGTTTGTCAATCATTGTAAAGATAACAGGTTTCATTTATCGATTAGTTTCTTACTGCATCAATAAACAGCTCATCTTCCTCTTTATCTGAGACCTGACACACTGCATGCACGGGTGTTTTTTTTACACTGTGTTCCTTTAGTGGGACATAGACTTTTTCCACCGTGTGCTTTGTTTCCGCAGTAGCTGCACTTATGAATATGCTTGTATGTATCACACGCTTCATATTTTTTTGCTGCCTTCTCAATTGTGTAATTCGGTTTTTGTTCAGCACTCTTTGGAACTGTTGCTTTTTGTCTGTGCACTGCGTCATTTCACGTGAGCCACTCGGTGTACATGCATCGAAGGTTTCCAGCTGTGCTGGTGCCATCTCATGCGATGTCCACGGCTGTATTTAATGTTAGCTAAGACCCAGCACTTAAAAGTTTCTCTCGCAGTTTCGCCGAGTTTGTGCCAAACACCACCCTGACCATCTCATCTTCCTCTGCATAAGCACAGTCCTTCACCCGTGAATATTTAGCGGCAGTGTTTCTATTGGATTGCCGCTGACGGACGGTCTTATATGGGCAGGCATTAAATTACGTGGGAGGCGTAACTCCGCCTCCCATGGGCATCGAGCAGAAGTCTATTATAGTATATGGACGAAAAAATAGGTTCCAGTTATGACCATTACGTGTAGAATTTCGAAATGAAACCTACCCAACTTTTGTAAGTAAGCTGTAAGGAATGAGCCTGCCAAATTTCAGCCTTCTACCTACACGGGAAGTTGGAGAATTAGTAAAGAGTCAGTGAGTAAGTGAGTGAGTGAGTCAGTGAGGGCTTTGCCTTTTATCAGTATAGATACGCCTGGACACCATCAGACTGAGGCCACATCTTTATCAAAAGCACAAGTTTATTCACAGTTCTTTACTTCACACAACACACGGTGCCCCTGCACCAAACACTCCACTAACACGGGCCTCTTCCTCAATGTCCTTGAACCGCCTTTCCTCTCTCCATGGGAGCTTCATCCTGCTCCTACTCCCGACTGTAGCTCTCTCATTGTAGAAAGACGGCCCCTTTTATGTTCACCCGGACGTGCTCCAGGTGCTCGATGATGCTCTTCCAGCAGCAATTCCTGGTGTGACAGAAGTGCTGCTGTTGCACCCGGAAGCACTCTGGGTGTCCCTGGAAGAATCTTCTTCCTTCTTCCCAGGTGTGGCGGAAGAGAATGTTTCCCGGGTTCCATGAGGCTTGGGGTGTCCCCTGGCGGTGGCCACGGGCCCCAACGGGCTTGAGCCTCCTTGCTCCTCTCCCGTGGTCCTCTCCAGACTCAGGGCAGTTGCCCCCTCATGGCCCAGAGGACGTATAGGCCACTTCCCGGTCCATCCAGGCGTCCCGGTTGAGTCTGTCCCCCAGCCTCCTGTGACAATATATATATATATATATATATATATATATATATATATATATATATATATATATATATATATATATATATACACATACATATACAGTAAAGCCTTGGTTTGCGAGCATAATTCATTCTGGAAAAGTGCAGCACTCATATATCAAAGTGAATTTCTCCATAAGAAATAATGGAAACTTAGATAATTCATTTCACAACCCACACATATTTATATAAAAATGATTAATACAATATATAAAGTAAAAATACATAAAACAAATTAACCTGTACTTTACCTTTGAAAGAATCATGGCTGGTGTGAGGGAGACGAGAGAGAGGAGGGATATTGTGTAGGATGACTTTCACTATAACTAATGGAATTCCTGCTATCTGTTGGCTCACTGGAATCTTTTTCTTTCTTGCGACTTTAACAAGGAGCCTATCCAATGACAGTTGCTTTTGCCACCTTTTGAGGATTTCACGGAAATGTGACATTGCATTGTTGTTAAACAGATTCATCACTCGCACACAAAACAAAAAAATGCATTATGTATACACACATGGTCACAATGCTATAGTAAACAGTATGCGCTTATGCGGATGTTGACTATACAAGTGAGGCATGTCGACTGAGACCGAGCATGGGAGACATTTACCCACAATCCTGCAGCGAGAGAGAGAGAGAGAGAGAAGAACCACTGGCTCAGTGCGTATACATACTACTTGTATTGCAAGACCTTGCTCATTTATCAAGTTAAAATTTATTAAACATTTTTGCTTGTCTTGCAAAACACTCACACACCAAGTTACTCATAATCCAAGGTGTTACTGTATATCAACAGAATTTGGCACACCTCTACAAATAGTTTGCTTCAACTTGCCAGGCTTAATTTACTTTAATTGCTGCAGAACATCCATAGATTGTAACCTATTAGTTGTTCCCTGAAGAAGCCTCATTTGTAACATTCTGAAATTTATATATTTTTTTTCAGTTTTTGCATATCTAAACTTTAAATTTAATCCTCTGGAATTTTACTGCTTACCTTTTCGCCATTTCATTTCATTCATTGTACGTCAACTGATTACATTTGAAGAAAAACTGGAAAGACTGTGGTGTTCTAAAACTTTTGTTCAGAAGTATATAAACTTCTTAAAAAATTAAAGGAACACTTTGAAAACACATCAGATCTCAATGGGAAAAAAAAAATCATGTTAGAGATCTATACTGATATGGACTGGGTAAATGTGTTAGGAACTAAAGAATGTCACTTTGGAAATGAAAATTATTAACCTAGAGCGGGCTTATTTCAAAGGCACCCCGAAAATCAATGTGAAAAATGATGCAGCAGGCTAGTCCATTTTGCCGAAATTTCATTGCAGCAACTCAAGTAGTACTCAAGTAGCACTCAGTTATTTGCATGGCCCCCACCTGCTTGTATGCATGCCTGATAACACTGGGGCATGCTCCTAATGAGACAACGAATGGTGTCCTGAGGAATCTCCTCCCAGATCTGGTCTGAGCTCCTAGACAGTCTGAGAATGCATGGATGGACTGAAACATAATGTCCCAGAAGTGTTCTATTGGATTTAGGTCAGGTGAGTATAGAGGCCAGTCAATGATATCAGTTCCTTTATCCTCCAGGAACTGCCTACATACTCTTGTATTGTCGTGCACGAGGAGGTACCCAGGACCCACTGCACCAGCATAGGGTCTGACAATGGGTCCAAGGATTTCATCCTGATACCTAATGGCAGTCATTGTGCCGTTGTCTACCCTGTAGAGGTCTGTGCGTCCCTCCATGGATATGCTTCCCCAGACCATCACTGACCCACCACCAAACTGCTCATGCTGAATGATGTTACAGGCACCATAACATTATCCATGGCTTCTCCAGACCCTTTTACATCTGTCACATGTGCCCAAGGTGAACCTGCTCTCATCTATGAAAAGCACACGGCACCAGTGGTGGACTTGCCAATTCCGGTATTCTATAGCAAATACCAATTAAGCTCCACGGTGCCGGGCACTGAGCACAGGGCCCACTAGAGTACTTCAAACCCTCCGGCCACCCTCATGAAGTCTGTTTCTGATTGTTTGGTCAGAGACATTCACAACAGTGGCCTGCTAGAGGACATTTTATCAGGCTCTGGCAGTGCTCATCCTGTTCCTTTTTGCCCAAAGTAGCAGATACCAGTCCTGCTGATGGGTTAAGGACCTTCTACAGCCCTGTCCAGCTCTCCTAGAGTAACGGCCTGTCTCGTAGAATCTCCTCCATTCCCTTGAGACTGTGCTGGGAGATGCAGCAAACCTTCTGGCAATGGTATGTATTGATGTGCCATCATGGAGAAGTTGGACTACCTGTGCAACCCCTGTAGGGTCCAGGTATTACCTCATGCTACCAGTAGTAACACTGACCGTAGCCAAAAGCAAAACTAGTGAAAAAAACAGTCAGAAAAGATAAAGAGGGAAAAATGTCAGTGGCTTCCACTGTTAAAGCATGCATATTTTGGGGAGCGTCTCTTTGTTGCCCCTCTAGTGCACCTGTTGTTAATTTCATTAACACCAAAGCAGTGGAAATTAATTAACAACCCCCTCTGCTACTTAACTGACCTGATCAAAATCCCAGAAGTTTCATTGACTTGATGCTATACTCTGATTAAAAAGTGTTCCTTTAATTTTTTGAGCAGTATATATTATAATAAAAATATGCCTCTCCAACACACTTAAGAATGTCTTTGCTTGGATAATGAGGGGGCTGCTGCTGTCAGTATCAGGCTTGAAGGTGGCAGTAAGATAGATAGATAGATAGATAGATAGATAGATAGATAGATAGATAGATAGATAGATAGATAGATAGATAGATAGATAGATAGATAGATAGATAGATAGATAGATAGATAGATAGATAGATAGATAGATAGATAGAGTGCTGCTGAGATTATACTACAGGCTTATATTTAATGTCATTAACATTTCAATAGAGCAGGCCCAGCTTACAGTGTCCACGAGTGGAAAATGCTGACAGTCATTTGTTTCCTTATTTGAAGTTACCAGCATTCAGAATGATTCATAATTAAGATATTGGTACAGAGTGAATCATTATGTGTCACCCAGGATGTGATAAATTATTTCCCTGAGCAGTAACGTGGGCAAATCTAGTTCACAATTTAATGTCTGGATTACACATTTACTTTTTATTGTAATGTGCTCCCAAACCATAATCTTGGCATTAGTGTTGAGATTATGCAGCTCACATTCAAATGGCCTTTATTTTTTCATATATATGAGAATGATTATAACTAATGTAAAAATTACACTCCATTAAATTTGAATTTTTGAAATGCAATGGTGGAATATTCATCCTGCAGCCTGTTTGCCTGTGTTACCTAATGAACACATTGGCCCTGATGTCATAATACTAACAATTTAGAACTTCAGCTATTTGAAAAATGTGCATTTGAAGATTCATTATAACATACAGTAACTGTATGTGAATTTGTGCACAAGTTCTTGGTTTACACTCATACTTGGGTTATCCTTATTTTCTATACAGTTAGGTCCATAAATATTTGGACAGAGACAACTTTTTTCTAATTTTGGTTCTGTACATTACCACAATGAATTTTAAATGAAACAACTCAGATGCAGTTGAAGTGCAGCCTTTCAGCTTTAATTCAGTATGTTGAATAAAAGGATTGCGTAAATATGTGAGGGAACTAAAGTATTTTTTAACACAATCCCTTTATTTCAGGGGCTCAAAAGTAATTGGACAAATTAAATAACTGGAAATAAAATGTTCATTTCTAATACTTGGTTGAAAACCCTTTGCTGGCAATGACAGCCTGAAGTCTTGAACTCATGGACATCACCAGATGCTGGGTTTCCTCCTTTTTAATGCTGGGCTTATGGGCCTTTACTGCAGTGGCTTTCAGTTGCTGTTTGTTTGTGGGCCTTTCTGTCCAAAGTTTAGTCTTCAACAAGTGAAATGCATGCTCAATTGGGCTAAGATCAGGTGACTGACTTGGCCATTCAAGAATTTTCCACTTCTTTGCTTTAATAAACTCCTGGGTTGCTTTGGCTGTATGTTTTGGGTCATTGTCCATCTGTATCATGAAATGCCGCCCAATCAATTTGACTGCATTTAGCTGGATTTGAGCAGACAGTATGTCTCTGAACACCTCAGAATTCATTCGGCTGCTTCTGTCCTGTGTCACATCATCAATAAACACTAGTGTCCCAGTGCCACTGGCAGCCATGCATGCCCAAGCCATCACACTGCCTCCATCGTGTTTTACAGATGATGTGGTATGCTTTGGATAATGAGCTGTTCCACGCCTTCTCCATACTTTTTTCTTGCCATCATTCTGGTAGAGGTTGATCTTGGTTTCATCTGTCCAAAGAATGTTTTTCCAGAACTGTGCTGGCTTTTTTAGATGTTCTTTAGCAAAGTCCAATCTAGCCTTTCTATTCTTGAGGCTTATGAGTGGCTTGCACCTTGCAGTGCACCCTCTGTATTTACTTTCATGCAGTCTTCTCTTTATGGTAGACTTGGATATCAATACGCCTACCCCCCGGAGAGTGTTGTTCACTTGGTTGGCTGTTGTGAAGGCGTTTCTCTTCACCATGGAAATGATTCTGCGATCATCCACCACTGTTGTCTTCCGTGGACATCCAGGTCTTTTTGCATTGCTGAGTTCACCAGTGCTTGCTTTCTTTCTCAGTATGTACCAAACTGTAGATTTTGCCACTCGTAATATTGTAGCAATTTCTCAGATGGGTTTTTTCTGTTTTCGCATCTTAAGGATGGCTTCTTTCACCTGCATGGAGAGCTCCTTTGACCGCATGTTGTCTGTTCACAGCAAAATCTTCCACATGCAAGCACCACACCTCAAATCAACTCCAGGCCTTTTATCTGCTTAATTGATAATGACATAACGACAGACTTGCCCTCACCTGCCCATGAAATAGCCTTTGAGTCAATTGTCCAATTACTTTTGAGCCCCTGAAATGATGGGATTGTGTTAAAAAATGCTTTAGTTGCCTCACATTTTTATGCAATCTTTTTGTTCAACCCACTGAATTACATCTGAAAGTCTGCACTTCAACTGCATCTGAGTTGTTTAATTTAAAATTCATTGTGGTAATGTACAGAACCAAAATTAGAAAAAAGTTGTCTCTGTCCAAATTTTTATGAACCTAACTGTATAACCCAAAGAGCTGCCATAGAGAAAAGGATGCCATAAAAAGAGAGAGCTGTCAAGAGAGAGATGAAGCCTTAATGCCATTTTTTGTTTTCCTCTCCTCTGTACCCACTTGGCTATAGCTATTGTATAGTATAAAAAATAATATATCCCCAGTAAAACAGCATAAAGGATAAGTAGGTAATGGTTCAAATCATTTTAAGTTATTCTGTATATATTTATTGATTTAAGGTTTGTTTTTATGATGATAGTGATGATGGTGATTGTGATGATGATCACTGTAATAATTATTGTTATCCTTATGATTATTTTAAGCTTTATGGCTAAGAAACTGCTTAAGCAGTCTGGCCCTATAAGGGATTAGAGAGATCAAGGTGCAGTGGTCATGGGGGCCACTAGATGGCACTGTTGTCTTGTTGGTCTCTTAGACTTTATGGTCCCAATTTTGGGTTTGGATAGATTGGCTGTTCTGGTTTGTTCTTTTTCAGCTTAGTTGTTGTGGTTAAATAGGTAAATGTTTAGTGTCAGAAGAAAGACAGGCAACTTCAGAAATAGTGTAACTAAGGAAGAGTAAAACAGAGAGAGAAAGGTGGGAAGGGGCGAGTGTTTGAACTGAAAAAGGGAAGGTGAGGAAGTGGGTGAGAGACACCATTCAAGACCTTTGTAGGGAGAGCAAGAAAGGCAGCATAAGTTTGTTTCTTTTACATTATTTGTATTTTTGTATTATCTGATTGTTTTTCAGATAAATAAATGCACTATCTTGCCTTCCTTGTGTCATTTGTGGTGCAAAAGGCTGCCCTGTTCACCCATATTGTATTTGTCAAAAAGGAGCACAGACATTCAGGAGGAGTTCAAAGAAGACCTGTTGCTTCTTCACATCAAAATTGACCAGTTGAGGTGACCTGAGCATTAACACCTCCCTGGAGAGCTGTTACAGGCATACTGGAGAGATTATATCTTTCAGCTGGGAATGAGAACACCTTGGTAATTCCACAGAGGCGTTGGAGGAGATGGGGGGGAAATGGGACATCTGGGCATCTTTGCTTAGACTGCTGACCTTGTTATCCAAACCCAGATAAAATGCAGAGAATGGAAGGATGGATGGATAGAAGGGTGTTTAAAAAAGTAGTGAGTATTTTAGATTAGTTACCAGTATTTCTTAATCTTTTCTTTTTTATTGTTTAGCAAAAATTTCTCTGTACCCTGTAAATAGACAGTATTACCACTTTTACCAATGTATCCTTTATCATATGAGCATAGAAGCAGAGCCTGTTCCAGGACCACCCATCCAAAATCACACCCATACCCACACTTAGATACTCAGCAGTCACATACAATTCATTGTTTTGTGGCATTAGACTGAATTCCGAGAGGAAACCCACACGGATCCTGGGAGACTGTGCAAGCTACACAGAGACAATATTCTGGCCCGTATTCAAACCCAGGCTCTTGAAAATCTGAGGCAACAACACTAATGACTGCCCATGCTATGCTGCCTGGTAAATTTATACATTATTCTTAATTATAGGATGAGTTTTAGATGGATGTTACCTTGTTAAAGCAATACCTATTATGTCTAGTAAACTGAACATGAACCATGACTCTTTGGCACAGTGTACACATTAAAATTAAACCGAATGGTTTAGAGATGAGTGGCTTTATACATTTTATACACTGACTTTGTGTATAAGATCCCACAATACATTATGTATCCTATTCAGCTTTTCTCTGCACTACAATAGCGATCATACTTCAGTTTTCAAATACACGCATCTCATCTTTTACAAATCAGCTTTCAGGTATTAATCCTAAATAACCTACCAATGTCAAATAAATAAGTCATTCAAAACAAATATTGTGAATCACTACTTTTTACCCAAAAGAAAGCTTAACTCCAAATCTACCTCTCTCTCAGCACTGTCCTTGACCATGTCACCTTTTCAACATCAGCTTCAGTCTGACTGTGGATAATGTTCTCCTTCAGTCCATACATTTCCTCTTACTTAACACCCTCATTTCTTTCTTCTTAAAATTCATAATGCCCAGTCTTTCCTCAATATATATTGTTGAGGCTCTTGTTATTTGCCTAAACTTTAACTGCTATACTGCTATACAGTACAAACACATACACAGAAGGCTAATGTCCCTCACAGACCCACATGCTACCCCTCTTTCTACTGGCATTTCATTGCTGCCATGACATTTTGTAAAGCTCTTTTCTTTACCTGTAGGTCCATGCTCAGTATGGCTCCTCAGAACTTCCAGTCTCTTTACAAGAGAAGATGAATGAAGAGATTTAGAAACACCGAAAGAGTAACAGCATGCAGTGGCCAATAAATTTGGTATCCAGGAATGGGCCCACCACAGAGCCTCTTCCGTATAGCAGTTCTGAACAAGAGATGTTAATGTAAGGTGTTACCTAGTAAAATGAATGAATGTTTAAGTGAACATTTCCTAACCTGATCTGAGTCAAATATTGTGGTTTTATCTTGGGATCTGTTGCTGCCTGCCTGCGAAACTTTCCAAACTAAGACAGCAAGACTAAGTCAGCACAGTCACAATAACAAAAAAAAAGAAAATTATGTCCAATCAAAATGAAAACTTGTGATTGAATGTAATGGGAATTGTACAGTAGGTCTTGTCTAAAAACTGGTTAGATCAAGAAATGTTTTCACATACTTTTCTATTCAGTTTAATACTTTGAATTATTTTGTGGCTCTGTGTATAGTCAGGGAAGTTTCTTTTGTTTCTTTAATTCGTTATCTATTGCTGGGCTTGTTTTCGTATATGTAATATTTTGCAGTTCTTCAAATTTGAAAAAGCTATTCCCTCATTAATTTGTTCCTAATGAGTCATGATAGTGCTTGTGGGCTACTGCAGCATCAGAAAGAAAAGATAAAAAGAAAGGATCTGAAGTTGGATAAAGAATGGGATAGTAAAGAGGGCCTGTGGAATTTTTCTGGTAGAAGCCGATATTTAATAGAATATTTGTTTTTAATAAAAGATGTTAAAATTGTCAAAGGAAAAACTCAAAGGTTCACTGATTAATCTTTCACGATATTCTGGCTACAAGTTCTCTTCCATTTTCAAGTATGATTTTCTCTTTCATTTTGGCTTAGTCTGCTTGTAAATGTTGATTGGCCTCTGGCCTTGCTGACTGGTTATTTCACTCTACTTTGGTTTAATGTCTTTGGCTTGTTTGATAAATTTAAATGACTTTCTAATATCGACCTATGCACGTTTCTGACTTAAACTCCATCTCACGATTTGAATGCTAAAATATTACTGCTGTCACCTTGTGCAGTCTTCTGACAAAATGCATTTATAGTACAGAGGTGGCCGGGTTGCTCCTGCAGGATATCCCTTCAGCTGAAACCTCTCTGAAATGTGTGGACCTAAGAGTTGACAGACAGTGTGAACCATTTACAGATTGAATACCATGATGAGAAAACAGAACAAAATCCATGACAAATAGGTAGAGCTGTATTTTATAAATATCTGAAATACAAGAGCCAAGTCAGGTATGAGACACAGGTCAAACCCGAGAAAACTGACACAAAAGTCAGACAAAGGTGGTTTTTTAGTGAGTGAGAACAGATCAGATAGGTACAATGTTATTTCAGCAGGTGCCTCCCTATATTACTAGAAGCAAATATGCAAAATGTTATATAAGGTGTGAAAAAGCTTTGGAGCCAAAACATTTTAGATGTTTGTAGACAATGAAAATAAACCACATTTTATCTGTTCAGACACACCTTCAACTTTCATGCTAAACGTCATCATGTTGTCCAGTTTAGTGTATGTACATTCCTCTTTTGAATACATAGCCAAAGTGACCCCCAAGGCAGGGGTTTCCGACCTGCGATGCCCACAAACCCAGGGGGTGTAAAATGGCATTTTAGGGTTTGTGAAAAAGAGGAAGGCTGTGTTGCAGTTCACCATAACTGAGTGAGGTGTGTTGTCCGAGCTTATCGTGGTGCAATTGGTGTCTTGCAGTGTGCTATCATTTGTACGTTAGTGCTCCTATTCTAATAGTACTATGGTGTTGTACCATGTTAGCCATTATGAATGTAGTGAGATGTCAAACAAAATTACACCTTTTATTAGCTAACTAAAAAGATTACAATATGCAAGCTTTCGAGGCAACTCAGGGCACTTCTTCAAGCAAGATGATTACAGTTAGTTAGCCAATAAAAGGTGTCATTTTGCTTGACTTCTCACTATGCTCCTATTCTATAATTTGAAACGAATCAAGCATTGTGCATACAGTTTTCACCTGTAAATGAGGTGGCACATTCGTAAAGGTAAATTACTTTTTTTAAGAGAATGGAATTTGGACCTTGCAATTATCCGTAGAGAAGGGACAAGGTCTAGTATTGATTTCTGTTCAAGCTCTGATCTTGAAACATCACTGATTATAAGGTTCGATTGACATTTTTGCCAGGAAGGGACAAGAGGACTGAATTGGATGCAACACCCGTTGCTTACACTCCACCCATTTCTCCTGCTGACAGTGCAGGCAGCAGCGCGGCAATTTTAACTGCAATACAGGTGTTACCAGGGGACAAAGCTCGTCGACTGTCTTTCATTGCTTAGTGGTGTGCTGACGCCCATTGCTTCATGGGGTCTCCAATCCCCCAAACCTCTAGATAGTTGAACGGGTGTCATTTCGTCGTGGTGCTTGATGTGTTGTGGTATACTCCAACCCCAGATCATCAATCGAGTGTTTATGCTTCACTGGGGACACATATACAAGATTACTGAGATTTATAAAGATATATTGCTCAATATCTCTCTATTATAAAAAAAAATCTTGGAAGGCTTGGAAGGAGACGAGATGTGATTTTCTCAGAGACACTTTAACGTCCCGTGAGACAAAGCAGCGAGACAAAAGGACAGCTGCTGTACAGGCTGTACATGCAAATCACGCAGCACAGCAGCAAGCCAACAGATGATCGAGCAAAGAGGAAGTAAAAAAAAATGTATTTGATTCCCAATATATCACTGTTTAAGAGGGGGTTTCAGAGGAGCAACCACATCTCCTTAGCATGCGTTCAGCCCCCCTCTTCAAAACGCAACAGGCAGAGACGCGAAGTGGCTGGCACATAGTGCACCCCGGGTAGGGGGTTGGCGAGTGAAGCAAGCAGGGGGCAAAGCCCCAAGTCTATTTAAGTTTTATGTACTGAGTTAAAAGCTTTTTCTTTGTTTAATTAGTTCACTTGCCATACTGTATGTGATTCAATTTGTCGTTGAAAAATTAGAAGTTTGACTTTTTCATCTTCAAATGTGATATTACATTTGCAGGGAGTGCAAACACAAATCAAACATTTCTAGGGTTGCAGGGCACAGAAAAAGTTGGGAACCACAGCCCTAAGCTCACACAGCAAGATAATGGTAACTGGTAAGTTCTGTTACTTCTAGTCCAGCTCTTAGCCACTATGATACACTGCTTTTCTTATTAGACTTTTTGTTTTTAACCATGATTAACAGTAGATTGAATGCACACATATTACCTTGTTCTCCTTAGAGCTTCTTTGCCTTCATTATACAAATACAATGGATTGTATCAAAAATGAATTCTTGATTGGACTCTTACCTTCCAATAGGAACACTATTAACCTATTTCCCAACCTTAAGAAATCCCTAGTTAGATGCACTTAAGCAAACATGCAGCAAATCTACAATACCTTGAGAAATCATCCTTTCCTGGCTCCTATTGCAGAGTACATTGGTAAACAGATTTATTTAAGTCTTAATCTCCGGCACTTGGAGAAACAATGTTTTATCAATGTAATCAACTGTACCTGTTTTACTGTATAGTCTTAGAATCAATCCTTTCCCTGAACCTAATCCCAAGTGCTTTGACTAAAAATACTTTGTTATCCACAGTACTCTGAGAAACAGTCCTTTGTTGTCTGCTAATCTCCAGTATTTAGAAAGTCAGCTCTTAATCCTCAATACTTGGGACATTGTAACCGCCAGTGCTTTAAAAATCACCTTAATCTTCTTAAGAATCACACATTTGCAAGATCCCCATCTCTAGAATCTCAAAAGTCACTTCTCTTTTGGCTGTCCAGTCAAACTTTCCAAGAATAACAGTCCCGTAGTAGTGACTAAACAGACAGAGTGGAGGGACCACGAAGCCTTTAAACCCCCTTCCTCTACTATTTAAATGGCCTTCATAAAAGTGTTGTACTTACATGCAGCCATTGCGTCACCTCTACCATCTGTGAGTCTTCAGTCTGAAGAACTTAAACTCCTAACTTTTCATTCCTCTTCATCTATCTGCTTCTGAGAATAACTTCACTGAGACGCTGACAAGAATCACCATGGTAACTCAAAGCTGGCTGAAAACACATGCCATTCTGCTCTGCCAGCTTCCTCTGTGTCCTTTTGTCAGTGATAAGGGGATATTTCAGTGCACAGGGTTATCCATATCAAGACGGAATGCAAATATCTCCCTGCCCTCTTACACAAACACTTCCCAGCCAGCTCTGCCTGTATGCAAAGCACTTTCATCTTTCCTGATGGGACACTCTTTGAGATAAAAAATATTTTCAATTTAAGTCTCCTGCCAAAAGGCCATTCAATCTGTCAAACAGGGCCAGCCTAGGGGTTGCACTGTTACTGCATCTCCTGAGCACTGAAATCTGCACTGTCATTCAAATCTGAGGGGCACATAAGTCTTAACAGTGCCCTCCTCATATGTCCCTGTATGTTTCTGTTCATGAAGTCACTTAAATATCCAGTCAGATGATGACACCCATGATTTTGCACTACTCAGTTAAATATTTAGATGTCTTTCAATAAAATAAAGTCTAAAAAGTCTTCTAAAACCTGTGACATTTAAAATAGTAACATGTTCAATTATCTCACCCCATTTTTCTACCTACATCTCTGGCTCTCATGAAACAGGCTTCAGCCTCCACAACCCTACTTTGTTTAAATAAATGGATGGATGGTTAGAAGTCAGTGTTCTGAGCTAAGTGATCGTTTATGTCATTGTCTGATAAGATCCTCAAAATTAATTCTGAGCACTAAGCCACTTAAATGGGTACCTAATGCTACCCTCTGTAGACAGGGCTAGTATATCTAAAATTCAGCTGCTCAGGTCATTAAACGAATCACCTCAAATATGAAATGTTTTCATGCTTCAGAATTGCTTCATAACACAAAATAACATCATATCACATCACATAACATAACATTACTTAACAAAGCTCAAAACCTTCTTAGTCGAAAAAAGTCCCAAATCTTCAGCTAGTAGCATCAGGCATAAAGGCAGGAAACAATCCTGGGCATCACACTGCCCAATCATGCATGCAATCATCGATTCCAGGTCAGTTTAGAGTTACTAACTAACCTACACATCTTTAGGTTGTCAATGGCAACCCAGAGTATCTAAAGAAGCATTGAGACTGTAGCCTGACATGGAATTCAAGCTCAGGGTACATGAGGCAGCAGTTCTAACCACTGAAACACAATTATTCGCTTCCAGTCTGTACACATATTGATATACCAGCTGGCTCAGTCCATGATAAATCCAGGACTATTGGTCTACTATTTATTTCTAAGTGCAGAAGTATCATCTAAATAAAACGAGGACAAATGAAGTCTGCAGTACCTATGGTGTCACTCACAGCACACTCACTCACTCATTCTCAACACGTCCATTCATAAGCATTTATTGTATGTACCATTAAAAAGCATTACATTTTTGATTCCAACAGATAATATATATATATAACCAACACTATAACCTAATAAAGGAAATTTTAAAAAGAAAAAAATATTTTTTTATGTTCTTTATTTCTCGTTTTAGGAATCTGTTAGTTTTCACATTCCCCTTGGAGTCAGAGCGCAGGGTCAGCCATTGTACAGCAACCCTGGAGCAATTGAAGATTCAGTTCAAGGTCCCATCAGAGTAGGATCTCTTTTGGCAGTGATGGGGATTTGAACCTTCGGGACACCAGCACAAATCCTTAGCCTCAGAGTCACCACTCTGCTCTTATCAAACAAAATAAGGTTGATAGAAGAAGTAGTAATCTCATTGGAGCCCATTGCCTGTCACACAGAGGAAAAAAGTTTATGGTCAGATTGCAGAGGGCACCACACTAGGGCCCTCTTTATAGCTGTTAAAAGAATTATTCCTGCCACATTAATAAGGGCAGGTCACAAGAATGTTTGGACTAATGATTAGTATTCCCTCTCTCATTCTTTTTTATCTATATAAATAAAACTGTAAGCCATTTAGATGTCTGTCTGTTTGTTTACTAATCACACAAAAACGTCTGAATCGATTTTCATTACATTTTTCATGTGCCTTGTTGTTGGTCTAACTTAACATATAGGGTATATATCATAATCAGTAGAGAGGTTATAATGGGAGGGAGGTAACCCAAAAAAACAGCACAGATGCAAGGAGTCTAACCCCCTTCAGGCAGTAGGGCATCGTCATCAGTCTACACAAAGTTTTCTACTGACCAAAATGGGATCTCAAAGACCACTAGAATGTGCAGTGTTTTTTTCTGAATTAGTGTGGATAAGTTTCATTATCTTGCTGGATTACAGCTTTAGGTTAAGAATATGTGTTTTGATACATTTCCAAAAGAAAGTTTTTCCCTGTTTATTTATACCATTTATATATATTAATATATTTATTTGATTTTTTTACTATTTCAGTTTTCATTTATTGTGTTATGATTTAAATGCACCTGTTGCCTCAGTTATAATAATAACAATAATAATGATACATTTTATTTATATAGTGCCTTTCCCATGCTCAAGGCGCTTCACAGAGTCTTAGAAAAAAACAGCAGGGTAAATGTAACATTGGACACAAATGTTTTCCTGAATAGAACAATGAAACAGATAACAAAGCATTAAATAGAATAAAGAACAATAAACCAGGGTAAAATACTAAATTCAATACTAAAAGAAAAATTTAACAAATAACCTCATTTCTGATATAACAGACACACAAATTATCCCGAGCACCTGGACAGAGAGGTAAACTGCAAGAAAGGGCAGAATGTTAAGTTAAGTTAAAAGCCTTCCTAAATAGTTGAGTTTTAAGTTGTTTTTTAAAAGAATGAATGGAGTCAGCTGATCTAATTATTTTAGAAAGTCTGGGTGCTATGGAGCTGAAGGCCCTGTCACCCATAGAGTGCAGGCCAGTGTGAGGCACAACAAGATTACCAGAATTAGAGGACCCTAGTAGAAGAACCAGAGCATAGTGATTTAGAAGGTCACTGATGTAGTCCAGTGCAAGGCCATTTAAAGCTTTGTAGGTTATTAATAGAATTTTATACACAGGGAGCCAGTGAAGGCGAAGCAGGATGGGTGTTATGTGCTCACTGTTGCCTGGTTTGAGTAAGGACTCTTGCAGCAGTGTTTTGAACCAACTGGAGGTATGATATAAGATTTGAAGGAGCACCTGCCAGTAGGGAGTTACAATAATCGATGCGGGATGTGATAAAAGCATGGACAAGTTTCTCAGCAATAGAAAAGGAGAGGAATGAGCGAACACGTGATATGTTATGGAGGTGAAAGTAAGAACGTTTCTTAATGTGGTTTATGTGGGCGGAATAAGAAAGGGAGGAATCAAAAATGACACCAATATTACTTGCATCAGAAGAAGGTCTGATGAGATCACCGTCAAGAGTGACTGAAAAGGAGCTCATTTTATTAACTTGTGCTTTAGTGCCGAGTTCTGTTCCATCCAGATTATAATTTCACTGAGACAAGTTGTGAGCTGAGAAAACAGTGATGAAGTTGTACCTTTGACATTAAAATAGAGTGGAGTGTCGTCTGCATAAAAATGATAACCCAGTCCAAAGCTACGAATAATATGGCCAAGAGGAAGCATATAAATACAGAAGGGAAGAGGGCAGAGAACAGATCCCTGAGGAACCCCTTGTGTGAGCTGGATCTGCTGTTGCCAAGACTAACAAACTCTTGCCTATCAGTCAAATAGGACTTGAACCACTGTAGGGCAGTGCCAGAGATACCCAGCATGTTCTTCATTCTGGACAGTAGAATGCCATGTCTGACAGTGTCAAATGATGCACTGAGGTCTAATAGAATATATATATGTGCTAATAATTGGTTACCTGAAGAAGAGCAGTTTCACAGCTGTGCTGCACTCTGAAACCAGACTGAAAGGGTTCCATCAAATTATTAGTGGTTAAATAATTGGTGAGCTGGGAGGGTACAACACGCTCAAGAACATTTGACAGAAAAGGTAAGTGGGAAATGGGCTGACAATTGTTAAGATCGTCACCATCAAGACCAGACTTTTTTCACATGGGAGTTACAGAAGTGACTTTAAAAGTGGCTGGCACAAACCCAGTGTCGAGGGATGTATTGATTATTGTCATAACAGTCGGGATTATGGCATGAAGGCAGGATTTAAGAAGTGTGGTGGGGATGGGGTCCAGTACACATGTAGTTGGCCTCATCTTGCAAAGCAGGTAATTAACAAAAGCAGATGTGACTGGTGAGAACTTAGAGAAGGAGCTAGATGGAGTGGAAAGACAGGGAAGGATATAAATGGATGATGGATTTATGTTAGTTTCATTATTTAGATCTTTAATTTTATTACGGAAAAAGTGGAGGAATTTTTCACAGACTTCAGTAGAGGAAGTTATTGGGCCTGGTGCAGGTTGAAGTAATTTATTAACTACAGAGAACAAAACCTTTGGGTTATCATGGCCACTTTCTATTATTATGCCATAATGTGTGTTCTTGGTTGCAGTTAGTGCATCCCTGTAAGCCCTTTGATGGTCAGAGAAAGCCTGAATGTGAACAGTGAGGCCAGTCTTACATGATATTCTCTCAAGGCATCAGCCAGTTGATTTCATAGATCATAGCTCTGAATTATACCATGGAGATGAACGCTTAAAGGAAACCTCCTTATGTTTTAAAGGAGCTGTTTATCTAGTACTGAATGAAAGGCTGTGTTATAGTGGTCAACAAGACTATCTAGTGTTAATGGAACAGGTGAAGACAGAAAAAGATTAGAAATGAATCCAGCAAGAACAGAGGGACAGATATTTTTATGGTTTTGGAAAGAAATTTGATGTTTACAGGTAAGAGGAGGGAGAAGTAATGAGACAGTGAAAAGCACTGCTTTATAGTCAGAGTGTCTCAAATCAATGCTATGAGTGTTGCTGACAGATAATCCAGATGTGCAGATCAGGTCCAGTATATGCCCATAAGTGTGTAACTATAAGTACTCCAGGGTTCACCTAAAAAAGAGCACACTTCAATAGCTCGTTGAATTCAGAGTCAGGAGGAAGTGGGCAATACTCAGCCTGAGAATGAAAGGAGGAAAAAATTTGGGAGTTTATTGTGTTTCTCTTTTGTATAATTGAGGCCTTTTATTGGGAAAATTGGAAAGAGGTGCTTTGAAAAAATAAAATCCTTTATTTTATTCATTTAATGTGTGGTGCTGTACTGTTTCTGTGATTTGGTACACTGTGGTGCCCCCTTTTGGTCACCTTTGTCATCTGTGTGGAATTTGCACATTCTCCCTGTGTGAGAGTAAGTTTGCCTGCCACATCCCCAGAAGTGTGTAGGCTAGGTGAATTGGTGATTTTAAATTGGCCCAGTTTGGGAATGTCTGGGTATCTGAGGTATGTGAAATAGCACAGTGTCCATTCCAGGGCTGTGCCCAGTGCCTCTAGGAAAGGTTCAAGCTCATAGCAAACCTGAATGGGATTAAGCAGGTTTAAGAATATGAGATAATAGACAGACAGACAGACAGACGGACAGGCAGACAGACAGACAGACAGACAGACAGACAGACAGATAGATAGATAGATAGATAGATAGATAGATAGATAGATAGATAGATAGATAGATAGATAGATAGATAGATAGTACCTCCTGCAGGAGCCAGCTTTATAAATGGATATGTTAGTGTGAAAGAGATTTGCCAAAGTACAAATCTTATCAGTTCATTTTCACAATGCCATATCCGTTTAAAACAGGTTGATGGTGGTGGTAGCCTAACAGAGATGAATGAAATAAAGTGCATAATAGGCTCTTGTATGTCTTGGCTTATTGTACTTTGCGTAGGTTATATTTCCATCAAGTCAATGATTTCTAAATTAAAAAGTTGCTTTTCATTCACAAAAGCACACACTTTCTCTTTTCATGAGCTACAATGATGTAAACTACAAAAGCGCTCTAGTGAGTCACAAAGACACTTTCATTGATGACAATTTAAAGCAAAACTACAATTTAAATCTATACATCTATCTTCAGAACAATTTAATTTGGAAGTAAGTGTAAAAAATAAATATATTTGACAACATAGTTTCCCCAGAGTTCTGGTAAACAGCTAATTTGCAAAAACAGGTACAGAAAAAAAGTTCAGGTTTTAGTCAGTCAGCAATCTGGCAGTCATTGCTGAGTGTATTGCTAGTATTTTACAAAGCAATCTGACACACTTGTTGAAACTGCTAAGTGAAAATCATCACCCAATTTGCCTGACAATGTCTTCTGCGATCAATAGGACTGACCTCAGGGTGAACTAGCAGGGTGATGGGGCAAAGGGTAAGGAGATAAGACTTCCATACTTTTCAAAAGGTTGTTTCCAGCTAAAGAGACGCACCCATTCTAGTCAGAGCTTCGCTTGCAAAGCTGCTCCTGCATACCTTTCCTAGAACTGCAGATTTTATCCTGAAAGTTGCCTAGAATGTTCCAGGCACTACAGTCATAAATATGATTTCTCTGGACAAATGCAGATGTGTAAAAGATTATGCAGCATTTGCCTCCACATTAAATTCATAGTCAAATGCTTTTTATGCAGAATGAGAATGAAAGGCATGAGCAGTGCCCACAGGATAGCTCTTTATCCACTACAGGCACAGTGCTGGGAGATTTTTCCCATTCCTAGCACAATGAATATTCCTTTGTTTGCAGCAATAAACTCATTATTTGTGCTGTTGATGGTGTCAGCCTAATATTCTTTGTGATGACAGAGAACCCTTTTGCCAGAAAGGCAGGAAGTTGGCCAGGAGCCAAGTCAAGAAAGGATGAGCCAACGCCCACTTGATATCCCCATAGCCCTCAGATAAGGGGCAGCGGCAGCATAGAAAAGCAAGACGTGATGACATGTTTTTTTCTGTAGTTTTCTGCCACGTCCAATCAATTTGCACAACTATATCATCGTAGTTCTGAAAACTGAGTCTGTTGAATGTCAGATGACATTTTGCAAAACTGGCATCCAAGCAGTCGTCTTACAGGAAAAGCCCTTCCTTTTTGATATATCATGGAATGTGAGCAAATATTCCTTTTGTTGCAGCCTGCCAGCTTGCATTTTTAGCCCACATACAGCCTCTGTAATCTTGGGTTTCTTTTGCTGAATTAAGATTTATATATTATTGTTATGATGGCAGTATAATTTTTCATTAAATGTTTTATCTCTTATTTCATTTTTTCTTATATTGTAGATATACGCTATGAACAAAGTTACATGAAAAATACAGATACAGAATGGGGCAAAAGTTTAAGAAAAAGATGACACGTCTATAGACCACATCACATATTCTTGAATAAAAGCACTAGAGATAGAGAAGCAAAGCCAAAGGAATTCTAAGTGATACCTAACCAGATCTGTCTACTCTTAATAATAATAATAATTCATTACATTTATATAGCGCTTTTCTCAGTACTCAAAGCGCTATCCACACAGGGAGGAACCGGGAAGCAAACCCACAATCTTCCACAGTCTCCTTACTGCAAAGTAGCAGCACTACCACTACACTTAAAAATTCATGTCTATCCATCTCCATTAAGATCATGAAATGTTAAAGAAGAGGCACCTTGAAATTTTGTTGGTCAAAATATAATATAAGGAAACGGCCAGAGATGAAAGAAAATGTGTGAAAACAGACAGGATCAGATGTACAAGGAGATGATGCCCCAGGTTAATGAGATGGAATATAATTTATGTTTCAAGGGGATACAGGCCTACATCTACAACACTAGGCTGCATCAGACTTAAAAGAGGGGTACATATTGACACAATCAGTTTCAAAATTATTAACAATTAAGATGTATGAATTCTGGCATAATGAGATTCCATGGTGGGAAAGCTACAAAATGTTGAGAATTGACAGGACTGAGATTTCAGGGAGGTGCTGCAACACCTGACAGGACCAGTGTACACACAGTATGTGAAATCTAACAACATGAAACTTCCAAAATATATTTTAAAATATAATAAGATTTTTCAAAAAATTAAAGGACTAGGGTTAAAGTGACTGACAGGATCAGGCACATCACATCTGGCAGGATCAAATGAACAGAAGTGAAACATACGAGTGGGTGAAACAGGTCATGATTAGGAAATAAAAGAACAGGATACTGAGAAAAGATTTCTATTTGTGTTATCATTGGCAATCCTTTAAACTACACCCTATACTATAGGTTCCATGCTATGTGGGAGCATATTCTCCAAATTGTAGTATCGCAATTGAAGAATACTGAAGAAATGCAAACACACAGGTAAAGGCACCATATAATACTACAGTTTGGAGCATATGCCCCCACATAGCGAAGAAAATAAGGTGTTGAATAACGTATTTCCCACAATAAAACAGCATTCAAAGGGTTGCCTGTCACAGCTGATAGAATAAAGCACTAAGCAGATGAAAAGGAAATGATGTGAAATCTAACAGGATCAGAGTCTTAGAAAATAAAAGATGCATAAGATTAGGTCTGTATCTCTTGCAGGATCATTCTCCAAACAAGTAATGGTTCAGTTATGTGAACTCTGATTTCATAGGGACAAAGCTACAGAATACTAAGAACAAATATTTAAATTCCAACAACAAATTCAGATGACAAAGAGTTAGAACCCCAAATTTTACAATCTGAGTAAAATTAGAATCCAAGGAGGTACAGCTACAGTACGTGGAGAAGAGACATAATTTAGATGTGAGATTCATCAGAATTCTGCAAATGTTGACAGAATCAAACTCAAAGAAGTAACAAATCAAGCTGGGAGAAATCTAATGGAGTCTTACTCCAAGGAGTTTTTGAAATCTGACTGGAAACGGCGCTAAACAGGTAAGTCTATATATATATGATATGACTAGATCAGACTTCTATATGTTAAAGATGCAAGTGCCTGAAACCTGACCAGTCTTCAAATTGCTATAAATTCACATTTATAAAATCTGACAAAATCAGATTTGAGAGGAGTTACAGATACAAGTGTTTCAAATCTGGCAGGATCTAAACAGTTAAAAAAAGTTACATACTGTATATGAAATCTTAGAAGACTTGACTCAAAGGAGTTAACAATTCAATTGTGTAATACTGGAAATGACCACACAGTAACAAGCTAAAAATCAGGTTTTTTGAAATCTAAAAATATTAGGCTGCTACGAAATGGAAATGTGCTTGTAAAATGAATGAAAAAAATAACAGGTTAGTAAGATCTGATAAAATCAAACACCCAGAAATAAACACTCAACTTCTGATAAGGCTGTAGAATTCGAGATTAACCTGAGAGTAGATCTCCAAATTGGTAAAGTTCCTAATCTACAAGGCCTTATTATTAAAGATTTGGACTCTTCACAAACAGAAAAAGGTCAAGGGAATCATCTCATCATGCCTGTTTGAGCAAACAAGATCATACTCCAAGGAAATACAGAGCAAGATCTGTGAAACCTAATCAGGGCAGTATACAAAGTGATAAAGAACCAGAACGCAAAGAACTGATAAGGTAAAACTCTCAGAATTCCAAGATGATACGGCTGGCCTGAAACTGTGAAAGTTTTGACTGGGCAAAAGCTGTAGCACACACTAGATCAGGCCCAAAAGATCTAAGCAGGTGTAATCCACCAGAAATAAACTACAAGTAAGCAAAGCTTTAGAATACTGATAGTGAGAGATTCTGAGGAGATAATAAGCCAACTTCTGCAAAATCCTACAAACTCCAACAAAGCAAAGCAGCAATTGTATGAAAACATTTACAACTCTGCGTAAGTTTTGCAACAAAAGTATAGCCTTCTGATGATTACTGTCCACAATTATGTTTTTTTTTAAATTTTCTCTATGTTATGTACATGAACTTTCATTGAAAAAAGACTTCAAGATGTTAGAAAGAGATCCGACAAAATCAGAGGCCTGGGAGGTAAAATGTATGAAGAGAAGCGAAACACTATAATTTATCAGATTTTAACAACTGCAGATTTATCACACAGCTAAGAAATAAATTCCAACGTTTAAGAAGTCTGATAAGGTTATAAAAATGTACGATTCAGATTTGTGACAGATTCAAATTCTATCCAGGGAAAGCAGAATTATTGCACAAATGACAAGGCACAGCATTAAAGTCCACGACAGTTCTGCTCTAACTGAAGTCTGACTGGATGAGAGTTCAGTAAGTCAAATCTGCAGAATGCAGAGCTGGCAGGAGTTCAGATTCTGTGCATTTCAAGAGCGACATCTGTGAAGTCAGACATCAAGGAGGTAACATTACATTTTTCTACAAATGAATGGGTCATCAGCTTTCAAGAAGCCATTAAACAGCACCAATACGCAGCTCACAATATTTTGTTCTAAAGAACACGATGCAATGTCTTATTTTAATTCCAACACACCCTTCCATTTTTGATCGGCATGTTTTAGCAAATCCCCAAACTTGCGTCTAATCCAGATATACAGCCTCTTTATTTTTTTGTGAGTTCTCCTCACATGAAAGCAAATATTTAAACAAGTTGCTCCAAGAAAGCTCTTTTACTTACAGACACCTGCCCTTTGTGTGAAGGAGTGTGATCCTGCTCTCCAGAGTCACGCGGGAGCCCCGTCTGCTCTTCTGCCACCCTGTCAGGCCTCTTCCACTGTGACCGGTTAATGTTTAACAGAGCTCTCAGCGTGGAGAGGTTTTGCTCTTGTGGACCCGCCTCCTTCCAGTTCCCTGCCCTCATTAATTACCAAATTAATCCTTCAGCATGAGCAAGCATCTCCTTTCACCTCTACACACACTCCTACAGATGTAAACAAACAACCGTTCATATAAACTTACACACAGCTCTCTCATACCCACACAAAAGCTTTCATACAGGCATGGCCTCCTCATAAACAAGAAAATGCTCACATCAACTTAGGTTCAAAGTCTCTCCAACACATAAACATAAATATACGCATAAACTCTCACACCCACACAAATGTGTGCACACTCATTCTGCTTTAGAATAATATGTACTGTATATATACTCATATAATAAAAGGGAAAAAAGAATCTCTGTCACATCTGAACACACAAATACAGTTTCTGGCTGCCTCATGTACACACACTGCCTGAAAATTCATATGTGCAAAGAAAAGAATAATCTCATTCAGCATTATGGGTTGTTTCCCTAGTGAGGGACAGGAGTCAGGCTGTTGGTTCCTTGGTGGCAGATATTGTACAGTGGAAGCTGTCTGTCAGTTAAAATGGCCCACTGATGATAGTGGACAGTGTGACATAGTGGTTAAGACTTTAGACTTAAATCCTTGAGGTTGTAAGTTCAGATCTCACTACTGACATTGTGTGACCATGAGCAAGTCATTACACCAGTGCTCTAACTGAAAACAAAAACATCAGAAATATAACCAATTGTATGTCAAATGTTAGGTTAGTAATTCTTCTATATAAAAGCGGTCGGGATTGTCCTTCCGTCCCGTGAGTTTCACACACGCCCCGTCCATTTTGCAGTGCACGATGGGATTTATAGTTTCGTTTTTCCAGGTAAAAGATGATTTTCTTCTCCAGACTGTGCGATATCTTCTTCTTCTTTCTTACTATATAAAAGTGGTCAGGATTGTCCTTCCGTCCCGTGAGTGGAAATCGTAGCAGTAGTCCGCTTATTACAGACTTACTACTTGCAGCTTGCAGTACGACATGATGTGAGCAGAGTTCTGGTGCTCCCATCGTTCCCTTGCTTTTGTGTGCGATGCATTGGAGAAATAGACAAAATTATGTCTCTAGAAATAATTAATGTTGATGGAGTACAAATGCCTCACCGCGTAGTAAATATCAGGGGGGTTCAAAAGGGCGACCTCAATATAGAAAAAAAGTTTAAATTTCATCACAAAAATAACAGAAACTACGAGTATTAAAGTAATACTGCTCAAATGCAATATAACCAAATTAATGCGTTTGTATAAAATATCAAATTGATCTACATATTGAGCCTAGTAACTTTACTTGTAATTTTATGATGAAAATCTTGTGTCTACATAAACCCTTCTTGCTTCATGTATGACGGTCACTCCCAGTGTGTTATGACTGATGTTCTTTTTACCCACGTGTAGCTCTTTGCACTTTTCTACACTAACCTACAAGTGTTTGCCCAGTTCTGAAGCTTATCCTTTTGAATTCCTTTTGCTGTCTTCTCAGTGTCTTCCATTCCTCCAATTTTAGGGTCATCTGCTAATTTCCACAAGTTTACTAACTGTATTGGAATGTATAACATTAATATAAATCAGAAAAGTAATGGACCCAGGACAGATCCCTAAGGCACTTCACTAATGACCTCATTCCACATGGAGCATCGCCCTCTTATCTGTACTATTTGCCTTCTTCTGGTTAACAAACTTGAAATCTAGTTTTGTATGTTACCTCTGATGGCTCCAGCTTCTAGTTTTAGAATTAATCTTTTGTGTGGGACCATAAGAAAGGCTTTTTGAATGCATAAATAAATTATGTCATGTGCTTTGCTTTTGTAAACTTTAGATTTTTTTTGCTTTTTGTCAATCATAATTTCTAGCTTGTCTTGGAAATGCCTGTTAACTGAAAACACATCATTGTTTCAAGAAACGATGATTTAAATATTGAGTAATGTGTTGATGTAGTAATTAATGATGCTGGGTTTTCTTCACTTGCATGGGCTTTTGCACATCCTGCCCAAGTCTTTTCGAGTTTTCAAACAATCTTTTGTCACAAAATATAGCTATGAATGTTAGAATAAGCCCTGCCTGGGGTTTGTTTCCTGCCTTGCGCCCTGTGTTGGCTGGGATTGGCTCCAGCAGATCCCCAGAGTTAGGATATAGCGGGCTGGATAATGGATGGATGGATGGATGTTAGAATATGTAGTGTCTGTAAATTATCCCATTGAGGGTAAGTATAGGGTAAAGGCCCATTATCCCATCTTATTTACATTGCTACCAGGAGTAGCCTGGATTAGCACCAGATGAGCTCAATAGCAAGTTCAGAAAATGGATGCTTTGAGGAGAATTATGGGTGTCTGCAAGTTCTCAGTCACTCTTTTGTCCATTTGTTTTTACTGTTGGACTGGTGTTACTTTGATTATAGTGTTAATTACATGAACATAAGAATATTCTTGTACACTTGTTAAAATTTCTGGTAGCTGCCTTGTACCAAAGATATAGTAGTATGATTGTGTTACAAAAGAACTTTCAAGCCTTTTTCCTTGCTAGAGTTTCAGACTAGCTAACCCCTTAAGACCGTAAAGATGATGGTTAGGCTTTTTTTACCTCACAAGAATGATTTGTTATAATAAAGAAAAAGGAGCAATGCCAGAATAGTTCCAGATTGCCTTACTGTTCACATTATTCAGGGGATGCATGTGTCTCCTTTATTTCATTCTGCTCTTGGTCACACTTTCAGTCTTCTTATGTTGTTTTACAGAATTATATCCTATGTGTTCGCAATGTTTGTGTTACCACACAGTTCACTCAAAGTTCTAAAAATGACAGGGAAACAGAACAAGGACAAACAGCACCTTGTACAAAAACCCCTAACCAGCTCTTAACATCAACCTGGTAAAGGTGCTAAAAAATGACAATCTCATGAACAATCCCAACTAGTGCAAGTTTCACTCATCTGCTTGTACATTTAACTGCTTTTAATGACTTGAAAACAAACATCACCGTTCTGAAAAGGAATGAATAAATAAGGAACCAAAAGTAAAGCAAAAGGGCAGGGAGTAACCTGGAAAAGGCACAAAGATATTGTGTCTCCGAAATGCTGTTTTTGTTTTCTCTCAGTTTTTTAGGAGTTCCTTCTAATTTGCTCAACAGAAATATATATTCTATTGGGTAAATGATTTATCTCCATTAAAATATTAGAGTTTGGCCTGGGTCTTCTCAATGGATTTACCTCCTTTTTAATTTGGTTATTGTTTGCTTTTTATGTATTTTATTTTTAATGCTTAAAAATACATTTTTGTCTTATTACAATTACTGTATATATATATATATATATATAAATTAGTTTTCCTGTAACATGTATGTATAATCCTAGTAAGATCAACAAAAATATCTTCTAATTTCAGCCGTGTTTTCCACAGGCAGAGTAATACACACAAACCTAAAATCGAAACTTTAGAATAAGTAGGAGTCGGTCAATCAAGGTTAGGCTTAGGGTTAGGGTTTTGCGGACCAAAGTAAGATAATTGTGAGACTTCTTGTGTGGAGTTCTTAAACAATGTCTTTTAATTGTTTTGCCAGGTAAAATCCTTCCTTCATTTTAAAGAAAGCTCAGAAAAGGAGCATTCATGCTCATCACTCTTTAATAAGATGGAGTCTATCATACTACTAATTGATAAATGATCAGTGGCAAAGCCTCAATGGGGGACACCATTAGAAACCAGCAAGACACTCACACAGGGTGATGTATCAGTAGAAACTTTAGTAGAAACACCTAGTTGATCTAATAGATCTGTTCAGGTGGCACACAAGATGGATGGGCATCCAAAAAGGAATTGAGAAAATACTTTACCTAAATGAGAGGCACCAAGTGGACAGAAAGGCATCCCAGCAAAAGAAGGAAGGATGTCACACCCAGACAAGGCTTCCCTCATAGATTAAAGACATCCCAGCCAGAAGAAATGGTTCCTTACCCAGGCAGGAAGCCCCAGACAAATGGACAGGCATCCCAACCTGTAGCACCGTCCCTGACTGGGATAAAAGAAGAGAACAGAGAAGCACTTTCTCTGGGGGGATGTTTATGTTTATCCCCCTAATTGCTAGGTGACAGCGGCCCTCTATATTGGCTCCCATTCAAGAACAAGCAGGGAATGCAAGGAGTTGTAGTCCAGCAGCATAGCCCTGTTGGGGTCTGTGGGGTCTGCGATGTGTCTGTTATATGAGACTTCTGTGTGACCTGGAAGTACTTCCAACAGGCAGCTGCCCTGACCCTGGAAGTAATCACGGGTCCTCAATAAAAGGGACTTCATTACCTTTTCCAGAGAAGTCAGAGCAGTGCAGTGGAAAGAGAAGAGGTGAATTGGAGGAGAGATAACTGTTGTTTTTTTGTGATTCATTTGTAAGGTATTGTAATAAAACATCCTTTTATTTGAACCCGGGGCTGTCTTGGTGCATTCATGTTGGTGTTTGAGGCTCTCTGGTGTCCCCAAGCTTTCCCGTCTGTTTATAAATTTCAATGCTCCCTTTCATTCTATTTTTAAAGTTGGCTCAGCTGGGTGTGTCATTCTTCATGTATAGATTCTTGAACTTGTCTTTTGTTCCTTCCTTCTTTACATCATACTCTAATTTTGAAGTTTTGACATTCTAGAGACTTTCTCATGATTCACATCATTTCCTTTATACAAACAAATTGCATCTGTTTATTCTTTTTGTTTTAATGACACATTATGTGCTATGAAGAGATAAATTACCTCTTAATTAGCAAAGATTTATATAGCACCAGTATAACAGAAAAAGTACATAGCAGATGATATAAAAACAGGATCTAAGGAAAAAGTTACCATTTGCAAACACCTCATTCACAAACCTGCACCTTTTGCTCCTTAAGTAGAGATGAGTCAATACATGAAATAAAGTAACTAATAAAGGCACCCTTGAGCTGATAAAGACAACAATAACAGAAAAATATAAAAAACAAAAAAAAAAAACTTTAAACATACATGTGTGTATCTGACAATGTGCACAAGCATGTTGACAACTACAGTATGACAATATCCCTATAAAGCAGTGGTATTGGGAATCCAGAAGACTAGCAGTATCACAGTCAGCAGTAAATTTACTAGGAAAAGGTGAAAAGGGAAATAAATATAGAAAAAAAAAAATCACTGAAATGCAAATAAAATCCTGTTATTAATTATCTTAAGCCCCATTCTTTCCAGCTTGTTTAATGATTGTTTTTAATTATTTCCTGGTATCTTCTACCAAGTTTAACCCCTTTGCTAACATCCTCTCTTTTGGTGTTAGGTTACTCTCTTCAGATTTATTTCTCATGTCACAGACAATTAGCCCCCTTGAGGCCTTTCTGTCTCCATCTTTCTGTGGGGTGTGAAGGACAGCCGGGTCCCAAGCCCGGCAGGGACGCCCCTGCTGCTTATGTTCCAGGGGAGCCACCATGGGCACTCCAGTACCTCCCCCGGGATGCTTGGTGGCAGCCTCCATGGTTGACGGTGACTCCCCAACCACCCGCAGGGCTCCATGGGAGACGAAGTCCTCCACAGCCTGGTTGTAGGCTCGGATGGCCGCTAGGGGGAGCTCCATGGACTCGGCAGCCTGGCTGGACGAATCTTCAGCCCCACCTGGAGGTGCAATTAGGACCAGGTGGTCAAGCACCTGGAACACTTCCTGTGGGTTATAAAAGGGCCAGCCACCACCACTCGAGGAGCCAGGGTCGGGAGGAGGAGGACTACGCTTGTGGAGGAGTGGTGGAAGAGAAGAAGGATTGTTGGTTGTGTTTATTGTGCTTTGGGACTGTGTTTGGGCTGTGTGGCACGGGGAAGACTTGTCCCACAGCTGAAGAAACAATAAAAGTCTTTGTGTTTTTATAAGTGCCTCCGTGTCTTTCTGTGTCGGGTCAGGCACCTATATAGTGCCTTTGTTACAGGGGTTATATTTTTTATGATGATCTTTGGTTAATCTGAGTATTGCTTTTGAGTAAAATGTCTATTCTGTTGATGGTAGTTTGTCATTGGAGTGTAAAATGTCTGCCCATTATGGCAGTGACTTCTTGCTTTGAGCCAATTCTTGAATCTAGTGCTTCATTGATTACCCTGGAGCAGCCAGCAAATGGAAGTACAGGTCAATCACGAGGAGCCAAGTACCTGAAGAATTACTGCAAGGAGACAGCACTTGTGAGACAATGTGGAGCTGCAGTATTAACAGCGACTTCGATAGAAGCATCCTGTCTTTTCCACAACTTCCTAGGGAGCACAGTGTAGGGGGCTGGGCATCACGTGGGGTGGGTCATTTAAAGAAGAGCACTGGGATGGTGAAGAGGTCTGGCGGTAAGTGTGACTGCGAGGCGTAGACTGCGTGTGGATTACAGGAGTGAGATGGAGTAGCCAAAATAATGTGTGTGGCATAGCAGACATGTAGGTAAGACTCGGGAGTCCTACTGACTCACATGTGGCAGAAGGGATTGTGAGACCACATTGGAAGGTGCTTGATTAGAGAATAACCCAGCAATCATCCTGAGTGTCCAAGTAGATCTGACACATGACTTTTCCAAGTGCTTAGTAGTATATTTTTATTTGATTGCATTCCCCTAGCTTCTGACAACGGGGATGTTTGAATATGTGCACTAGAGTTTAGCAATCTGCCTGTTTTGTGTTGAACAATAAATATGCCCAGTTGTCTGAGGGTTCAGACCTGCATGTCATGTGTAGTCTTTCTCTCTTTATGTGTATCTTCCTCTCCTCTGGGCATGCTCATTACATCAGTGGCAGTGTCACTTCTGCTCAATGTTTTATGACATTATTTCTCCATTAAGTTAGAATTAATTTGAATTTTGTATTGGAAATTCATACCAACATGTGCCCGTCCACATCAATACAAATGCATTCATTAAGATTCGGTTTGGGTGACAAGCCTGGTATTATTCCTAAGTTTTTCATGAGAGATACTGTAGAAGCAGATTTAAGTGGTGAACAAATTTAAAAATACTTTTGAAAAGGATATACAATCACAGGAGAAGTGTGCAATTTGCTGCTCAGATACTGCTTTAGGTGTTTAGACCATCTAGCCTTACTTAAACACTCTTAAGTTTTCATTTTATTCTAGCTATAAATTACCAATTATCTAACAATAATTCATGCTTTCAAAATGTTTGAAAAAGACATGTGTTGAGTCTTCAGGTTTTTACTTTTTTGAGCTGATTTTACCTGAGAGATTAGCAGACAGCATTAGCCAGTTTTACTAATAATGTAAACAGGAGTTGCTGTCATGTTCTTCTCTTTCTTTTTAGCTACTGTTGCTGGAGATTAAGCTTTTTTGTTTTGCTTTTTTTTACTTTAAAGGAAAACAAGCTTTGTGCATTTCTTTGTTTGGCGGTACACAGGTTTATTATCTCTTTGTCATGGCAAATGTATAAAAGGTTGCAATTTTCCTCATTTCTCCCATAAAACAAGCTGATTTTCCAAGCAACCTAGTAACACTGGAAACGATTTTCGTAGCTGTCAGGATTGGAATCCAAAATATGATAACCAAAATGAGCCATTTATTTACATTAGAAAGAACAACTGAGTGATAATATTGATATAGAGAGGTGCAGCCAAATTTGAGGATGATATACTGAGATGAAAGGGAACTGAACAGCCAAAGCAAAAGGCAGACCAAAAAACTCATAAAGTCAAAAAGTAGCAAGAGTAAAAACCAGAAAGACTAAGAGTATAGGGTTTTATTTTTCCTTTCATTTGAGGGAAACACATTTTCAGTTGCAACTTTCTTGATTACTCTATTAAAAGAACCTAAATTTCCCAAGGAAGCAAACGCCCCCACTGGAAACAGTGACCAATCAATGAAAAGTGCCTATCATGGTGAATATAAATTATTTGTATTAGATAAGCAGCATGGTGACTCAATTGTTAGTACTTCTGCTTCAGATTTCTACTGCAGTGTGTCTTAAACTGTGGGTTGTGATCCAAATTTAGTCACACACATATCTGTGTTGGGTCACCACATAATGGAGTAAAATGAGCTGAGTTCTTCCAAGTGTAACTTCTGTGTTAAATGATATACCACATGCTGCTTAGCATAGTATTTATTGTGACAGTATATGAAACAGGACCGTTCCAGCATCTCAGAGAGCTTGTATTTTTATGGCACGGAAATATAATAAGTATTCCCAAACACCTATTTCACAACATATTATACAATCAAACTGGGAAGACTGTCTGTAGAGACACATATAAGAAAGGTGGAGAGAAGCGGAACTGAAAAATACAAGCTTGTAAGGAAAGTGCCCCAGTTGATGGATTCAAATGTTCAAATGTCAAGGTATGGGACAAAGATGTGATTGTTTTAGGGTGTTATGAAGTGTGAATAAAATGTGTTGGTATCTATCTATCTATCTATCTATCTATCTATCTATCTATCTATCTATCTATCTATCTATCTATCTATCCATCATATAGTGCCTTCATGTCTATCTATCTATCTATCTATCTATCTATCTATCTATCTATCTATCTATCTATCTACAGTTCCAGTGGTCAAGAGCAACAGATCAGTGTCTCATTATGTTTTCACCATTATGCCATACATTAAACATAAACCTGCAGCAGAGATACAAAGAAGGTTTTGCAGAAAGTTTAACAGTCTTGGCAAGGAAAAGATTCTTCTTGTAGTACTTAAAGTGGTTTGATTAGTGTTCATCTACTGATAGTGTGAAGGGTGTATTTCTTAGACCACTGAAAACCACACAGACACCAGGGAATGTCAAAAGGTTTGGATAAGCTGTAGACATTCTGCATGATGTCTGTATGTAGTTTGGACTATTTGTCAAATTATTCAGCAAAATTTATCCTGTCACCCATATTCAATGAAAAAAGTGCATCCTTTTTTTAAAATCTTTTCTACTCAGTTGTTTGAATTGCTAAATGGAAACAGCAGTATGTTAAACTCTTTGCAGACATATTTAGAAAAATGTAATATTAAGTTGGAGATCACTTGAAAAAACATTATTAAAAAATGTTATTTAAAAAAAGTGTCAAAAAGCTGCATCTATTCATTTTTGAACCAGTTCATTACTCAACTGGTGCCATGAGCTAAGTATATTAGTTAAGTGACTTTTCATACAGACCCTTGAAAAATCATCAAATCTTTGACCCCATCCCACCCACTAATAAAAATTCTTTCTCTCTGCTTTACTAAATCTTATATTAAGCATTTCCACTGGTAGTGATATACCTCCGAAGTCTACTCCTGTTTAAAATTATAATTGTTGTTTTAGATTAAAGTCCCAGACTGTGTAGAGTTGTCATGTTCTCCCCATGTGTGTGTGGGGGTTTCTCTCTGAAGGCTACGTTATTTTCCGACTGTTCAAAGACAAGTTAGTTAGACTGGTATGGCTAAATCGGACCTTCTATGTATGTGTGTGCGTGTGTTTGTTCACCCTGTGGTGAACTGGCATCCTGTCCAGGTGATTTTCCTGCCTTGTGTACTGTTCTTGCTGGGAAAGGCTCCAGCTGCACTGTGAACCTGTCCTTGATAAGCGTGTTTGGAAAATACATAGATGAAGTGTTGTTTTAACAATCTGTTTGATTCCCACTTTTCTCTTTGAGCAATATTCTTGTGGGAATTGTGCTTGAAAGGAATCAAAATCATTTACTTTTTCATAATAAAGGCATTGTTATATACCTCCTTTTGACTCCACTATCTTTATAATAATAATCCTGTTCTTGTGTCCCAGCATTTTCTAATTTGGGTCCCCATATTAAAAAGCTTAAGAATCCCTGCTCTACCGAATTGGGTTTAGATCCCAAATGCCATCCATCCATCTGTTTTCGAACCCGCTACAGTTAGTTCCATAAATATTTGGACAGAGACAACTTTTTTCTAATTTTGGTTCTGTACATTACCACAATGAATTTTAAATGAAACAACTCAGATGCAGTTGAAGTGCAGACTTTCAGCTTTAATTCAGTGGGTTGAACAAAACGATTTTATAAAAATGTGAGGCAACTAAAGCATCTTTTTAACACAATCCCTTCATTTCAGGGGCTCAAAAGTAATTGGACAGTTGACTGAAAGGCTATTTCATGGGCAGGTGTGGGTAAGTCCGTCATTATGTCATTATCAATTAAGCAGATAAAAGGGCTGGAGTTGATTTGAGGTGTGGTGTTTGCATGTGGAAGATTTTGCTGTGAACAGACAACATGCGGTCAAAGGAGCTCTCCATGCAGGTGAAAGAAGCCATCCTTAAGCTGCAAAAGCAGAAAAAACCCATCTGAGAATTGCTACAATATTACGAGTGGCAAAATCTACAGTTTGGTACATCCTGAGAAAGAAAGCAAGCACTGGTGAACTCAGCAAGCAAAAGACCTGGATGTCCACGGAAGACAACAGTGGTGGATGATGCAGAATCATTTCCATGGTGAAGAGAAACCCCTTCACAACAGCCAACCAAGTGAACAACACTCTCCAGGGGGTAGGCGTATCGATATCCAAGTCTACCATAAAGAGAAGACTGCATGAAAGTAAATACAGAGGGTGCACTGCAAGGTGCAAGCCACTCATAAGCCTCAAGAATAGAAAGGCTAGATTGGACTTTGCTAAAGAACATCTAAAAAAGCCAGCACAGTTCTGGAAAAACATTCTTTGGAAAGATGAAACCAAGATCAACCTCTACCAGAATGATGGCAAGAAAAAAGTATGGAGAAGGCATGGAACAGCTCATTATCCAAAGCATACCACATCATCTGTAAAACACGGTGGAGTCAGGCAGTGTGATGTCTTGGGCATGCATGGCTGCCAGTGACACTGGGACACTAGTGTTTATTGATGATGTGACACAGGACAGAAGCAGCTGAATGAATTCTGAGGTGTTCAGAGACATACTGTCTGCTCAAATCCAGCTAAATGCAGTCAAATTGATTGGGTGGTGTTTCATGATACAGATGGACAATGACCCAAAACATACAGCCAAAGCAACCCAGGAGTTTATTAAAGCAAAGAAGTGGAAAATTCTTGAATGGCCAAGTCAGTCACCTGATCTTAACCCAATTGAGCATGCATTTCACTTGTTGAAGACTAAACTTCAGACAGAAAGGCCCACAAACAAACAGCAACTGAAAGCCACTGCAGTAAAGGCCCATAAGCCCAGCATTAAAAAGGAGGAAACCCAGCATCTGGTGATGTCCATGAGTTCAAGACTTCAGGCTGTCATTGCCAGCAAAGGGTTTTCAACCAAGTATTAGAAATGAACATTTTATTTCCAGTTATTTAATTTGTCCAATTATTTTTGAGCCCCTGAAATAAAGGGATTGTGTTAAAAAAATACTTTAGTTCCCTCACATTTTTATACAATCGTTTTGTTCAGCCCACTGAATTAAAACTGAAAGTCTGCACTTCAACTGCATCTGAGTTGTTTCATTTAAAATTCATTGTGGTGATGTACAGAACCAAAATTAGAAAAAAGTTGTCTCTGTCCAAATATTTATGGACCTAACTATATATCCTAACTACAGGGTCATGGGGGTCTGCTGGAGCCAATCCCAGTCAACACAGGGTGCAGGGCAGGAAACAAACCTCGGGCAGGGCGCCAGCCCACCGCAGAGATCCCAAATGCAATGTGTATATTCTAACTTTGTCCATGTGCTATGTTTCTCCAGTACTGAATTTGAGGCCTGCTGTGAGAGAGTATAGAATGTGCCCTTCAGTGCACTTTCTTGAACACAACATTATCTATCTAATGAGAAAGCAGCTGAGACAATAGATGAATATACAATAGAAACATCCATTCATCTGTCACTTTAAAGACACTGTTTTGTTCCATTATTCAGTATGTTCAGATGCCATTTGTAAAACTCTGCTGGATGGGACACTGGTATATTACAGGATACATTAGCCAGGGAGGTTCAATTTAGAAACTGGCCATTTGGAATTTTGGCTGGAAATTAGAGGATTCTGAGAAACCCATGTGTGCACAAGGAGAACATGTAAGCTGTACACAGAAAGCAGTTAAAATATGATTCAGAGTTTCTTGAAGCAGTAGTGCTCTCCACTGCACTGCTATGATGGCTTTGTTTCTCTTGGTCTAACTCAATTTTACAAATGTACATATAGGGAAAGGGCATTGTAACTGGCTGATGTAATGGGATCCTGTTGAGTCATGTCTATTAAACTCTATAAAAAGTTATTACTGACTTTTAATTGGGACAGGAAGAGAATATTTGGATGGCTGATCTCCAAATTACCTTCTTATTTAGCATTTGTATCTAATGGCTTCTTTCTGCAGATTTACTATTTGTTTGAATAGGAACACATTTTCAGTTAAGGGAGCCCATAAGTACATGGCACAGTTCAAATACATGTAATTATGTGGATAATGTATACAACATCTCTGCAGTGCTTTATTATCTCATTAGATGGAAAAAATAGATGATGAGCTCCAGAGAGGAAAATACAGACAGACAAGAAAACGCGAAGCAAAAAAATAAATATCTTTCAGACAGTTTATACAGTATGAGCAGACAGAAGTACACTGAAGAAAACATACTTGGTTCTTGTCATTTTATATTGACATTCAATTGTTATCGCTTATTTTTCAAACCTACTTTTTCTAATTAAGGGTTGTAGGAGTCTGGAGCTCATCCTAACAGGAAGGTAGAATCCCTCCTTAGACACACTGCCTGTCCATCACAATTTAAAATTGCAAACCAATGTAAACTGTAAATTAACACTTATGTCAACATGTCAGTCAGTCAGTCATTGTCCAACATGCTACTGTATATCCTAACACAGGGTCACGGGGGTCTGCTGGAGCCAATCCCAGTCAGCACAGGGTGCAAGGCAGAAACAAATCCCGGACAGGGCCTGCCCACTGCAGAGCACACACACACCAAACACACACTAGGGACAATTTAGGATCCCCAATGCACCTAACCTGCATGTCTGGACTGTGGGAGAAAACTGGAGTACCCAGAGGAGAACATGCAAACTCCATGCAGGGAGGACCTGGGAAGCGAACCCAGGTCTCCTAGCTGTGAGGCACAAATTGAAATCTCTTAAAATCCATCCACCTATCCATTTTCTAACCCGCTGAATCTGAATACAGGGGTCTGCTGGAGCCAATCCCAGCCAACACAGGAACCAATCCTGGGCAGGGTGCCAACCCACCACAGGACACACACAAACACACACCAAGGCCAATTCTCTGGATTGTGGGAGGAAACCCACACAGACACAGGGAGAACATGCAAACTCCATGCAGGGAGGACCCGGGAAGTGAACCCAGGTCTCCTAACTGCGAGGCAGCAGCGCTACCACTGCACCACCGTGCCACCCTCTCTTAAAATCTCTCCACAAATTAAATTTTAATCATTATATAACACTTAATCCAATTTAGGATCAGAGGTGCCCAGAACCTATTAGTCTTTCATGGTAGAATTGGGCCCAAATAAGTAAAAACCCCAAGGGGGTCAGTTCATCCCAAAGACCAATCATTCATATAGGATCTATTTAAAATTACCGATCAATAAACTCTGTAAAAACATTTATATTAATATTAAAATATATGTAATACCTAATATTGTTACTTGTTCTTAGTTCTACACATACAGTATACAATGTCTCAGCAGACTGAAGTAATAATCCCTTTAAAAAATTAAATGAAAATTTTTAGGAGTACCTTATGTGATTATAGGCAAAGAAACAATTTGTGGGCTTACTGTATATGTACAAAATGATAAAATACATCTGTATGAAAAAATATTTGAAGTTGAGAATTACATAAAGACTGGCCTTCAACCCCTATGGTATAGAGATGAGCAAAATAAGTAGCTGATGCCCCAAAAGTCACTTGAGATGGAGATTATTATTAGAGGATTTGCCAGGAAAAACAAACATAGAAGTTAGACTGGAGTGTATTGCAACAAAGGGATCATGGATGTTTTTTAAAGAGCTTTAAGAAGAGTTTTTTTTTCTAAAATCAATCTTGAGCACCAGCACCATGAGAAGATGCAACTTGCAACCTAAGTTGAGAAATAGATTGCAATCATCGAGATACCACAAAACAATGATCAATATGAATGAGATGATTGTTCACTTCAAAGTCATGCTTACAAAGTGTTCTTCCGTATTATTCCATTATTTTAGTACTGGGTGGAGTAGCTGGGTGGAAACTTTAGTAAAATAAATAATTACTCTCCCACTCTCTGACATGTCAGATCAGGAATAGATTTGGAAACTGTCTTAACTTGGAGCTAAATTGACTCTCTAATAACACAAGATCTCAGAAAATGCATCTCTAGCAGAAGAGGTATTTAAACAGTAACATATGAAGAAGAGATTAAATTTGTTTGTCTTTGTACATACTGTGTATTTTCTTTTTGCAGTTTTGGTCCTGGCAGACTCATGAAATTCATAGTAATGGCACAGTTAATTACTAAAAAATATGTTTGGATTATAAAAATAACAATTCAGTGATTTTGTTTACAGCCGTGCTCATGTGCCAACAGCATTAGCTCTGAGTTGCTGAGATGACTCATAGAACAAGAAAATGGGGACAGATTGTTTTGCAGAACACATAATATATTAAAAGCTAAAAGGAACTGAAAGGAAGAAGGCTGAAGTTTACTGTGCTTAAACATGCAGTATGTGTCAAAAACTATCTGCCTGGAGGGTGGACCAGAGCTTAATGACAAGAACCTGAACCTCAAATGCTGCATTACTGCACATGAATATCCAGAGCTAGCTGAGGAAAGCTGTAGATGTCTGGTTGTTGGTCTATGGGGGTCAGTAAAGGGTAGTGTTGATCAATGGAATTAGCCAAAATGTTTTTTCACAGTGAATAAGCTGTGTTTGCTGGTAGTTTTGTTCACCGAAAATTTTTCTATAAATTTGCCATGCAGCCAGCTTAGACAAGCTTTTTTATCCCTGCACCTCATGATGCTTTGCAATGCTAGTGTGACATCATACTATTGTGACAGCCAAAAAAATGAAGCACACCCCCGCACCCACTGCTATGTATGTAAAGCTGGTACTAGTAGAGGGCTTCTTGGTAGAAGTGGGAGAAAACAAGCAAGCATCAGAGAATATAAAAAAACTGTACTTTTCAGTTTCAGAGGGGTGAATACCTGCTATTGAATCTGTAGGGGGCAAACCTTAGTGAATTCCTGATTCCTGTCTACAAATAATTTTACTGTTCTGATGTTTAATTCTATAAATTTTACCGTAGATAGGCACATTGGCACAGTGGTTAGCACTGTTGCCACACAGCTCAGGTCACATTTTTGGCCACAATAACTAGTACAGCATAGTTATCAAATATTTTCCTAGCTGTTTTAAAGACTATTACACCATTGTAATCCACTCAAAATTATTTCAGTTTTTCCTTCTCCATTGACTTCAATGTATTTTGCTGAGTTCTGAGAAGTTCCTGAACATTTTTGCAATTTTGCCAAACTCAAAACAAAGCAAAGGAAGATAAGAGTTTGTTGTTGGATGTTCTGCGTTAATAAAAATCAATTCAGTGAACAGGAATCGAAAACTTATTTTGTGAGATTTTGCAATTATGTTGAAATGCTGAAGGAGCTGCATTGCATCTTTGTGGACCTGGAGAAAGCATATGACAGGGTAACTCGAGAGGAGTTGTGGTATTGTATGAGGAAGTCGAGAGCGGTAGAAAAGTACGTAAGAGTTGTACAGGATATGTACGAGGGAAGTGTGACAGTGGTGAGGTTTGCAGTAGGAATGACGGATGCATTCAAGTTGAAGGTGGGATTACATCAGAGATTGTCTCTGAGCCCTTTCTTATTTGCACTGGTGATGGACAGGTTGACAGACGAGATTAGACAGGAGTCCCTGAGGACTATGATGTTTGCTGATGACATTGTGATCTGTAGCGATAGTAGGGAGCAGGTTGAGGACACCCTGAAGAGGTGGAGATATGCTCTAGAGAAGAGAGGAATGAAGGTCAGTTGGAACAAGACAGAATACATGTGTGTAAATTAGAGGGAGGTCAGTGGAATGGTGAGGATGCAAGGAGTAGAGTTGGCGAAGGTGGATGAGTTTAAATACTTGGGATCAACAGTACAGAGTAATGGGGATTGTGGAAGAGAGATGAAAAAGAAAATGTAGGCAGGGAAAAATGGGTGGAGAAGATTGTCAGGAGTAATTTGTGACAGACGGGTATCAGCAAGAGTGAAAGGGAAGGTCTACAGGATGGTAGTGAGACCAGCTATGTTATATGGGTTGGAGACGGTGGCACTGACCAGAAAACAGGAGACAGACCTGGAGGTGGCAAAGTTAAAGATGCTAAGATTTGCATTGGGTGTGACGAGTATGGATAGGATTAGAAATGAGTACATCAGAGGGTCAGCTCAAGTTGAATGGTTGGGAGACAAAGTCAGATAGGCGAGATTACGTTGGTTTGGACATGTGCAGAGGAGAGATGCTGAGTATATTGGGAGAAGGATGCTAAGGATAGAGCTGCCAAGGAAGAAGAAAAGAGGAAGGCCTAAGCGAAGGTTTATAGATGTGGTGAGAGAGGACATGCAGGTGATGAGTGTAACAGAACAAAATGCAGAGGACAGAAAGATATGGAAGAAGATGATCTGCTGTGCTCCTAATGGGAGCAGGCAAAAGAAGAAGAAGAAGCTGTCTAATACAAATAAATATTTCAGACTGAGTGGTGCTTTTATCCAATGAAGTCCATAAAGTTTAGAATTTTTTTTACCATCCTTGAGCTCAGCTGTAAATTAAGCTCATAAGTCATTAAGACTTAAATGTAAAGACGCCTTACTTACATCCCACATCAACCCACAAGTCATTGTGTCAAGTAATCTTACATCTTTAAAGGATTTTTAACAACAATGTGCAGAGGAGAGATGCTGAGTATATTGGGAGAAGAGTGCTAAGGATAGAGCTGCCAGGGAAGAGGAAAAGAGGAAGGCCTAAGCAAATGTTTATGGATGTGGTGAGAGAGGACATGCAGGTAATGGGTGTGACAGAACAAGATGCAGAGGACAGAAAGATATGGAAGAAGATGATCTGCTGTGGCAACCCCTAATGTGAGCAGCCAACAGAAGAAGAAGACCTGCATGTGTAACTTGTTCTGTGAGGCACCTATCTTTGGCTCTGACAGATATCTTCCCATCAGAGTTTCTTCCAGTTTCCAGTTACCTTTGAACTTTGTAGGACACTGTACTCACTGAAACTTAGATTTTTTTTTTTTTGCAGTTTCTCTAAATGAAAGGCTAAGGGCCGATTTATACTTCACGCTCAGAACGCGTACGCGGCCGCATCATGGCTGCCACACGTTCCCAGCGTTCATTTCGCGCGTCCTCTAAGCAGGTCCTCAGAAATTAACGCGACGCGTGTGCGAGTTGCAGTACCAGCAAAAGTCGGGGGGCGCAGTGTGCTAAAAGTCGGAGCGTGGCGTCAGAGTCTCTGTTTACTATCTACATGTGACAGCAAGCCTCTATGGAGATCCTTCGGGGATCGATATGCGCGCTTTGCTGTTTGATGAATGGCTCAAAGTGGTGAAGCAAAATGCCGACATACAGATGCATTCGTGGTGCTTTTATATTCAAGCGTCGCATATTCCCGATGGTAATGACACGATACATTTTAAAAGTCTCACATACCATCTTTTGTGCCGTCGATTTTTTAGTTTTTTACTTTACCTGCTGTCTGGTCCAAAAAGCTCGTAGCGATTAAAACTGGGATGACGTTTACGATGGTCTGCTTTAATAATAAAGTAAAATACGAGGTTAAAGTGGACATTTCGAGATTAAAACCGAAATTTCCACTTTAATCACAAAATACGTTTTCACCGTGTCTTTTATTTTTCTCAGTGGCTCAAATACAGCGCTATACATTATGTTGCCGATGTGAAGTTGCAAAAAAAAAAATAGACGGCACAAAAGATGGTATGTGAGACTTTTAAAATGTATCGTGTCATTACAATCGGGAATATGCGACGCTTGAATATAAAAGCACCACGAATGCATCTGTATGTCGGCATTTTGCTTCACCACATCGAAGCATCCATCCCGTAGGATCGGCATAGAGGATTTCTGTCACATGTAGATAGTTCCCAAACGTAATGACACGATACATTTTAAAAGTCTCACATACTATCTTTTGTGTCGTCTTTTTTATTTTTTTATTTTTGCAACTTAACAACAGCAACATAATGTATAGTGTTATATTTGAACTATTGAGAAAAAAATAAAGGACACGGTGAAAGCGTGTATTTTGTGATTAAAGTGGAATTTTGGCTTTAATCTCAAAATGTCCACTTTAACCTCATAGTTTACTTTATCATTAAAGCAGACCGTCGTAAACGTCATCCCAGTTTTTAATCGCTACGAGCTTCTTGGACCTGACAGCAGCGGAAAGCAGCAAAAGATCACCACACAGAACAAATTAAATGTATGATATTCCAACTCTCTGCACATTTAGAATCTTTAGATTCATACTTGATATCACTTTCATGATGAAATGCATTAAAGTGTGTATGTTACATTTTACATATAATTTCATTTAAATAATGAATACTGTTAATAATTACACACATGGGGGTGACACGGTGGCAGAGCAATAGCACTGCTGTCTCGCAGGGAGTTACGTTGCTGGTATTTCCTGCTTGTATTCCACACTGTGCTCCGGTTTCCTTCCAAAGATATGCAGATTTGGGGATTTGGTGCCGCTAAAATGACGCTAGTGTATGTGTGCTTGTATATTGTATGATTGTATATTGTAGTGTATGTGTGTCACCTTGCGATGAGCTGAGACCTCGTCCAGGGATTGTTTCTCAGTCGTGCCGAATGTTTGCTGGAATGGACACATCCCTGGATTGATGGATTTAATCAATAAACAACCTTTTCAGAGATATTGCGGTATGGTGTCATCGGAATTTAATAGGTGTTCTAGGCAATTCACAACACAGAGAAGCCGAACATGTTCTCACCGTGATAATATCTCGCACTGCCACCTGGTGGATTCCTCCAGATTTACGTAAAGTAAGCGCGCAAGTATGAACAGTACAACGCTTGCGTAGCAGGAACGTTTGCTGCAGCATGCGTCGCGTGAAGTATAACTCCGGCCTTACACTTCTAAGGGTAAAAATATACTGTCTCATTTCATTAGTTAATTTCTGTTCTCTTGCTCTTATCACTGGAATATTGTCCAAGCAGATCTTCAGAGAGTGTAATAACACAGTTTGTTCCAACTCTGCTTTTTTTGATAGACAGAGGGTTTTTAAGTAATCGATAGAAGTTGGTACACCTGTGCAAATTGTTTCCTTCAACTTGCAAGGCTTAATATACTTTAATTTCTGCAGAAAATTTAGTAAATTGTAACCTATTAGATATTCTCTGAAGAAGGCCCATTTGTAATATTCTGATATTTTGTTTGTTTCAGTTTTTGATAACGCAAACTCTTAATTTAAACCTCTGGCAGTTTACCTTTCACCATTTTAGGCCATTCATTGTAATTCCACTGATTAAATCTGAAGAAAAATCTGAAAAACGTAGGTGTTCTAAAATGTTTGCCTGTTAATGTACCTACCAACTGCTTGTAGGCTCCATGACTTCCAAAAAAGTATCATTTATCAAAGTAAAATGATCATTATTTTTGCTAGCTCATTCCCCAAGCCTTTTTGTGGATGCCCCCCAGTTATTTTGTGTTTTCTGAAATGTAGTGTGTGCTAAGTTAACGGCTGACTTTGAATTGACTTTTTATGACTGGCTCTCTATGTAGGGCTGTAATCTGCCTTGTGCCATAAGTACTTGCCAGTCAACTCATTCATTCTTTGGAAAATGGCAGCCAACGACAACATTAATGAGATCAATTTTCCAATAGGCTGTTAAAACGCTATTTAAAGACACCATTGTATAAATAAAGTTTCCAAATATGTAAAGTGATGTGAGACCATGAAGGGGAGGGAATGTTAATGGGATGAGGCATTCGCAGAAAATAATACATCTTTACTCAAAGAGATCTTTTAAAACTCATCTGTTATATTTAACACATAGTGATGAATGGTCATTGGCTATAAAAAGAAATATACAATCAGCAAAAAGGGATGCTTTTTATTTATATCCTTATCTTACAACTCAACAAAGCTCTGTCTGATAAAGGCCATGCTTGACAGACTTTTCCACTGTAGTGACCTGAACACAGAGACATGACTGGGGTGTGGATATGAGACCCTCAAAAAACCTACAAAGCATGGAGAGACTCCCAAAACACCCGACACAATAGACAACAAGACACAAGTTCAACACAACACATGTTAATTCAGCTGTGGGAAACTCTTTTGTCTCGTTTCCCACCTACAGTATGCATCACAGTGCAACAAGCATGATAACCACAAGCAGTTTCATCATCTCTCTCTTCTGTCTCTTGTCCACCTCCAGTCCTCTTCCCATAAGCTTTGTTCTCCACCTCCCGACTCAGGCTCCCTGAATGGAGTGAGGCAGCCCCCTTTTATAAAGCACCCAGAAGTGTTCCAGGTGTTCCTCCTTCCAGCCGCACTTATGCACAGAATATCAATGATGCTGCAACATCAGAACACACCTTAAGCTTTATGAAATATGCCTACGGATTTTTTATAACTGTAGGGAGCCAGTACAGTTTTGCCACACATAGTCCCCATCACTGTAGTGGGGATCCACACACAAACCATGGGGTAAATGCCCATCTGTTTGCGTCACCAACACCTCTTCCTGCAGCAACCCAACCTTTTCCTAGATGGTCTCCCATTCAAGTAATGGATGGGTCCAAACATGCTTAGCTTCAGGTGGGTTACCTGTTCTGAAGTGCATGTGTTATGGCTCCTGAAGTATAAATGACATTAAAATATACATTACAAGCTTGGTGGTAATTGTCTGCCCTAAACAAGTCATGTGAAATGATGCTGGATAGTAATGTGTCAGTTCTGTTTACAGTACCATAGCCAGTATATTAGTTAGCATTTAGAAGAAGGTTTGGACTATACGTTTTACCATTTAGATTATTCTGTTTATTTAAAAAAATGATATAGATGTCAGGTACAATAAGAATTCTTACTTTGCCTTTGATTTGAGGAACATAAATAGTATTTATGATTATAATGTAAAGCTTTTTTAAAATACATTTTTAAATTGAATTCTATGGCTGTACCTGCAGCTTTGCCACTTGGTATTTAATTCAATAACTAGACAAAATATTTATTAATGTTTCCACTCTTCTTCTTTAAAGCATGATAATTGAGAGTCATATTTGTTTAATGAGTCATGTTACTTTCGATGTGTTTTTAACTTCTGAAGAAGCTTTCAACCTCTGACTGCTTAAATCTGTCTGCTGAAACTCATCTGTTAACCAGAAATTCAAATATGTGTCTTAAGGATCTTGTACTATATGTGGGATTTAGCAAGTTCAGCAAATTTTGGACATGGCATGCACATGTTAGAGTATCTACTGCAGCTACTCAATCTGTAATCAGTTTAAGACAGTCAATGAATAATGTATCTTATATGGATAATGTATCTCAAATGTTTTCCATAAACTCTATCTGACTGCTAAGTAAAAAAGCTGAAATTATATTTAGCATATTTTTGTTAAATGTTTGTGTACTTTGGTTAAATTAACCTCATAATCCCCACCCAAATCACTTGGGAGATCCTAGCTGTAAATTGTTTATGGAAGACTTGAAAATAATTGTGGTAAAATATTGAGAATCTGCTTTCCACTACCACTACAATATAAATAAAATGTATTATTATTATTATTGTTAAAAAAATAAAGCATGCATCAACCCCCTATCTGAACTCGATTCTGAATTAGAGTGCCAGCTTTAGGATAATGAAGCCTATCCTGGACATATGTTTATGGAAGAACCATTCCTTCATGAACTGCCATTCCTGTTGCAGAGCTTGCACACCCTACCAGCCACACAATGCCAGTTAGAATGACCGTGCAACCCGTGAAGATGCACAATTTATGCATGGGGTACTGGTGTTGGATGGAATCAGACCCCTTACACAAAACCCAGGCAGACATGAGGAGAATGTGATAAAGTCTGATCCCTTGAGTTATGAGTTCTGCATCTCAGTGATCATGAATTTTTCATCCCCTTGATGCTTTCCATTCTCTTGGGCTTTTTTATGAGTACATAATTTAGGAAAAGTATAGAAAAATATCCTGAAGTCAGTCAATCCTAGCAGCATCAGATGCAAAACAGGTACCAACTTGGCACAGGTTGCCTATCTATAGCAAGCTGCACTCATGCTCACATCCACACGGGGCCAATTTACAGTCACCAATTATGTGAATGTGTACATTACTAAGATGTGAGAGGAAACCCGAGTACGAGGATCAGAATCTGTACAGGTAAACACTGGATTTGAATTCAAACATAATTTCCTGGAAAGGGATGGCAGCAGTACTACCCCACTGTACTGCCATGCCCTCCATGAAAAAATGGTTGTTTTTGGATCTATGGAGCAGTGTGAGTAGGGGCCTTCAGGAACCTTCTCTCTTGTCTCCACACTCATTCGCAGTGTTTAGTGTATGAGAATAAATTCACTTCTGAAGGGACATCTTTAAGTTCCTAAACAAAACAGACAAAGCAGTAAGAGCTCTTTGTGCATTGCAGCTCCAGCAGCATAAGCTGTTGTGTAATGCAGTTTTGAATCATAAAGCTAAGTGCCATAGCAACAAAGACTGGAAACATGTGTTCATGTCATAACAATCAGGAAAAATGAGCAATCAGCAAAATCTTAGAGCAGCTCTGACTGGCTCAGATTAAGTTAAAAAATAATACAATTGATTTGACGCACAGCCCCAACTCTCAGTATACACCATTAGACAAGGCACTATGCCATTAGCTTTTTCTTTTCATTTCTTCAATTTATAGCAAACCTTTCACACCAAGTACAACAGCAAGAGTGCAAGAAAATAGTTTATTTATCATAGGCTTACACAATTTTATTTATAGAAGTGAAATGCAAATTTCAGGGCCTGAGTTTATGAATGAAGAGACCCAGGTGTGAGATTCATTGTAAAGAGTTGAGATGAAACAAAAGTGTCTCATTCTAGTTAGTTTAGCTGGGGTTGCCCAGCCAGGACACCTTGAGGATGAGTAGACTGGGAGAGAGGCAATACCCCCCCCAGGACACGAGAGGGCGCTTGGATGATTCCAGAGCCATTGACTGCAGCACTTCCGCCACACCAGGAAGTGTTGCCGGAAGAGAATCCAATTGCACCTGGTAGTCTTCCTTTTGCTCATGCAGCACTTCCGCCAGACCACGAAGTAGTGCTGGGAAATCATCAAGGAGCACCTGGAGCACATCCAGGGACGATATAAAAGGGGCCGCATCACTCCATTCAAGGAACTGGAGTTGGGAGACAGAGGACAGAGCTTGCGAGTGGAGGAGTGAAGACGAAAGAAAGAGAAAAGGAGAGAAAAGGCCTGTATGCATTATTGTGTTTGATTTAAGAACTGTGCAAGGTGTTGTGTGTTAAAAGGAGAAGAAAAATTAAACATGTGTGTTTTGGGACTTCTGTGTGTCCTGTGTACTTCAGTTTAATTGGCAAATCTGAATTGTCCTATCTGACTGAGTGATTGTGTTTGCTTGAGTGAGCCTACAATGAATTGGGACCCTCTCCAAGGCTTGTTCCCTCCTTATATTCAGAGCTACATGGATATTCTGTGCAACCCCTTGGTATTCATCTTGACTAAGTGGGTTCACCAATCAATGAATGAATAAATTAATTATTCTATTCAAGTAATGCATAGCTAAACCAAACTACTAGGGGCAGTGACAAATCTGAGATATTTCGGATGTCAGTTTGACATTGGTTACAAAAATTAGACACTAATCTAGAAATTGGGACTAGTACCATTAACTGCGCATGCCCCTGTATATCACTGGCTGTACTCAGATGAAAACAAAAGCTGGAATGAAAGTGGGTCATTTGGCTGCTGTAACTTGATAATTGAACTAGGAATGTACTGTAGGATGTGAGGTTGAACATAGTTGAAAATATCACATGCTGAAGTTAGTGTCTCAGCAGGAATACAGTGACCATATCACACAGGGACAGTCTATCAGATGAGCAATGTAGGCTGTACCTGGATTCAGGTCAAGGGGTGTCACCTCTACAGCATAGACCACATAAGTAAAAGCAGTCTTTGTCAAAAGAGACTTACACAACTGCCTAGGTTGCCTGTATTTGGATGAAGTCCATGAATGCAGTAACAGCTTTGAAATCTTTACTGTAAATCGTTCCCATTTTTGACAGTAAACTTTTAGGAGGGGACTTTGGGCCTGTACTCTATAGTCTAAGGTCATAGAATGTCAAATTAGTAATGTGACTAAGAGTGAGTGGTGCTCTGAACTTCACATAGCAAAAGTGTTTCACTAACAGGAACCTGGGAAAAATAACTGGCACTTGTCAAAGCGCCTTTTTATGGAGTGCAAATGCCTCATTGCCTTGAAGGAGTCATGTAGGTCTTTTGAAGCCATCCACACTTTTAAAAGTAAACAGTTGAGAAAGGACTCAATACGTGAGTTCTTAGCCCTATGATCATAAGGTGGTCTTTTAGGAGGGTGTCAATTAGGTCAACATGACTAATACATTCACACAACTTTTTGAACCAAAGATGCAGTGTTTCACTAAAAGAATTTAGGGACTAGTTACCACTCTCTTGTAGTCTCATTCTCATTAATGATGGTGGAGATGTTTCTCAGAAGTTTAGAGAGGCCAAATACAGGGCGTTGTCAAAAGCTTTGCTTGCGTCTGGATGGCGCCTCTGCATCACAAGCGACAGTCAACCCACTCAGGGACTTAAATAAAGCACTTCCACTCAAAAATCCAAACTGAAAGAGAAGCAGAAGCTGTGACAGCAACTGAGTGAGGAAGTTGTCATGCGGACAATGGTTTCTGTGGAGTTGGTGCAGGTCAACAAAAAGCAGGTGACTCAGAAACAAACAGACATCAAACACACTGCCTAATTCTGACTGATTGCTGAAGTCATTTGTCGACGCCTACCATAGAGCTCTAAGAACATCTGAGAGCAGCCCAAAAATAGCTAGCAGCTCATGATGAAAGACATGCCTCATCTAATCACATGTAAACAGATTCCAGCCAGAACAAAATGATCTTGCCAAGTCTGAACATGAACCTAATGGCATGACTTGGTCACCACTTATTTGACTGATGTTCACTTTAGAATTATCCACTGGATGACCACCTGTAGAAATCCAATAACTCAGACTACTGGTTTGTTGTAATTGAGGTCTTCTTTAGCTCACCCAAAGTCTCCCTAAATGCTCCTTCATAATCCAATTTCAGATTTCACTTGCAAAGTTTGTCCAAAGACAACATCCAAACATGAACATTATTATACATTAAATCTCTCCTCAAGTTTTATTCTTAAATCTGACATATATGAAATTGTCATTGATGGCACAGGTCTACTAGATGTTGTGCAAAGTAAGTTATAAGCTTCCCTCAGTGATAAAATGTATTCTTGAAAAATTTTATAAGAACCCTGAGTTTTATCTTCTTCAGCATGTTTTACAGTTTTCGATTGCTCAACCTAATTACGTATCTAGAAAAATATGGCTTCTTATAGTATGTGAAATTGTCCTACGTGGGATGCTGCAAGCCTCTTTCGAGTAGAGGGCCTTGACTAATTAGCCCTGCAGAGTTCTCTGTACCCTTGTTTGTGCGAAAGTGCAACCTGACATTTCTAGTTTTGCGATAGACCACAGCCCATATTAAAATAAGAGACGATTGTTGTTTTTATTTTTTTAATCGATTGTTTGCACTTCTGCTTTGAGGTCATGTAGCACACAACAATGAAGAGTAAATAAAACCCAGTACTATTTGCTCTCTTAAAGGTAGCCATAATAATTTAAAAAATAAAATGCAGTAAAGAGATCAATAAGGAAGGCACCATTCACAAGACATTGTGCTGCATCTTGATTTTCATCCATCCCTAAGGAGGACTGCACTAAATTTGAAAAAGCCACCAAAGGAAGCCTTACATGTGCTCCTTCTACTTTGTGGAAAAGATATCAGCTGTATGATTCTCCTGTTTCAAAGAAACAGAATCCTGGTGCAGGAAGAACAGAATTCCGGTAGTAAACAACGCAGATATTGACGAGAATAGTCAATGTCTGTCCAACTTGTCTTTTTCATTTCATCTTTTGAATTCAGCTTTAACTTCTTGGTAAGTAGACAGTTCATTATAAATGTTGTTCGTTTCCTTAATTATGTGTAATCCTAATTTACCGTAACTATGTGAATTTATTCAAAATTGGATTTACAATTTCACGTTTTCTATATGAGATCTTATTTTCAATTCTTCTTTCAGCAGCTTGGTTAAACAAGAAATCTCATACATCCAGGTACAGTCTGTCATATTTAAATGCGAGTACTGCTTTGTAATATTTTAATGTAAAATATTATTACCACTTGTTGTTCCAAAATTGACTTATATTTGTAAATGAATGAGTCAACTATTAATGTTTAAGTTAATTTTAAAAAAATCACACATTTTTTCTGTCATATAAATGCAATATATTTTTAGTTATCAGTTGATCAAGTAATAAGTCACTTCTTCAAGTAATTTAATAATATTTTCATAATTCTTTCATTTACACAAATTCAGGAATACCCATTATGCCAAAAAAGAAACTGCAAGTTCACAGACTACTTGAACAACAAATATCTTTGTTTTCAAAAAGGCAGAGCAGATTCAATTAAGGCGCTAATGTTCCCAAGATTCAATTTCAGTAGCATGCTATGTTAAGATTTCTATTCATATTTATCCTAGAACTTAGATTTACTGAGAAAAATAGCGTCAGTGGAAAAATATAAAAGAATGCAGATGCATGCAAATAACTAAATTGAAAAGAGTAAAATTATTTTTATTTTACTGGAAGTGAATTTACCATGTGTATCATTTTTTACAAGTTTACAACAATTGAACTATCCAAATAAGAATGGAAGGAATGAAGTCTGTTAATTTTAGAGGTTTGACATATTCAAAATATTTAATGGGTTATTAGTTTGCCAGTTTGCGGTGAGCTGGCACCCTGCCCGGGGTTTGTTTCCTGCCTTGTGCCCTGTGTTGGCTGGGATTGGCTCCAGCACACCCCCCGTGACCCTGTAGTTAGGATATAGCGAGTTGGATAATGGATGGATAGTTTGCCAGTGACTGTGATTGTGGCCATCATTTCATAATTATAGTGATAAACTATTACTAAAGGTTTATATTTTAAAAACCATAAGACAGTATAAAGGTGTATTATGGCATCATAGGGAAAGGCATCCTCAAAAGTCATCCTAAATGTCCTCATTTCCAAAGAAAGAGAGTTGGCAGCCATACACGTCAGGTTAGTCGATTTTTGTAGTTTATTAAATTAAATAAAGCTTTGTATTTGAAACCAGTCTTGTTTGTCAAGATGCCAAACTGTTGTGACATGTTACATGCTGGTTGGATATGCAAGTAAGAATTTCACTATACTCTGTACACATGACACTGCAGCTCTGACTTTTACTCAAATCCCCATGTGAGTCCTATTTGAGCAAGCGTAGGCAAGTGATTCAATTCAGCTAATTTTGGATTGCTTTCTTCAGTAACTACATGGTCAGAGTGCTGTAAAAAGTTCAAGGAGAAAATACAACTGTAAACATTACAAATTACATAATGCACACACATAAAACACAGATTAGTTTTAACATGCAATGCAGTTCGAAACAGGAATGGAACCTAACAATATACTGTTTCTTTTTAATATTATCATCGAGCATGGCTAATTGACAAAGGAGGAGAGGAAAACAAAAACTGTAGTCAGCAGCACCCCTATAGAAAATAAACCTCTGTGAGGGTCCATGGTCAATTATGGCTCAAAGTTTTGGTCAAAGTCACACACAGTCACAATCGTGCTGACCTAGCTTAAATGGCCACCCGTTTCCTCCTGAGCATTCTACTATAGCAGATTGTGCTGAGCTGTCTAATAAGAAGGTGGAATGTTTGTGCTCTACAATGACTGCAGGCCCAGATATGGTTGGTTCCTGGATGAGAAACATGAAAAGTTTGCTCTGTACAGCCACTCGTACTGTGAAAGTAATCCACATTGAAAGCTAGTCTTCCTAAAATCCCATATCTACAACATCCATCCATTATCCAGCCCCCTATATCCTAACTACAGGATCAGAGGGGTCTGCTGGAGCCAATCCCAGACAACACAGGGCAGGAAACAAATCCCAGGCAGGGTGCCAGCCCACCGCAGGGCACACACCAGGGACAATTTAGGATCGCCAATGCACCTAACCTGCATGTCTTTGGACTGTGAGCATCCGGAGGAAATGCAGACTTGGGGAGAACATGCAAACTCCACGCAGGGAGGACCCGGGTCTCCTAAGTGCGATGCAGCAGCACTACCATTGCACCACCGTGCTAACCTTATCTACGACATTTTAATGTTTTTGCTACTATATACAAATCTTTGTAATTTTTTTACACCTGCATTTAGATGCATAAGTGAAGAAAGGGCAGGAAGCAACAAACTGACAACTACATGGAAGTAAGGTGACTTAATGGGTGGGACGGATGCACATGTTAAGGGCCTGAAGCACTAGACTTATGGTATATGGAAACATTAATATTTCAATGCTGCCGTAAGGCACACTTTTTTGTTTATTATTTATTATTATATATAATGTTTTTATTCATATACATTACATATTCTGTACCAAGTAACAAACACTTAGGAGTGGCCCACTGCTGAACATTTATGACAGTCACCTTATACTGCTGAGTGTTTTTTCACTTAAATTTTTTTAAAATAAGGAAAACAAAGGCAGCCAAATAACATAACAGTGCCAGGGTGAAACCCTTGGTGTATAATGCTTGTAAAAAAAAAGTTGTTTGTTTTCTGTTATTTTATTATGATGTATATGTAGTATTTAAGCTATTTTATATGATCGTGTTGATGATGAGAGGAAAGAAAAGAACATTACAAGCAACAATAATTTCCAAAATAAGAAAAAATTAAAATCCAACTACCCCACATGCACATCAAATTAAACACCTCCGCAAACATACCTTCCCTAAAGTAAAATTAGTCATAAGCAACACCATAAAACACTGTACACAATATATCCCTTCAATGGCATTTAAACAATTTACAGTTAAAACCACCAGACCACACAGATTATGTTTACTTAACAGCGATTAAGTTTATCCAACTAAAATGATTTCTTTTTATTGGAATAAAGGAGGGTGTCTTGGTGAAAAGGGTCAAATGGTTACACAGCATTTAGTGTTGCTGTCTGACAGAACCAGTGACTCGGGTTTGAATACCAGGCCCAGCTGTCATTTGTGTGGTCTCTTTTTATCCTCATGGGTTTTTCTCCAAGTATTCCAGTTTTCTTTCCTCATTCCAAACACGTGTTAAGTTAATTGCAGAGACTGTGTGGGTTTATATGTATGAATGAGGGAGTTCCTGCCTTGTGCCCAATGCTTCTTGGATAGGCTTATCTCTCCCAACCCTAAATTGATCTGCGAACGTTTGAGAATGTTATATGTAATAAGTTTATAATATTATAAATATATATACAGTACTGGTTAAAACTTTTTAAACACATCAGTTTTTCCAGTTTTCCATCAAATCTAATCAGTTGAAATGCAAAGAATGAACTAAAATGATGAAAAGGTAAGCTGTAAACTGCCAGAGGTTTAAATTTAAAGTTTGGGTTAGCAAAAACTGAAAAAAAAGGAAATATCAGAATATTACAAATGGTCCTTCTTCAGAAAACAACTACTAGGTTACAACCTACAGATGTTCTACAGCAATTAAAGTAAATTGAACCATGCAAGTTGAAGCAAACAATCTGCACTGGTGTCCCAACAAATAAACAATGGCAAATGAAAAAAAATAAGTCAAGGAATCATTAAGTGTACAAAATTGTATTCAAATTTTTGGTTCATCAACATAGCCCCCTTTTGCTGATATAACAGTCAAACTGTGGTAAACCTTTTGATTCAGAATGCCAGTCACTCTGTGCAGGTCACCAGCAAAAGGACCCCTGACCACCACACTTCATCCTTCATGTTTGACAAATGGTGTTACACACTGAGGAACCGTCCTTTCACCAACTCGATGGCATACAAACACCATGCATGATGAACCGAAGACTTCAATGTTTGATTCATCAGTCCATAAGACTTTCTTCCAGTCTGCAGTAGTCCACAGCTGGTATTTCAAGGCCCTATTTTGTCCTTTAAGGAATGACTTTCTTACTGTCATTCACCCTGTCAAACCTGCAGCACAAAGTCTCCTCTTCATAGCAGAAACTGAGACTTGCTTTTTTTGACCAGTGTTAAGCTGTGCTTGAAGCTGTTGTGCTGTGAGGCTCAGAAACTTGTCTTCAGATTGAGTTGTTGACTTTGGGTCTACCAGATATCTTTCTTCCAGAGCTTCTTCCAGTTGTCTTTGGACTGTGTAGGATACCATACCCACTGACACTTTTACTTTTTTGGAGTTTCTCTAAATGAAAGACCTACACTTTTTGGAAACTAGTGGTGCTCCAGCCACCCCAACCCCAACACAGACAGACAGAGACACGAGTTTGCCACACAACACACGTTTATTCATGTGGGAAGCGCTTTTCTTGCTCCTCACTGCAGCACAACACAAATAAGCAGCACCAAATGCCAGTCATTTTATTCTCTCTTTTTCCACCTCTACTCCTCTTCCAGTAAGCTTCATCCACCTCATTCCAACTCTGGCTCCCCTAGTAGTGATGGCTGGCTCCTTTTACAGAACATCTGAAACGACTCCAGGTGTGCAATGAGCTTCTTCCGGCAGCACTTCCAGGTGTGGCAGAAGTGCTGCTAAATAGGGCTTGGCAAAGGTCCAGGTGCCCCCTGGCAGTGGCCACGACCCCAGGAGGACCGAGCTTGCATGCTAAAAACCCGTGGCCCCTCTAGTGTTCCAGGGAAGATAGTGTCCGGAATAAGCTCTCTCCCTCGGTCCTTCCATGATCGAGACGTCCCAGCCAGGGTAATAATGCTCTTTCTCACTTCATTTGTTAATTAGCATTTTCTTGCCATTATCACTGGGATGCAGAACTTTCTAGGATGTAGAGGGTGTAGTAACAGTTTGTTCCAACTCTGCTTTAAGACAGAAAGAGTTTTTAAGTAATTAACAGAGGTTGGGGTGCCGGTGCAAATTGTTAGCTTCGACTTGCAAGGCTTAATTTACTTTAATTGCTGTAGAACACTTGTATGTTGTAACCCATGACTTCTTCCCAGAAGAAAGCCCATTTGTAATATTATGAAATTTCCTTTCAGTTTTTGATAACCTAAACCTTTAATTTAAACCTCTGGCAGTTTACTGCTTACCTTTTTACCATTTTACCTCATTCATTGCATTTCAACTTACAGGTGCTGGTCATAAAATTAGAATATCAGGACAAAGTTGATTTATTTCAGTAATTCCATTTAAAAAGTGAAACTTGTATATTAGATTCATTCATTACACACAGACTGATGTATTTCAAATGTTTATTTATTTTAATTTTGATGATTATAACTGACAACTAATGAAAGTCCCAAATTCAGTATCTCGGAAAATTAGAATATTGTGAAAAGGTTCAATATTGAAGACACCTGGTGCCACACTCTAATCAGCTAATTAACTCAAAACACCTGCAAAAGCCTTTAAATGGTCTCTCAGTCTAGTTCTGTAGGCTACACAATCATGGGGAAGACTACAGACTTGACAGTTGACCAAAAGACGACCATTGACACCTTGCACAAGGAGGTCAAGAAACAAAAGGTCATTGCTAAAGAGGCTGGCTGTTCACAGAGCTCTGTGTCCAAGCACATTAATAGAGAGGCGAAGGGAAGGACAAGATGTGGTAGAAAAAAGTGTACAAGCAATAGGGGTAACCGCACCCTGGAGAGGATTGTGAAACAAAACCCATTCAAAACTGTGGGGGAGATTCACAAAGAGTGGACTGCAGCTGGAGTCAGTGCTTCAAGAACCACCACGCACAGACGTATGCAAGACATGGGTTTCAGCTGTCGCATTCCTTGTGTCAAGCCACTCTTGAACAAGAGACAGCGTCAGAAGCATCTCGCCTGGGCTAAAGACAAAACTGCTGCTGAGTGGTCCAAAGTTATGTTCTCTGATGAAAGTAAATTTTGCATTTCCTTTGGAAATCAAGGTCCCAGAGTCTGGAGGAAGAGAGGAGAGGCACAGAATCTACGTTTCTTGAGGTCCAGTGTAAAGTTTCCACAGTCAGTGATGGTTTGGGGTGCCATGTCATCTGCTGATGTTGGTCCATTGTGTTTTCTGAGGTCCAAGGTCAACCCAGCCTTCTACCAGGAAGTTTTAGAGCCTGACATGAGACTGAACATTATTCCGCACCAGATGCAACCCAGGGCCAACTGTACCAGCGTAAGGTCCTAAGGTCTAACCATTGCTTTGAGGATTTTGTCCCATAACCTAACAGCAATCAGGGTATCGTTGCTTAGCACATGGAGGTCTGTGTGACCCCTCAAAGATATGCCTATCCAGACCATTATTAACCCACCGCTAAACTTGTCATGCTAGATGATGTTGTAAGCTATGTAACGTTTACCACAGTGTCTCCAGACTTTTTCACTCTTTCATGTCTCAGTGCAAACCTGCTCTTATCTATGAAGAGAATGGGGCATCAATGGCAGAGCTCCCAATTTCCCAGTATTCTCTGACGAATTCCAGTCGAGCTGCATGGTGATGGGCTGTCAGCATATGTCCTACTAGAGGATGTTGTGTCCTTATGCCACCCTCATGGAGTCTGTTTCTGACAGTTTAGTCTGAAATATACACACCAGTAGCCAGCTAGACGTCAATTTGTAGGGCTCTGGCAGTGCTGCTTCTGTTTCTCTTTTCACAACGGAGCAGATACCAGTCCTTTAGATGGGATGATTCCCTTCTACAGCCCTGTCCAGCTCCCCTTGTGTAACGGCCCTTTTCATATATATACAATGTAACAAAGGTGCTATATAGGCGCCTGACCCGACACTGACTCACACCGGAGGCACGTATAAAACAAATACATTTTTATTTTTCTTCACCTGAGGGGCAAGTCTTCCCCATGTCCCACAGGCACAACACAGTCCCACAAGTAAACACACAAGCTCAAAACACTCTTCCTTTGCATCACCACTCCTCCTGGCAAGTGTAGTCCTCCTCCTTCTGACTCAGGCTCCTTGAGTGGTGGCTGTTGGTCCCTTTTATAGTCCACCTGAAAGTGCTCCAGGTGGTTGACTGCTGAGTTCCGGCTGCAGTTCCAGTTGTGGCAAATACACTGCCCATAAGGGTTCAGGAGTCCCAGATGCAGCACCCCCTGGCGGCACCTGTGGGACCCAATAGAGCTGTACCCAACTCCAATTCCCATGGAGCCCTGCAGGAAACCGAGGCACCACTCCAACCCAGGGGGGCTGCCATCTGGCATCCAGGGGGAGGTATTGAAAAGTCCCCCTGAACATATACCGAAGGGGCGTCCCAGCCGTGCATGGACCCCGGCCATCCGCCACAACATATATACACATACTGCAATATAGTATACATGTTGCGCAAACATTTGTAAATATAGATATTAATATAACATATCTCTTCTGTGGGCTGGCTACAGGGTTGCTTCTTTGTCTGGCTGCTGAAGCTACCATTACAGGCTCCAGCCTCTTGTTGCCCTGATTTGGATTAAGGGAGTATGAGAATACATTTCAGCCATTTCATTTCTCATTCTTTCCAATCCTAAATAGCATTGCACCTAACCATCAACCTTCAACTTATGATTAGTGAGGCTGCATGGTGGCTCCAAATCGCAGTTCAGGATTGCAGACCTGACTGTGTCTGAGAGGGTGAGGAGTGTGGTAAAGCAGGACATATCACAATACAGCTACTGCTGGGGAGATGTGAATTGAGGCGATTTGAGCGTGTAGTTAGGATACTCCTTGGGAGATGTACCAAGAATGGCCCACTGGGTGAAAACTAAGGAGCACACCCAAGGACTACATCTATAAACTGGTCTGGGTGGTGATCTAGAACTTTTCCAGAAGGTGCTAAAGTAGTTGTTAGTGGTAAGGTGTCCAGATCAGTCCAGCTTAGTACAGGTATATTGGCATGGTAACCTTAATAAGGATAAGTGGAGTAAAACTGATGGTAATGATGTTGAGTTAACATAGGTATTTCACATTTCATTTTTAAATGAAATCAGTCTGAGCCCAATTATTGTCTTTACTTATTATTATCATGTCATTATTGTTACTTTCAGTTTGATTTAGTAAAACTCATTTTTTGAAAATAATACACATCAAAACCCAATATTTAACAGACTTGATTAAATATACATGGTCCAATAAGTCTTTTATTGGCATAAAGATAACATTAGTGGAAAGTGAAAAAACAAAGAAGGAATCTGGTTTGGAATAATATCTCTCTATTATAAAAGAAAATCTTGAAACAAGACGAGACTATTGCCAAGAGATCTTTTTCAAATACCAGCCTCCTCTTAACCATTTCAGGTTAACGGCCCACACCAACATTCCTCTCACCTGTGAATGCTTTTGTCACTCACAGTTCCTGCCCTCTCAGCTCTTATAATTGTTTACATTTTCCTCACGTTAAGTTCCGAATAAAAGAAGACATATTATGTCTAAATCTTAGTTAAGACTTTCATCCAGAAGGGTTATCAACAGAAGAAATGAGTACACGGGCAATCCTAGCATCAAGAAATGATGAAGTCAAACGAATTAATGCAAAAATTCTTAATCGGTTACACAGCAAATTGGTTAAATGCGTATCAATAGACTATGCTGCAACAGTTGGTGGTGATTTTGTGGAAGATGAAAACATCAACTTACAATATCCCATAGAATATCTACAAATGTTAACACCAGCCGGTCTACCACTGACCAAATTACTGTTAAAAAAAGGATGCATCATAATTTTATTGCATAATTTATGTATGAGTGATGGGCTATGCAATAGGGCAAGATTAGTTGTATTTAAAAAATGTCGAACAATGCTGACATGTAAACAAGAAAGGTAATGTAGTACATCTTCCGCAAATAATATTAGACACCAAAGGAATCTTGATATGCCATTCGTATTAAAACGTTTACAGTTTCCTGTTAGAATAGCTTTTGCTATGACAATTAACAAATCACTCCTGCAGTGGGTTGGCGCCCTGCCCAGGATTGGTTCCTGCTTTGCACCCTGTGTTGGCTGGGATTGGCTCCAGTGGACCCCCATGACCTTGTGTTCGGATTCAACGGGTTGGAAAATGAATGGACGAATTTACAAATTACAGGGACAAACATTCGGTTTATTTATTAGAGAGAAAGAAACAATATTCACTCATGGGCTATTATACGTTGCATTGTCATGATGTAACTCCAAATACAGAATCAAAATTCAATGCCATATTGATGAAAAGTTAATTCCAAATATTGTTTTTAATGAGGTTTTACAGTAAAAGTATACGTTTAAAAAGTATCTGTGTGTTAATTTCTAAGCCAAATAGAACGAAAACGTATAACACAATGAATACCTCTAACGCAACAGGAGACATAATTTTCTTTCAATTTATTACATTTTATTATTTTTAACTATGGTCAATTACTCACTATAATGTAAAATAGTTACTTCTATTATACATATGTAATAATTCCCATGAAAATAATAATCTGTTTAAATTGTACATCCACTTCCCCATACGTGAGTGGCAGAGCCACGAAGCGGCCACCGTGTAGCCCCTGCCCCTTTGGCATTCCATCAAAGTATGGATCAAATTGGATGGGAAGCATACACATTGTTATAATGGGAACCCACAGCTGGATATGGGGCTCTAGACTGCACAGACATATGGATGCATATCAAGACCTGCGTGTGAGAAGGAGGTCTGAGACAGATTGAACAGCCATAGTGACACACATCAGACTCTATGTAATTATTAGTAAGTCTGTGGTCATGCTTTGCTTTGGCATGAGTGCTTTTCACTCATTATCAATGTCACACGTGCATGCAAGGACAGGTTGATTAGAAAGTGGAATGGTGCTATGTGAACAATGGTTACATCCATTGTGTATACATCTGTGGTACAGAGGGCCACCACCAGACATCATGGTATGTTGTGCTATCAGCTACAGTATCCACTCGCGTCTAGTGATATTAACCTACATTATGCACTACCTGCATTAGAGACATCATCCAGCTGGCCCTGGTACTGTTCCTGCATGAAATAGGAGATGTGTTCCTCTATCAAGACAACACATACTGTTTTAGATTATCAAAGGCAAACCAACCCATGGCCACATATAGGCATTAGTCAGAAAAAGTAAGTTTCCATGTTGAATCCCAGAAGCTGTTGATACATTTTACTGATAGAAGAAGCACTGACGTATGCACATTATCTAACTTTATGGTAAGTGGGCACTTCTCTGCCAAAAACAATAGCTCAGAACCTGCCAAAGTTTAGGAAAATAACTTCAATATAGCAAAGCACTCCAGCCCATTGTTTATCAGTGGAAAGTGGGGGGTCCGACCTCCTGGCAAGACTGGTGTTCTGCATCCTGATGTTATACATATGTCTTAGGCCAATAAAATGTGTCAACTTTGTTTGAACTTAAATTAAATTTGTTCATATGACGTCAAATCAATTTTATTAAAAGCAGATTCATAAAACCTAAAAACATGGAAGCTAACTTAAGGTGGCCACGCAATTGCAAGTGGCACACACCACTTTGTAAAGAAATGAAACCCACTTGCTTTGTTTCAAAATAATTTGAATGTTTTAACTGGACATCTGAAAGATTTTTGTTAATCGCAATCAGTGTAGAGACACCAACAATGTTCACTACAGTGAATGGAAATAAAAGTCTCTTAGGTACAAGTACTGTCCTTTAAGATTAACAAGATGGCTTTTGTTCTTTAAGTTCTGCTAGAGAGTGTCGGAAAACACAAAATTAAAGATTTTCATCCCATAGGAGCGGCTGGCAATGGACACATCAAGGACAAAATACTTGGTGCCAGACGTTAGCAGGTTGTTGTAAAGGAGCTTAGAGTGACAAGAAAGCAAAAGCCAACAGCTTACTGGTAAAGTCGCAACTCTTAAAGTGTTGACGTTTAAGGTTTCAATGAAAGACTCCGCCGGCTTATGCCTGTTGCAGTGTAACAAGTTTAGCATGAGCCCAACAAAGAGTGTGCGTTGACATTGCTGCTCCCACAGCAACAGAGTGAATAATGCTAACAATTCTTTAATAATGGTGTTTGCGGTATTTGCTCTACTGAATGATCTCTTGTGTAAATGACACACAAATACTTCTAAATTAATTGAACATGCTGCATCATTGTTAACCTTATTAATATTTTAGTACCGCTGAGTGGTTACTTAATTTAAAACCTGATGCTTTCTCTGTTATCTAATGGGTAGTAAAGGGGGTATCTGATCCAGTCTCACTATAATGTAGTACTTTTTAGCATACCACTTATTTGTTGTGCATGCATTGTAGTGAAATCTTGAAATCGATTAAACAATTTATAAGAGACATAAAGGAAATTAAATAATAATGATCTTGGTCTGCGATGGGCTGGTGCCCTGTCCAAGGTTCGTTTCCTGCCTTGCGCCCTGTGTTGGCGGGGATTGGCTCCAGCAGACCCCCGTGACCCTGTAGTTAGGATATAGCAGGTTGGATAATGGATGGATGGATGGATGATCTTGGTGTTGTGCAAATGCTTAAAGTGCTACAGTCTGGCTATGAAGTTCTAAGAAGTGTGAGAAAATTGGGCACCAGTGCACTTGACATCTTATAGTCACCCACAATAAAGGGGGGCACAGCGTCTTCATAATCACCTCAGCCTGTTTACTGCGAGTCACAGAGTGTATCAGAAGAAGCCAAACAGAAATACCCCAGTGTCTTGAATTTCCACTCATTTATTTTAATTATGCAATCATTCAACCACAAGGAATCAGTAATTCATGAAGATCTAGCAGGAAGTAAGTGATACTTTTCCTAAACCTGTTATACGTCTTGTAATAAAAGAAGAGATGTATTACACAACTTGACGTTTCCGGGTCAGGGAAGCAGAAAGAGGCATTCACATGAATAGAAGGATTTAATGATTCGTATTTCATAATCACTGGTAAAATGAACTTCTCTTTTATATTCCTCATTAAGGAGGCCCAAAACTATTTTTTCCCCACTAATGTATTTTTAATTTGTTGATTAATTTTTTGACAAGTAACTTATTCTCAGACAATGACCGGTGCAGAAGTTGAACCAGTGTCCCTAAAAGCATGAAGCAGAAGTGCTAATCCTGATCTTCCCTTGCATTCAGGATCAGTACCTATTCTGGCCGGATTAGCAGGATTTTGGAACTACCACCACCAGTCAGGGCATCAGCCTATCACAGGGCATACACATTAATAGACCAAAATAAAGGACAGGTTTACAGCCATCAATTAACATAATGGGTTTTTTATTTCAGTATAGTTACAAAGTATGTTCAGCCATGTATCTGAAACTGCATTTTCTATTACTGTATAGAAGCACAAAATTATCCAGGCAATATTAAGTTCATGACATGAAATACTTTCAACAGGGTACTAATCATTTGAAGGACACAATCACTCACTTCTTCACCCATTTCCAAGGTGAAGATCTCAAAATTAAGTCAAGCCTTTTGCAATCAGTTTTAATCTCACTTGTAATGCCTGTGCTTTTGTCTTTATAGCATTAAAAGAGAATGTAAAGCTTGTCCACTCTATGGAGGATCATGTTTACGCAAATTACTAGTTTGAAGACTGGGAATGTTAATTCTTAAATGCAGAAGAAGAAAGAAGTAGTTTGAAGTTCCTGCCTGTTACACCTGTTTTGCCCTTATGTTACAAAGATTTCAAAGTTTTTATCTCTGAAGAGTGAAAAACGGCAATTATTTGGTCCATTACTTTCAAAACACAGAGGATGTATTCTAGTAGCTTCAGGTCAGTCTTTATTTTGCTGTTCATATCACCATCTCCATCACCATCCAACATGTTTTTTTTTTTTAATGTAGGATGCAACAGAGCGTATAGAGGTGCAAAGAAAATAAATGACAGTGTGGTATTAGAGGGACTGATCATCCGATTCTGTTTTCTCAAGCTCAACTCAACTAAGGCCAAACTTCCAAAGTGTGATTGCTTTCAAATCCTATGATGAAAAAGCCCTCACTCCTTGTGTCCTAAAAACCTGTCTCCTCAGTTACACATTAATCACATGTTTAACCATAAAACTAAAATTGTTATTCATTACAGGAATCAGTCACAAATTACAAAAAAGTCTTCTATTCCAGAGCACTAAAATGCCAAGTTCAGACCTCCCAAGAAAAAAAAAACCCTAACAACTGGTTTTAATCAGTGTAGCCTGTTGACTGCCTGTCTTGACCAGTTTCTGTTCCTCATAGGGTTTTCTGACACTCTATGAAATCAGTTCACATTTCTAAAATGAACACACTTCACAAATAACTTCAGTATGGCTGAGGCGGGGTGTATGTGAGTGTGCTCTGCTCTTGACTGACAACTAGTCCAAGGTTGGTTTCTGCCATGTGATGAGATTTAGACTCGATTATGGAGGTTTGAGAACTGATTGATGGAATGTTCTGAGATTAGATCTGGTAACACAAAGGTAATGACATTCAGCAAAAACTTTCATGGCTTCAAATGAAGGTGAGATAAGTACCCAAACCAGGCCCCAAACCTTGCTACTAGAAAGCAGTGCTGCATTACCTTAACTCACCTAATAGCTCACCCAAATGATCAAAAAAATAACCCATCAATAATGTAAAATGCACCAATAAATGATTGAGAGGGCATCTCCTACACTCTGAACATGCACATCTCTCATTCTCATTCTCAAACCCGCTCATTGCAATTCAGGTGACCCATAGACAACTTGATACATAAAGATGAACAAGTGATAGAAGATGAAGATGGAGTAATTTTCTTTTCAAGAGGTGAGGGTCAAATATGCACTTTTACACCCGGACCTGATGCAACCTTTTGTTGGTCCTCTCTATTACCCTTCCAATTAGAAAGTGGTATAAAAAATTATCCTGTGAACTTGGAGTTCCAAAGCACATAAATCCAACAGCACTTCCAAAAATGCTCACTAGATGGGTATATAACCATCAAACCCTGGCTAGTATTAAGGACAAGAACGGACTCTTTATACAATCAAAGATTTATTCTTCATAATAAATATTCTAATCTCTATGAAGGTCTGTGGAGCACAAAGGAAAAATGGAATCACCTGAGACACAAGAAAACCCAAAGCTAACAAGTCCCATACAGCAAATTAAAGAACCACCAAAAAATCTAGAAATCACAAAGAAAACAATTCCCATTATTTATTATTTAATCACAAAAAAATAAGCACAAGTACACTCACCAACTTTCTGGCAGATTGAAAATAAACCACTAAGAACAAAGGGAGATCCTCTGGATTTATAGGGTGGAGGGTAATTCCTGGTGGTGATGGGTGGTCTTGGGGAACCACCTTCAAAAACACACGGAACATAACCAAGGCATAGTACACATAGCAAAGAATACATGAAAGTAACAACAATATAAAACAATGACACAATAATGAACAAAAATACATAAAGCAAGAATATGAAACTCAGCCAATGTAACGTGTGAAATATAACAAATTAATGGAGGGGTTGTTGTTCATTTGCTATGAAGTTTACTGTGACTTTCACCCGTGCCACCATTCTTTGGAAGAATAATATAACACAAAAGTAATGCAAGTCCAAAGCATATTACAAAATTTGAGAAATTCTGCCAATTAAGGTATAGTTGAGAGGAAGTTAGCCACATATGATTGAATGTCATCATTTTGGGATTCTTTTGTCATACAGAGAGATAGAGAGGAGGAGGAGGAAAGTGGTGTGTGTTTTGTAGCCCTGTTGAAAAGATTAAATATAGTAGAAACAACGAGTAGCTGGTAACTGCTTAAGGTAATATGCTGAACAAGTTCACCCACAGGATGTCACAATGCTTAGATAACCTATATCACAGTTCCAAGACTGGTGTTTTATTGTGGTATAAAATCAAATGACCATGCACTAAATGTTTTATTGTGGGAAAGGCTCGCTTTAAAACATTAACCACATTTCAAATGCTCCAATTCTTTCCTTTACACCATAGTTATACAACAACAACAACATTTATTTATATATCACATTTTCATACAAATAATGTAGCTCAAAGTGCTTTACACGATGAAGAAAGATTTAAAAATAAGAGAACACTAATCAACATAGAATAAAAGTAAGGTCCGATGGCCAGGGAGGACAGAAAAAACAAACAAAAAAAAAACCTCCAGATGGCTGGAGAAAAAATAAAATCTGCAGGGGTTCCAGGCCACAGGACCGCCCAGTCCCTTCTAGGCATTCTACCTAAATACATGTTACACCACTGTTGCTACTCCTGTTTGTCTGTTCTTATACTTACTAACCTTTAGGGATGTAAACTTCACAGTTGCAATGCACTTGCACAGAGGACTGCAGTCCACTAGCTTATGTCAGTAGCTTCCTCACAAACTTCATCCAGACTTGACTGTCACTGTGGCTTATTTCTTAGTATTCTCTCTACTTTACTCTTGAATGATCTAGCTGTTCCCAGCCCAGAGTGATACAAATAGGCAACATGTTCAAGTAAAAAAACATGCATAATAAATTTTAACCAAATAATTACTGCCATAAACAAAAGCAAATAGAGTGTATCATTTCATAAGATACAACGTGGGTTGTCCTGTAGTTCTGAAAGCAGGTAAAGATCAGCAGCACATTCAACACATGTGTTAATTTCATGTAGCACTTATCTTACTGTTACTTATTGTAACTTAAAGCATATTTGGTAACTTCTGCTCTGCCTCAGAGACTTTATTCACTCTAGTCACCTCTTCCTAGCATGCTTGCTTTTGAAAGATTGCTACTTTCTGTTATTCAACCTGTTTAAACGTGTCCCTTAAAGACATCGTACAGACAATTATCACAAAATGCTAGATGTTACAAATACACAACAACAAAATGAAACAACAAGAAAAGGACATTAACAAAGCAAGTTTCAACACAGAAATGCATTTAATGTAGTCCTTACCTCAGTTCTTTTCTCTTAATTCCTCAGTATAATTTTAGGCCCCTATTACACTGGTTTTAAATTCCAGCCTGATTAACTGTTGATGTAGCATTGACTATCTTCCTGGGTTTTTCTTTAGCTGCTTCAGTTTTCCTTTAATATCCCAATACCATGCAAGTTAGCTCAAATACTGAGCGACTCACAATTGACCCAATATCAGTGAAGGATTGGGATTATGAATGGACCTTTTGAAGATCTGGGTTTTGTATAGGCTTGATCAGTGGCTTTGGCCAGAAATTATATAATCAATAGAGAGTGGTCTCCCCTATTTGTATGAAAAATTTGTTTGACCTAAATGAAAGCATACTCAAGTTATCGTGTTTACACACACACACACACACACAGACAGACACACAGACATAATTCCAAAAATGGTATTTTTGGACTTAGGGAGGTCTAAAACATCGAAATTCATCAAAATCTCGAAATGGAATTTTTGGAGGATTCCGATACTTTCCCTATACTTCGTATACGAGAAAGACAGTGAGTATCTAAAACGTCAAGATTCTTCAAATTCTTGACATTGAATCTTTGGACTATTACAATACTTTCCTGACACTTCATCAACGAGAAAGTAAAAATGAAATGGAGGCCACAAGATGTGACACTTTATAAACTGCACTTGCGTCCTAAATGATTAACTCATTAATCTGCATGATCCACAAATGAATGATCAGAGTATTTAGTAACATCTCAAACCCATTTAATCCAATTCAGGAGGTTGGGGTCTTTTCCAGCAAAAGTGGCCACAAGACAGCAATCATCTCAAGCATCATTTACAACTAAGAATTAACATGGGACCAATTTAGAATTGTCATGTATCTTCCCTATGAGGGCAGAAAATTACAGTACCAGAGAAACACCTGAAGAGACGGGAAAAAGTACACATACTACAAGACAACAACTGGCCATTTTAACCCCAGACACTATATACGGGATATGGAGCAAATGAGCTAATCATCACATTGTATCAGCTAATAGAAAACCCATCTCAAGGACTACTGTTTAAATTCTACTTAATGCTATATTCAAATAGGAGAATCTTGGTTATTTAAAATTTGAATCCTGTTATATCATCCAAATGGCTGCCTCATTGCTGCATTGCTCCAGGGTCTGGAGAAGTAAAATGTACCAAATTACAGTGAGTGAGGAGATAGCACAAAGAGCTTAAATATCCAAGAATGAGCTAGCTGCAGATGTTGCTCTTCCTCTGGAATTCACATCACATAGACATGATAAATTGCCACATTCTTACCAAAAAGGTTGGGTTAGGTAATGATTGAGTTAGCTAGCTGTTTTTGAAAAAAACCTGAGTTGGTGTTCCATTCATCTTTTAAGAGAAAGGCTGTGAAGGATATGTGGGTATGATGTTAAACTCCCTCCGACCCTGCAAGCAGTCCTCCAACTTGCAAAGAAATCATGGGGGTTGGTGGCAGTATTGGCACTCCAACCACAGTAAAAACTTCATGCAGCTCTGAGACAACAGACAGGACTCCTTTCTGCTCGCTGCAGCAGTAGCTATGCTGCTGCCGACCATAGGAAGTTTCAGAACTGGTATGGTGCTGAGGCGTCGCTCACTGCACAACATAGCCCATCCGGGTAGGTGCGTGGAACATCTTGTCTCTCCGGCATGATGATCATCTTCCTCTGCTTTCAGAGGAGCTTCATAAACTCTCCATCTCAGTGGCAACACTCACTGAGGTGACAGACCTGGGACTGACCAGATCTCTGTAGGTAGCTATACCTTTTTTGGTCTGGTTGCTCTGATGGCTGTCATACTCAGGGAGTAGCTGTTGCTGTGGCCGATCGACTCCTTCCAATGGTATCCGATGTCATTCCTTTCAACAAGCATATTATGAGATTCATATTAAGGCACTGTCTGGGTGCCTTGTCTGTTGTATCAGTGTATCACAGTGAGTGATGTCTTGGTGAGGGAGACATTTCCTCATTGTTGAGGACCTGAGCAGCTGGACCAGGCCAAGGGAACTTCCACATAACACCTGGCTGCAGCAGATAGACGGTCAATTCCAGAGGCTGGGACTGGATGGCATGTCTGTCTGGGGGGTTTCCAACCAGAATCCTGAGCTGTTTTGTTGTGTGGTGGGCGCAGCAATGTCAGGTACCAGTGCATGCTCCCCAACCTGACCTGACCTGACCTGCTGTGAAGGATAAAATAATGTATCACCAGAAAAACTAAAGGGTATCTCTGGAGGTCGTCCTGACTTAGTTGGTTTCACTTATGGGCTACTTATGGTCAAATGAAAAGCGTGATGCAAAGCCCAGTTCTGGTGATTCAAAGTGTCTACTAACTTTAATGACAGAACAAGATAACATAAGTTCTGAAACCCTAATTATCCTTTTCAGGGATGTATGCCTAATTGATTGCCACTGATTTTCTTTGTAAAATGTATTTGATTAATGAAGTTATAGTTAATATATAGCAAAACTATGAATGGGACAGAGCCTAGTATGAAATAATAAGTATTTGAAGCCAAATGAATCAAATGAGGATACGAGTAAGGGTACAGAGTGGCAGAGTGACATCTCTTAGCCACTTACTCCTGATGATTTCTATTAGGTGTCATTAGTCATGAGAGCCTCGTTGTGAGAAGATTAGAATTCTAACACACTGATTGTTCATTTTTGTGTTGCTGAGGATTTGTGTGCAAAAAGGCAGGACTTTGAAAGGTCGAAATAAAATTTGGATTCTGTGATCTTTGATTTTGACAACTGCTGATTTCTTGCACATTTTTGTATGATTTTATTAAATTTCTATGGTTATTCTTACTTTTTGTATTTTTCTGTTGATGACATCATCACACTTTCATTTTAAATCAGTTTTTCACCATGGGAGCCGCTCTTCTGTGCTTGTTTTTTATTTTTATTTGTTTATTTTTTTATCACTTCACTGACATTGCAATGGACGATATTAGACAATCTCTATTAAAGATGGCATCACTTTTAAGTAAGTGTGCAAGCTTTTAGATACTAAAAAGGATTTCTTTCCCTTTCATTTCAAAGATTTTAGTTAGGGCCTCACAATTCTATATCTGGTTCATTCTTTTTTGACTTTGGATTTTTGGATCAAGCTTTGAGTCTTGATGAACAGATATTTTTGACGTAGTGTATTTTGGACCTTATGACCAAGATTTTTCCCTATTCCCTTTTTATTGGTCATTTACTGATCAAAGGTGCCTTTCAAAAAATAAACATTGGGCACTTTTATTGCGTAATTGTTTAAGGTGATCCTAACACTACAATGAAAAATGACTTAAAATCAGGTTCCTTTTCTTAGAAGTTTTAGTTTAAAGTCTTTCGTTTTAAGTTTCATACATTTTCTATAGTGCAGTCCTCTTTTATAACACCGGCATGATGACAACAAGGGTTTATACCACATGTGCATCATAAGTCTTGTGATTGTGCTCTGTTTTTAAATTTTTCCTTGTTATTGGTACAAGTTTCTAAGTAAGAGTTTATGGCTATTAAGGTTTTCTGGGTTGCTGAATGTCTTCCTGGCATTATTTTTTTGTTTTGATTTTTTCTTCATGTAGTTAATTATTATTTGTGTCTTTCACTTGATGCCATGTTGGTTTTGTGGTGTCTGTTTAGTTGTGCCTTGGTTGCCAGCATGTTGCTAGGGATTTCATTGGCAATGTGTAGCAGGTGATGTCACCGTAGTGACGGCTTAAAAGGTCAGTCTTGCGCATAACCAGATTGTCTGAGATTCGGACAAAGACTGTGATGTAGCAAGTGTGTTTTGTCTTTGGTTTCCTGGTATAAAGAATCATTGGCTTGAAGTTCAAATGCAATTTAGGGTTTTGTTTTTGTATGGTGAAAGAGCAAATTGATTACTCAGTTACAAAATAAGACTTGTTTTTGAGTCATATTTCTTCTTCTGTTCTCAATTTAAATTCCTCTGCTCGTCAAACAATAAACCTAGTATTTATAGCTTTAAAATGGCGATTCTCATGCTGAGAACAGGTGAATCACTTATGCATTGATTCTATCAAAGAAGAAACAAAACATGTAAACAGTAAAAGTGAATGCTAAATAACAGACAACTAAATAAGGGCTGTCATAATTGAGACAGAAATTATACCTTTTCAAATTAAATATTAAAAATTTAGTTTTCTTTTTATTTTTTTGCCTTTTGGATGATGAATGTTAATACAAATCATCATTCCACCATTTTGGGCTTTGTTTGCTATAACACCGAGTGTTTCTTTATGATACTGTATATCAGGGTATGGTCATCCCATATCTTATTTAACTTTATGTAACATTGAGCTGTGGGTTTCATCATTGTCCAGCCTTTGTTCACAAAGGAAATATCTTTTCTTAAGTTGTTTTTTAATTTGTTTATTGTTTTCACCCAGTGGCCAATGAGTCTTTTTGGTCTGTTTTCTGATTTCTTTGCTCTGTCATGATGGTTCTTATTGAATTGCTCCAAAGTAAGACCACTGCCTCATCTGTCCTGTATGAATAGACCAAGCTGGTTAAAATGCAGGCCTAGAAGATGGCACAACTATGAGAGTATCTATCTATCTGTCTATCTATCAATCATATAGTGCCTTCATATCTATCTATCTATCTATCTATCTATCTATCTATCTATCTATCTATCTATCTATCTATCTATTATATTATATTTGGTTAAAGATGTACACTATTTTTGGACTTTTTCAAATTTTATTTTTCTAAATGTTGTAATTGTAATCTTCAAAACTGAGAATCCTTAACATTGACAGATACGAAGTACAGAAAACTTAATTCAAAATTCTACAGATGTGTTTTTAATATACTACAAATAAAAATAAAATTAGCTATTTCCTGTTCATTCATTTCATAGTAACTTATTGTAATCATCTATACTCCAAATAATCCATCCATCCATTTTCTAACCCGCTTAATCCGAACACAGGGTCACGGGGGTCTGCCGGAGCCAATCCCAGCCAACACAGGGCACAAGGCAGGAACCAATCCTGGGCAGGGTGCCAACCCACCACAGTACTCCAAATAAGTCTAAATATTTTTGCTCAAATTATGAGAAAGGATACCTGCTGAAGAAAGTTCTCATGTTCTCAAAGATCAAAGTAGAAACAGAAAAAAAATGGACGGATGCCATTGTGGTAGATAAAATTTTACACTAAAAATTGATAGAAACCATTGCTGAGTGAAATGATTGAACAACATTTGTCCACCATGTCTTTAAAATGAGTAAATGGATGATTCATCGTATGAATATTATACTGTTTACTATTCACCTAAAATTTTAAGCTTTCTTGTTTATTTCATTGTCAATATGGAGTCTTCAAACAAAATATTTCTGAAATTAAGGAGACTGTTTTCAGGAATGATACTGAAAAGCATCAGACTTGTTAAATGGACTTCAATTTGTAGATTCTAAATGGTTAATGACAGCGAGGTCATACGGTATTGAGGTGTCCTTTGTGCAGTCCCATGACCGGGTCCATTTGATTGGCAGTCCAACTCCATATTCCTTTCTTATTTTAAGTGCATTTCTAATGAAAAGAAAGCCCCTCAGTATCTCCACTTAACCTGGAAGTGCAGAGGCGGCTCCTCCAATTAACCCCAGAGCCACACACGTCGCAGTAACATCAAAGTCTTGCATTTGCAGAGGAGCTGCAGCCTTCTTCTTTTACTGTGCATTGAACCAGTTGCTGACAATTTTATTCTTTATTTCTTTTTGGTTAATTTCAAAGCAGATCTGAGTGGTAAATGTTGCATAACCAATAAATCCTGCAGCTAAGTTTAGGGAGACACTTAGCAGATTTACAGTGCTGGAGATTTTCATTGAGGTTTCAGACAACTGAAAAGCAAACTTGACAATAAAAATATATTGGCAAATTTCCTTTTCTTTAGGACAAAATAAGGCTGATTTGCAGTTTGTTTTTTTTTTTTTCTAACCTGACAATGCCCTCATAATTGCATTCTTATACACATACTACAAAATAGCCATGCACACAAAAGCAAAGAGACTGTTCTGAATGTCCCATCCACCACACTTGTATAAGCACATTGAACAAAAACAAAAGGATCAGAAGCCACCCAGATACAAAACATATCTCATGTAATTCTTTGATAAACTGGTGCAACATCTGGAGTTGGACCCAGTGCTGCTAGGTTAGAATCTTGATGGATGGATGGATGAATGGATGGATAAGTGGGTTAAATACAAATTGCTCAACAAGGCATAAACACAATGTGGATAACAGCAGTTGGCACAGACACAAATCAAACACAGTCATTCTTACAATAGTTTACTTCAATATAACGAAAGTTATTTTCAAGATCAAACTTTGCCAAAAATGTCCCGAGTTTCTTTCTCACGCCTCACCCAGCTCTTCCAGAGTGATGCACTCATGACTTTGGCACATGCTGTTCTGCTGGCCTGCTCAGTGTTCAACTGGCAGTGAAAGAAAGCTTAGTGCCAACAAATGCTTCTCTGGTAGTGGTAAGTACTGAATGTGGAAAAAAAAAGTTATTTTTTGGCATGATGATAATTGGTATATACTGTATAGGCTGATTCTGCTGTTGAGTTTCAGTTTGGAAATATAAAATATAAAATATAAAAAAAATAAATACACACTGATGCAGCTTATACAGTATAAGACAAAATTATTAATATTTAAAACCTGGCTTAAAGACTGTGAAATGAAAATTCTGGAAAAACAAAATTCTTGTTGCCAACTTTTGTGCATTCAGGAAATAAATCATATATCTGTCCAAAATTAAATTCACTTACTCGAGTAAATGAAAGTAAATCATATTCATTAAAATAAATAACACTTTTTCCTCATCTCATTCCATATTTGTTTAACCATTTTTAATAACAGCTTCATTGTTTAATTTCTGGAAAATTAGATGAATCCATTGAAACCAGAACCCTTGGATCTAATGAGCACTTTTGCAAAGGATGCAATGGGATACCAGAAGTGTAATCTGTTGCTGTTTACTTGTGCAGTACTAGTCGAGGAGTAAAACTAAATTCATAACACTGATCTTTATGATGCTGAAGGGTCCCATTGCAATGATAAAGACTCCCGCACAAAGTATCGATTCAACATTATTAGTATAACAATATTTATTTGCTTATCCAGTCACTCACATATCGATATCACCTCATAGGTGGTCAGTTTAGAGTCACAGGCAGGCACGTCTTTGGGATGTGGAAGGTAAGAGGAGTACATGAAGAAAAACCCAATGCATGAATGATGTGAACGTGCAGACTCTATATAGACATTGAACCCTGAACCTGTAAGGTAGCAACACTAACTCCTGCACTGCATTACCTCATATAAGAACCATTTCTGTAAAAATATACACTGCTTTGCATATGTATATGCAGTTGTTTATATTATGAAATGAAATGCAAATAGTGTAT